>NC_137969.1:39915680-40283180 GCF_963924665.1 Micromys minutus
GATAGTGGGATTCTAGAGGAGAAACCAAGAAAGGGGTAATATTTGAAATGTAAATAAAGAAAATATGATAATAATAATAGTAACAATGAGGAGGAGGAAAGAAGAGGAGGAGGAGGAGGGAGGAGGAGGAGGAGGAGAAGAGAAGAAGAAGAAGAAGAAGAAGAAGAAGAAGAAGAAGAAGAAGAAGAAGAAGAAGAAGAAGAAGAAGAAGAAGAAGAAGAAGAAGAAGAAATAAAAGGAAAGAAAAGAAAAAAATTGGGCAATGTTCCTTCTGTTTCTGTCACATAGAATATTTGCAGAAGATAGGTATTAGCTCTTTTTTTTGAGAGGCTGGTAAAATCCCTAATAAAACTATCTGGCCCTGGAGGTTTTGCTGTTGTTTGGATTTTGTTATTGTTGTTGTTTGTTTGTTTTCCCCATTGGGAGGTCTTTAATGACTGCCTTTATTTCACTAGGAGATATAAATTTACTTACATTGCTTTTGTGATCTTTATTTACTTTGGTAGGTTGTATGCATCAAGAAAATTATTCATTTCTTTTAAGATTTTCCAATTTGTTGGAAATTTGCTTTTTACACATTCTTTGGATATCCTTGGTACCTATTCTTCAGTCTCCCATTTTATCTCTGATGTTATTAATTTGGATTCTCTCTTCTCCTCCTCCCCTCTTGTGTGTGTGTGTGTGTGTGTGTGTGTGTGTGTGTGTGTGTGTGTGTGTGTCTTTCAAGGGTAGAGTTATGTTTCTTGGATGCAGGAATAAGATGGATTATGTTTTCTAATCCAATCTGTTAGTCTGTATTTTTTTTCTTTAGGGAATTGTGGCAGTTAATGTTGTCAGATATTAATGAACAGTGTTTCTTTTCCTCATATTATTTTATTTTTATAGTGCGCATCCACCTCCTTTTGAGTTATCTGGTATTATTTATTTCTCGTGTTGTTTGGTTGGTTGAATTTTTATCTTGTTGTTGTTATTTGGGAGGCTTTGATTAGACTATTCCAATTAAACTTTTACCTTTAGTGCCTTCTGTAGGCTGGATCTGTAGCTAGATTCTGCTTAATTTTTTTTTATAATGGAATTTTTTAAAGTTTATTTGTTCATATATATTTTAAGTATAGGAGTAATGTCAGAAGATCTCTTCACAGATAGTCATAAGATACCATATGGTTGCTGGGAATTGAACTCAGGACCTCTGGAAGAGCAGCCAGTACTCTTAACTACTGAACCATCTCTCCAGCCTGGAATGTTTTATTTCTCATCTATTGTAATGAGTAGTTTTCCTGGGCATAGCAGTCTAGGCTACTCTGTGGTCTCCTGAAGTTTATAGGCAGTCTGTCCAAACCCTTTCATTCTTGCTCTGAGAGTCTCTTTGGAAAATCCAGGTGTTGTTCTAATGGGTTTGCCTTAAAATGCCACTTGTTCCTATTCTCTTTAGCTTTAATCTTCTTTTTTAATGTATATTTAGTGTTATAATTACTGTATATCAGGAAGATTTATTTTCTAATTCTATTTGGTGTTTTTCATGTTTTTTTTAAAAAACTACTCCTTTTATTTACATCCCAAACTCAGTCCACCCTCCTAGTGTCCCTCTCAAATTTCCTCCCCCAGCCTCCTCCCCTTCTTCTCTGAGAGGGTGCCCTCCCTGCCCCTGTGTTTGTGTCCCCTCACCCTGAGAGTCTCTGCATCCTTTCCTACTGAAGAAAGACAAGGTATACCTATGTGCTTGGGGTCTCCATCCAGCCCCTGTATGTTCTTTGGTTGGTGTCTCAGTCTCTAAAACCTACCAAGGGCCCAAGTTAGTTGATTCTTTTGATCTTCTTGTGATGTTCCTACCCTTTTAGGGTCTTCAATCTTCCTCCAGCTCTTCCATAAGTGTTCCCAACCTCCACCCAAAGTCTGGCTGTGAGTATCTGCATCTGTTTCAGTTAGCTACTGGATAGAGCCTCTCAAAGGATAGCCTCCTTTGTTAGACTCTTGTCTGCAAGCATAGCAGAGTTTCATTAATAGTGTTAGAGACTGGTGCTTGCCCATGGGATGGATCTCAAATTGGGCCAGGTTGGCTGTTCTTTCAGCCTCTGCTCCATTTTTGTCCCTGCATTTCTTTTAGATAGCACAAGTTGTGTGGATGGGTTGGTGTTCTTATCCCTCCACTGGGAGTCTTGCCTGGCTACAGGAGGTGGCTTCTTCTGGTTTCCTGTTCCGACTGTTAGGAATCTCAGCTCAAATCACCTGCATTGACTCTTAGGAGCCTCCCCCATCCTAGGTCTCTGGGTCATTCCAGAAAGTCTCCACCCTACTCCCACCTCAGTCCTCCATCTCCCTACCCACTTCCTGTAGTAGCTGTAGATTTACATCATTCTCCTGGCCCTCTGGCCTTCTCTCCTTTCTCTCCCCACACCTGATCCTGCCTCCCCATTATCCTTCCCCTGCTTTCTACCACCCAGTTCCCTCCCTCCTTCCCTCCATCCCTCCCTCTGGCTCCTATGACTATTTTATTACCCCTCCTAAGTGAGATTCAAGCTTTCTCTCTTGCGCCTTCCTTCTTCTGTGAAGTGGATCATGAGTATCCTGTACTTCATGGATAATATCCACTTATCAGTAAGTACATATCAACAAATAACCCAATTTTTAAAAATGAGGTATGGAGCTAAGCAGAGAATTCGAAGCAGTAATCTGGAATGACTGAGATGCCCATAAAGACATGTTCAAAATGTTAACCATTAGGGAAATGCAAGTCAAAATGACCCTGAGATTTCACCTTATACCAATCAGAATGGTTTAGACCAAAAACTCAAACCATACTTGCTGATAGGATATGGAGAAAGGAGAGGGTGCCTCCATTGTTGGTGGGACTGCAAACTTGTACAACCACTCTAGAAATCAATTTGGCAGTTTGTTAGAAAATTGGAAATAGTTCTACCTGAAGACCCAATTATGCTGTTTCTGGGCATGTTCTCAAAGGATGCGCCACGATACCACAAGGACAGATGCTCCACTATCTACATAGCAGCTTTATTCATAATAGCCAGAAACTGGAAGCAATCCAGATGTCCCTCAGCTGAAGAATGGGTACCAAAAATTTGGTTCATTTACACAGTGTGATACTATTCATCAATTTAAAAATTCATGAATTTTACAGACAAATGGATGGAACTAGAAAAGATCATCCTGAATGAGATAACACAGACACAAAGGACATGCATGGTATGTTCTTCAGGCTCCTTATACCCCGATAGACATCTTCTATTTTACATTAGGGAGAAAATCTTCTGTGTGACTTCATTGAAAATATTTTATGTACCTTTGACATCAGGTGCTTCGCTTTCCTTTACTCTTATTATTCATAAATTTGATCCTTTTTATTTCTCAGAATTTTTTGAGTGTTTTATGCTAGGATCTTTCTTTCTTCCTTCCTTCCTTCCTTTCTTTTAGATTCTTTAACTGAGGCATCCAATTACTCTTGTCTTCAATGACTGAGATTCTCTCTTCCATCTCAAATTATATGTGTGTATGTGTGTGTGTGTGTGTGTGTGTGTGTGTGTGTAGTGAGGTTTATCTCTGAAATTTTGTTTGCCTTCCTAAATTTTCCATTTCCACTTTTATCTCAGTTTGGGTTTTCTTTAGTGATCCTATTTTTTGTTGTTGTTAAATTCTACTTTTATGTCCTGATGATTTATTTTCATTATTTCTTTCCACTATCTGCATTTTCACAGACTTCATTGAGGGTTCTGTTTACATCCTCTAGAGAAGATGCTTAGTTAAACATACCCATAATAACTATGTTGAAGTCCTCGTCTTGTGCTTCAGCTGTATTGCTTTCTCAGGTACTGCTGTTGTGGGGTTGCTGGGTTTTGATAGAAATATTGTATTCGCAATTGATAACAAAATGCCGGAGCTGCCTCTCTGGGGTTTTAGAAGCAGCAATAACCCTTAGAGAAAGAAAACCCTTGTGCCCCAGTGTTTGCAAGTTGTATAGGGAACCACATGGATAGAGACTTCATGAGGCCTCAAGCATGCTGGGATGAGATCCGGAGGAGTACAGCACCGCCTTTGAGTCACGCTTGTCTATGGAAGCAACCTTCATATCTATGCTCTCCGTGCCTATGCCTTATCTACAATGAACAGTTATTTTCATCTCCCTAGAAAAAGGCACAATAGTTTGAAACTCCAAAAATGTATTTTCTGTCTGTATTCATCACTGATACCCTGATTTCCCCCATCTTTCTTTTCGTGTCTCTATATCTTCATATTATTCATATGTATCCTTCACATATACCCATATACAAACTAATAACAAATTCAAATTCCCAACTCAACAATATCTGGTAGCATCCCTCTAATTCATTAAAGATTTCAATTCTGTTTGCAGATGTGAGGGAATATGCTATTTAGTATTGTAAGTAATAGAAATTGACATTGTTTTCAGCAAAAAAGAACTCATTTTTCAGATCGTGTCCCAGAACCCAGGATGAACTCGGCAGCTAAGGCTTGAGCCGAAACACCGGGAAGTGCTGAGGGCTTTGTGGTAAGGGCTCCAGGCTTTGCCACAGGAATGCTTTCACCAACAGAACCCGGAGCCAGTAATTTCCTTAGTAGGTTGATGAGTCTTAAGATTATCAGTCCCAAACACGTTCCTAGCAGAAAACATGAATGGTGTTGTTTGAGTCCGTGTGCTGACCACAGCATAAGGAAAAAGTCACATAATTCACCCTGGACTGCTCGCTGACAGCTGTCTCTGAGTGCTGCTGTTTGATTTTAAGCAGAGTCTATTCCATTTTCACACCAAGCTATCTCTTTTTTTGGCTTCTTCTAATACATGTACGTTTTCTGCCTAAGGAAAAGCATGGCACAGCTAAGAAAAGGAAAGAAATATGTATTATTTTAGGAGACGGTAAGACAACTATTGGAAGCGAGACTCTCCCACAAGATGGAAGTTAAGACCATGATGCCCTAACTTCAGGGAAACTGAGGGTGGGAAAGGCTGAGCGATGAAAAGATCCGTGGCTTTCAGGGAGAGTGAGGCTCATGCTGTTCCTCTAATATACCCCAGCAGGGAGAGAGACAACAGGAATCTGGACATGTGGATTTCAACACACACAGGAGCAACACGAGAATGGCTGAGAGTCACAAATCCTAAATGAACTGTGGAGGTAGGGAGGAGGGGCGGCTTGGCGTCCAGCCACTTGCAGCCATCTCTGCTCAGACACTGGTGATGGGTCCTGCAGCCCAGTTTGCTTATTTGCCATGTCTTCTTTTAAGGACTGTCAGGTGAGCCCAACATGATGGAGGCTTAAGCAGCAGACCAATCTGCACTGCAGCCCTTTTCTCAGAAACAACATGTGTGTGCATGCACATGTGTGTACACCACAACATAGTGTATACACAACAACAACATAGTGTATGTGGGTTCACATGTGTGTACATTTCCTGGCTATCTCATGTGTGCCATGTGCCTCACAAATAGTGCTCAGAGAAAAACTTGAGGGAAGTCAGTTTTCTGTTTTCCATCATGTGGTTTCTGGGGATTAAATTTAGGTTTGTCCCACCAGTGGCAACACTTTAAAGAAAACAGACTCTCTTTCCAGCAGCTGCCAATCGCCAATAACTACTTTGTTAGGGGAGTGAATTTCTACTTCACCATTCCGGTGCATGCTGAGATTTAGTCTGGCTTGATTTTTCTTTGACTTTATGCATCCTGTCCAGCCTTATGTACCCTGTCCTTACTGCTGTGGGTTTTATATGCAGTTGCACTGTTCATTCTGGAGGACACTCTTTCCCGTATTTATTCACAGCCTCTGGCTCTTATAATCTTTCCACGTCTTCCTCTATAATAGTTTCTGAGTCTTAGAAAAAGGGCTACAGGATCAATGTTCCATTTAGAGATGAGCATTCTGAAGGCTCTTAGAATTGTATTACTGTTTTCTTTCTTTCTTTCTTCCTTCCTTCCTTTCTTTCTTCCTTTCTTTCTTTTTTTCCTTCCTTCCTTTCTTCCTCCTTTCCTTCAATCCATCTATCAATCAATCACCTATTTCTGTTTACCTACAACTTTTGCAATTTTATTTTTAACAGCTGAATAATATTCCCTTGTGTGAATATACCACATTCCCATTATCCATTGATTATCAGATACATATCCAAGCTGTTTACACTTTCTGTCTATTGTGAAGAGAGGTTTCGTATGTGTTTCTGATAGGTAAGTGTATTTCAAAACTTCACTCATAGGATTTGAAGTACTAATAGAGGTGTTTTTAATATTTATTGTTGAGTAACATTACACTGTAGGACTATGCTGCAATTGCTTTATGCACGTGTTGATAGACATTTAAACTGAGTCTACTTTGGAATCATTATAAGAAAAATTATAACCATTCAAGTAAAATCTTTATGTAGACATTTTTTTTTTTATTTCCAGGATCAGATATAAATTAGGAACTACCAGTGGGTCTTTTGGTAATTTATGTATTACTTGATGAGAGAGAGCTTTGGCAATTTATGTATTACTTGATGAGAGAGAGAGAGAGAGAGAGAGAGAGAGAGAGAGAGAGAGAGAGAGAAAGAGAGAGAGAGAGAGAGAGTTGGCCAAACTTTCCCAGTCTTCTCTCCCTGGACACCCTACTTCATCACCCTCCCCTTTGCCTCTAAGAGGGTGTTCTTCCTCCCATCTACCCAGTCCAGCCTCACCCCTCTAGCATTCCCCTTTTCTGAGGCATAAAGGCTCCACAGGTCTAAGCATCCCATTGATGCCCAATGAGGCAATCCTCTGCTACATGTGTAGAGTGAGCCATGAATGGGCCCTCATATACCCTTTAGTTGGTAGTTTAGTCCCTGGTTGCTCTGAGGGGTCTGCTCAGTGGATGTTGCTTTTTTCATGGGTTTACAATCCTCTTCAGTTCTTCCAACCTTTCCCCTAACTCTTCTATTTGGGTGCAGTTCAATGGTTGGCTGTGGGTATCTATATATGTATTGGTCAAATGCCAGTAGAACCTCTCAGGGTACAGCCATACCAGGCTCCTGTCTGCAAGCACATCTTGGCAACAGCAATAGAATTGGGGTTTGGTGTCTGCAGATGGAATGGATTGCACAGTAGGTTAGTCTCTAGATGACTGGAGGACCTTTCCTTCCACCTCTGCTCCATTTTTGTCCCCATGTTTCCTTTGGACAGACAATTCTGGGTTAAATGTTTTTAGATGGGTGGGTGGCCAAACTGCTTTTCAAATATCTGTAGTACCTCAAATTACCATCAGCCCCTTGCAGAATTCTTTGTTTCACAGTTTTGTTATTTGATATTGGCCATCATAGTAGTTAACAATTTTAATTCTCATTTATCTAATGATGAGTGATGTTGAGTGCTTTTAGTATACTTGTTATAGCATTTTGCCTGATTTTGGGGACCGTATTTGCCTTGTTAGGTTGTAAGAGTTCTTTGAATATTCTCAATGCATAGTCTTTATCAGATGCCTTCTGCAACTCTGTAGTTGGCAAGGTGGGTGCCTCTATACAAAACGACTGTTTCTATGTAAGTAGTCAATGCCACAAAAGTTAGAATAAAAGAAAATACATACTGACATGCTATTTTTAAAATGGTATTTGTACACACGTTCTTTCAGTATTAGTTCTTGAAAAAGAAAATAACAACAAAATAAAAAGAAGAACAAGCACCAGTTCACTACTAAAGTCCAAGGCAAAAGTGAATTTTAAAATTTTCAAGACATTAATAAGACTCATTCATAATCTAAACAATTATCGCACAGTTTTCCTGAAATAAAATGAATTCTGTTTATATAATGCTGGTTAAGAAACATTATAAACGGCTCGGAATACCCAAGAAAGAATTCACAGAACTTATAAAGTTCAAAGAGAAGGAAAGCCAGAAGGTGGATGCCTCAGTCCTTAGAAGAGAGAACAAAACACTCATGGGAGAAAATAATGGGACAAATAGAGGGACAGGAATTGGAAAAAAGATCATCCAGAGACTGCCTCACCTGGGGATCCACCCCATATGCAACCACTAAACCCATGCACTATTGCTGATGCCGAGTAGTGCTTACTGGCAGGAACCTGATATGGATGCCTCCTCAGAGGCTCTCTGCCAGAGCCGTACTAATACAGAGCAAGATGCTTGCAGCTAACCATCAGACTGATCACAGGGACCCCGATGAAAAAGATAGAGAAAGGACTAAGGAGCTGAAAGGGTATGCAACCCCATGGGAAGAACAACATTAAAAACTAACCAAACCTAGCACAGCTCCCAGGGACTAAAACACCAACCAAAGAGTTTACATGGAGAGGATAGCATTCCCTGGCATCAAAGGGAGGGCAGGCCTTTGGTCCAGAAATGGCATCTTTTCCCATTGTAGGCAATGCCAAGTAGCTAAGGTAGGAGAGGGTAGATGGGAGAAGGAGCACCTTCATGGAGGCAATGGGAAGGGGAGGGGGAATGAGATTGGGGAAAAGGGAATAACATCTGAAATGCAAATACAGAGAATATTCAATAAAAAAGAGAAAGAAATAGAAACATTATAAAACCCTTTTCAGTGGCATAAAATATTCCTTTAAAGTAAAACACTAAAATCCTTGTTAAAATGAGTTTGTTTTGAATGAACCAGTTCAAACTCTGAATACTTTGCATGTTGAAGCATGAGTCAGCACAGCTTTCTTCATGAGTAAAAACTTCCTGCTGTCAAGTGGGTCTCAGGTTGAGCAGCACAGGACTCTGAGTCTTCTTTTCACGCCCTTGCTTGCGTCCTGATTACCTGGATTGCTCCAGGAAGCACCTCATCCTTCCAAGTGCCTTCAGCTTCTGTCACATCCTGCCTCTCTTCCAGTAAACAAAAGCACCCACAGCAAAAGTCTCTCAAAGTTAGGAGCTCTCACTCTGCATTATTGTCTGCATCATTAATGTCAGCCCCACCATGTGCCAAACGCATTTTTCAAATTCCAAGCCTTGTGCTTACGTTTCCTGTATTTGTACAAGTCCATTACCAGTTCCAAATTTTCTATAACAGCCCTCTGAGATAGCTGTTTGGTCAGTGTCCTGGCAAAAACACAAAGATGGGGATAAGTTTATTCCCTGTATGGCTTTGAAGAACAGATTTTGGTTAACTCAAACTTCATGTTTTGACATGGGAACAGTTTGACGAAGTTTTATAATAACAGAACAAAAGAGAAGTCGTGAATCAAATATCTTCCAAAGACACTGGTGGAAACATTGCATAAGTAGTTAAGGCAAAGCCAGAAAAATTCTGTGGTTGGTCTCTAGTGACATCCTTGGACTTTTTGATTGGTAAAAGTTAAAGTTTTGCTAAGCTAATGCTTCCTGAAAGGTTTTTCTCTTTAGTCACAGGGTATTAGGTCAGACACAGAGGTGGGAAATGAATGGATATTTAGGGGACTAAAGATAAGCCAAGTAAATTGTAATTAAGTTCTGGAACTGCAACATTCCAACCTCTTCACAGTCCTTGAAGTTCTAATCAGATAATCAGCCTTGCAGAAGGCTCATTTGAAGGTGTGATCTCTCTGGAAGCTTAGGCCAAGCATCACATTCTGTTCATGTAGGGACCACATATTACCTATTAAATATTATCAATGCCCCATGTACCCAGGAAAGGCTGAATCATAAGATCTGATGTAGACAAGAGTCCTTCACTGAATATCTGAGCATGTTACAGGTTCTTTTACTGAATTTAATTTCTTGTACCATTACCTTTTTAACATCTATAAAAAATAGTAAGGTAATTACTTGAATCCAGTTATTTTTATTTTCTTTTTCTTAATAGTAAACACTTTAATCTTTTTGGTTGTTAAAATTAGGGTTTAAAATACTGTAACCCTGTGTCTTGTTAGATTTTCTGAGACTTAACATAAATTTTGAAGTGAAAAGGTTTAGTAATTTTATACTAAAGTGAACATATAATCATGTCCACTTGCTTAGAGTTAGGTTTTCACAGTCTTTCTGCAACACAGTTTCATCTAATATTCTCATGGACTCCCCTTGCAGAATCTTCTTTATCTCACCGTACAAACATACAAAAGCATGTTTCTTCTCTTTCACCTTTTTAACCAAGAATGTGTCACGTGTCTATGACTTTTACACCTTTTTCTTCTCTTGATAGTGCTTTTAATTATTAGTAATAATGTTTTTGTTATCATTTTAGGATATTTTAATATGGAAAGGGATAACACATATTTATGATATCTTAGATGACTTCCAGTTACAAATACATGTAATATATTAATAATCTTGTGGTTTTGAACCAGTTTAAATCAATTATGTTTTAAAGACTAAAGTAATTATAAAATACACACACACACACATGCACACACACACACACACACACAATATATATCACTTCAAAATAGGCTTTATGAGGCATCCAAAGCAGGATGAAGTAAGTTTTCATACCTTTTACTTCAATTTTTTGAGTCACTTGTTTCTATTTGTTAATTGTTTAACAAGCATTTCACCTAAACAGTTTGCCCTTTCCTTAAAACTGAAATCACCAATATTAATTATTGTTCCAAATATGTAAAAGAGAAATTATGACATATGAGATGTATTAAGAAGCACATAAACCTTGAGATGTCTTTACAAGCCATGACGCAGATTTTTAAAACAGTGATATTTTATTCAAATACCATACAGGCTTGGCTCAGATATGAAGCTTGAAAAATGTGTTTTGTTTGTAAGGTATAGTAATGGTCAAAAATATTCTTCAGGTCTTTAAGATGTTTATCTACATGATCACACACAGATGAGGCACCCAGAAGCACGTGGATAAGTCAGGCTCTAAGTCCTTCCAATAAAAGGCTCATCTCAGAGGAGGGCAGGTATCACGCAGGAAAAGTTTGCACCCTGAAGCAGGGATAATTGTCTCGTAATTTGTATCCTTGAGTATACAATAGGGACCTTCCAGTGAACCAGAGCTGGGACAAGAACCAGGGAGATAACTCAAGGATCAGAATGAGATAATTATGCCCATCTCATTGTTTAGCAATTCATATAAACACTTAAATTTAAGAACACACACAGTCTTTCAAAATAAGATATAGAATTATCCGCCATCTGTATTTGCTTCACTTGAGTAAAGGCCCTTGGTTATTTGTCGTTATCACTCTGCCCTCCACGGGCGCAATGAGCACTTAGCCAACTTTTCCTAGCCAGATACAGTTAGATCTGGGACTTTTCACATTAAAATTCTACTTTCACTATGAACAGCGTTAGTGCATTTGACCACTTCCAAGCCAATTCGGGGATTTAGGGAATGATATGAAAAATATAGCACATGTGCTTATGGACAGAAAGAGAGGCGTGTACACGTACCGCCATACAGTAAGACAGATGAGACAGATTTTTTTTAAAAAAACAAGAGTTCCAATTGTGGATGATTGTTGGAATTATGTATTTTATATTTCTGAATTTTAAAAAAGAAAGTTACCACAAAGATCATTGGCAAACATAAAACATACATATATGTATTCATTAATATATATGTGGTTAGTTCAACTTTAATTTAAACCTTAAATTTTAGCAGTTTTATGTTAAAAATATTTTGAATAACAATTTGTTGACTTGTATGCTAACCACATATATTATGCAAATTATATATATATATATATATATACATACACACATATGCACATATATGTAGATATATTTTTGGAAGGAGATTTTTTTCTCTATATAGTATATATTTTATAGATTAAGTTTATCTTGTGACTTCAGTGAATGTTGCTTTACACATGACATTAAACACATAGCATTTTAAGGTTTTATGAAATAGACCGAAAGGTATCATTTTAATAGGTTTTAAAAAGTTATGAGTATCCAAGATTATTAAGGCACATATTTTAATTAGGTCTTTATTATATTATCAAAACTTATAAATATGCACATGTTCATTTTAATTAGGCATCCTAAAATATAGAATGTGTAAATATATTTATATATGACATATAAAATAATATATTGGCTTTCCAAGCCAGGATTTCTCTGTTTGGCCCTGGCTCTCCTGGAACTCACTCTCTTGACCAAGATGGCCTTAAAGTCACAAAGGTCGACCTGTCTCTGCTTGTCAAGTGCTAAGCATAAAGGCATGCACCGCCATGCCTGGCAGGTATTAATTTTAACACATAATAAACATAAATAGAAAAGAACGTAGGTGGCTTCATTTTGTGGCACATTTCAGATTTTAGGAAACACAAACATGAAAAACATCATCATATCCAAGCTCATTCATACTCATTCCCAGGAATGCAGCTCCTGCTGTGTATGTTCTGGGGCAAACCATGGTAACATGGCTCCCCCCTCCCCAAACTGCTAATCACAGAATAACAGTTCCCAATAGGGACGACTTAGATAAGACCCCAGGCAAGAATTATCAATATGCTCACATAACTTAAAGAGGGCGCAGACTTCTGAGCGCTTCTGGAGAGCACACACAGCGGAGTGGAAATGGTCAGGAAGGGATAGAAAATGAGCTACATTAGCCAACAGAGATAGGAAAACAAAAGCAACGTGCCAGAAATGAAAAATCCTTGCAGTTAAATAAAAAGCTCTTTGGAAAAGCCTCACGGGGAGAACGGATCCCTGGGAGGACAGGAAATCCTCAGGACTTGAAGACAAGACACAGAGCTGAAACTGTCATTCAAGGACAATAGTAAATTATAAAAACAAAAAGGCAAAAATCACGAACGGGTGTTTTTAATACCCCATCCTCATTGATTGACAGGTCATCATAGCAAAAAATATACAACAACAACAACAACAACAACAGGAGTTAAATGCCATCATGGATCAATGTTAGGGACTACTTCTATCCTGTCTGATCACAACTGTATAGAGGTAGGAATCCAGAGCCAGAGGAACTGCAGAAAGCACACAAAGGAATGGCATGGGTATTGGGCAGGGTGCTGTTGGTGGCTGAGCAGGTCACCAAAGAAAGCAAGATGGGAATGGTATGCACAGTTTTATCTGAGAATTGAAAATAATCACAAGATTACAAAATAAACATAATTACAAAATAAATAACTCAGTAAGAGAAAATTCTGACTATGTGTGTAGTAACTAATATTCAGCTTTAAAATGAACGCACTTCTGACACAATATGGGTAAATCTTTGACGACAGGTGATACAGAAACAGTCACAGAAAATCAATGTATGTATGTCACATGGGGTGACATCAGATTCAACAAGTCAGAAAACAGACTGACAGGCAACAGCAGCTAGAAGAATTGGGGAGGCTGGAGTGATTTTTTTTTTTTTTAATGGATTAAACGTGTAGTTAAAGATGATGAAAGAATTTCAAAAATAATTAGTGTTGGTGAATTCCCACCCGGTGAACCCATTCAACCCCAGTGAATTTAAATCCTTGTGAGGTATATTGTTCTGTACTTCACAATAAAAAAAAATTGTAAAAAGTGATGAGCCTGTTTCAAAGGTCACAGTCTCCCTGGCCCCTTATCTTTTCGGTTGCCTCTCTGACTGAGGGACTAAAAGTCACAGGTAAGTCAGATACTCAAGACAGAGCTGTTGTTGCTGCTGTTGTCTGAGTTTACACAGATTACACTTTGAGAAAGTTTGTTTAATGGTTTCAATACAGTTGACTGAGGGGAAGAGAAAATAAAAAGGAACTTAAACAGTAAACAAAATTTGAAGAAACGCAAGTAAAGGGGTTTTTGTAGAAGTTATTTATCTAAATAAAAGACATTTTCACCTCCATCAAATGAATAACTTTCAAATCCAAAAAAAAAAAAAAAAATACATAATGGAAAACAGATTAGTAGAGACTTCATTGTTTCTGTTGGCATTCCTCCTAGCTCCGCCCAACAGTTACCTAGCAACAGCCAGGTAGGCCAGGATTGCTAAAAAAGGGACTGTTCGGCCTCTCCCTCTCTCTAACTCTTCTTCCTCTGCCCTTCTTTCTTCTCCTCTCTCCCCTCTTTCTCCATGTGTTCTGGCCAGCCTCTTCTCTTTCTCTCTGCCCTTTGTCCCCTCTCCTTCTCACCCTCTACTCCCTTCTCAACTCCCCTTCCTACGCCCCCAAATAAACTCTATTCTACCTGGGGCTCAGCGTGGGCCTGCTCAGGCACCCCCTCCCACCGAACAGTACCACGCTCTTACTGCGCTCCACAAAAGTAGCCCTGTTTTTATAAAAACACATCATCTTCTATCAAACAAACATTAAAAGATTGCAGCACATGGCAATGAGACAAACACACTTGCAATAAAGTGAGTAAAAATCAACAAAAAAGATGAAACGTTGTTTTTATAAATACAACTCTGCATATATGAAAGAAACAGAATAGAAAAATACTCTCAAAACTATCCTTAGGGACTGAGAGTTTAAACGCTTCCCTCACTGTTAGGCACTTTTAATAAGGTGTGAGATTTTAGCAATACTATTACATAACATTTGCAATTAGAAAAGCGTTAATGCTATCTTTAGCAACATAGGAAACGTTTCCAATTTCCAACACATTTGATTGTTTGTGGCAATCAGGAAGATGATTATAACCAGCTGCCCTCTTCAATGGACCGAGGACTCCAGCTCCTTTGCCTGGGGTTTAGCGCCGGACTTGGGTGTGTCCCGAGTAGACTAGAACACGGCTGCTTCGTGTAGTTGAGGAAGGCCCCGTTGCCGCTATGAGATCTATAAATAGGGTAACCCAGGCGTGTAGTGACGCTGAGTGACTTGGCCATAGTAACCAAGTGAGTCAGCAGGAGACCAGGCTCTGGTCAGAATGCACTCATCCGGAGCTGCTCCGGGCTCTGGGCTCTGCTGTGCAGCAACAGCTGGTGTGGGGAGCTGGAGGAAGACCTTTTGTAAAGCCCTGTGAGGAATGCGAGGCACGTGGTGGGTTTGAGTAACCAGGCTTGCCAGATTGCCTTTCAAGTGCTGCAGAGCCCAGGGAGATGCAGCCAAGGAGAGCAGAGGGTTACTGATGTGCTGAGAGGGAGTTTCCTTAGCCTGAGGAAGGCTCTCCGTTCTCTTCCCAACAGCCATGCTGCAGGTTGGTGGTCAGACCACCTGGCCCTGCTGCTACTAAACTTTCATTAAACCTCCTGCAGTTTTTGAGTTCTTCCTTTTCAGCTTTTAAATCAGTCTACATTTATTTAGTCCGCAAGGGCAGCTGCAATGATGTTCTACAGGCTCCTGGCCGGGCCAGGTTGGCTAGGCCCTGAAGGTGCTTTTGCTGAGCTCTATGTTTGTCCCTTATCTCTATTTTGAATTCATGGAGGTTGCTGTGTGGAGAGTGATACTGGGCAGATATTTCTCAGAAATGTTTTAGAATTCCATTTGAATTCCTTTATTTTTTATTTATTTATTTTTTTGGTTTTCATTATTTAGCTGGATATTCTCTGTATTTACATTTCAAATGTTATCCCCCTTCCCCACCCCTGGCACCCCTATCCCCTCCCCATCCACTTGCTTCAATGAAGGTGCTCCCTTTCCCACTCACCCTCTCCACCTCAGTGCCTTGGCATTCTCCTACACTGGGAAAACGAGCCTTCACCGAACCAAAGGCCTCTTCTCCCATTGATGTCAGACCATGCTAACCTCTGCTGCATAAGCACCTGCAGCCAGGGGTCTCTCCATGAGTGCTCAATGCTTGGTGTTTTAGTCCATGGGAGTTGTGGAGGGATTGGCTGGATTGTAATGTTGTTCTTCCCATGAGGTTGCAAACCCTTTCAGCTCCTTCAGTCTTTTCTCTAGCTCTTTCATTGGGGCTCTAGTGTTCAGTCTGATGGTTAGCTGCAAGCATCCTCCTCTGTATCAGTATGGCTCTGGCAGAGCCTCTGAGGAGGCATCCATATCAGATTCCTGCCAGTGAGCACTACTTGGCATCAGCAATAGTGCTTGGGTTTGATGGCTGCATATGGGGTGAATTCCCAGGTGAGGCAGTCTCTGAATGATCTTTTCTTTAATCCCTGCTCCTCTATTTGACCTTGCATTTTCTCCCATGAGTGTTTTGTTCTCCCTTCTAAGAGGGACTGAGGCATCCTCATTCTGGCCTGCCTTCTTTTTGAGCTTCAAAAAGTCTGTGAATTATTTCTTGGCTATTCAGAGCTAGTATCTGCTTATCAGTCAGTGCATACCATGTCTGATCTTTTGTGACTGGGTTACCTCACTCAGGATGATAGTTTCTAGTTCTATCCATTTGCCTAGAAATTTCATAAAATCTTTGTTCCTAATAGCTGAGTAGTACTCCATTGTGTAAATGTACCACATTTTCTGTATCCTGTCCTCTGCTGAAGGACATCTGAGTTCTTTCCAGCTTCTGGCTATTATAAATAAGGCTGGTATGAACAGGGTGGAACATGTGTCCTTGTTATATGTCTTTTGGGTTTATGCCCAGAAGTGGAATAGCTGGGTTTTCAGATAGTACTATGTTCAATTTTCTGAGGAACCTCCAGACAAATTTCCAGAGTGGTTGTACCAGCTTACAATCTTACCAACAAAATGAGCAGTGTTCCTCTTTCTCCACATCCTTGCCAGCATGTGCTGTCACCTGAGTTTTTGATCTTAGCCATCCCGACTGGTGTGAATACCTTTATTTTAGTACCATTTATTGTCACTGAAGCAGCCAAACTAATGGGATGCTCACTGACCATGCCAGACTCTGTCTGCTGGTCAGCTATCAACTTAGCTAAACAGAAGAGAAAGGCTTCGGGGACCAGTGGGATCTGCAGTGTGTGTTAGACTCATCCTAAGAGAAGCTGAGGATATGGCTGCCTAAGCTTCAGAATATGTTTCAAAGCTCTGTGGGATCCTGAACATTCAGAAGTTGAGAAGCTGGTGTGGACTATAATGAGCCACCTGTGCCAAGATGGCCTCTGATACTGCTGTGTTCTGTAAAAAGGAAAAGAATATGTTTGATCATGGCAGAATAATGAAGTGGGAGAGATGCTGGGGCAACCCAGGCTAGGAGAGTTTATTTAGGGCATGGGAGGGGGGTTGAGAATAGAGTAGAGGCAGAAACACTAGTACATGGCTTTATCCCTGACTTGTCTCTAATGTCCTTCTGGTACCTCAGAACCCAATTCTGGCCATAGGTCCCAGCCATATCTGTTTTCACTACCAATCTCTGAATGAAACTCAAACCCCACAAACCATCCATGTACCTAGTGCTCTTTGCCTCAATGTGTACCCCATCTAACGGATTTTCTTCTACTCATATTTATGATACTGCTGGCCATATATCAATTATGTTTTTCATTGTTGTGACCAAATGTCGGATAAGAAGCAATCTGGTGGGGGGGGGGGTCTCGGAGGCCGGAGTACTCAGGTGAAGATGGCGGCAGCCGAGGCCGCTAACTGCATCATGGAGGTTTCCTGTGGCCAAGCAGAAAGCAGTGAGAAACCCAATGCTGAGGACATGACATCCAAAGACTACTACTTTGACTCCTACGCCCACTTTGGCATCCACGAGGAGATGCTAAAGGATGAGGTGCGGACCCTCACATACCGCAACTCCATGTTTCACAATCGGCATCTCTTCAAAGACAAGGTGGTGCTGGACGTGAGCTCAGGCACCGGCATCCTCTGCGTGTTCGCTGCCAAGGCAGGGTCCTGCAAGGTCATTGGGATTGAGTGTTCCAGTATCTCCGATTATGCTGTGAAGATTGTCAAAGCCAACAAGTTAGACCATGTGGTGACCATCATCAAGGGCAAGGTGGAGGAGGTGGAGCTGCGTGTGGAGAAGGTGGACATCATCATCAACGAGTGGATGGGCTACTGCCTGTTCTACGAGTCCATGCTCAACACTGTGTTGCACGCTCGTGACAAGTGGCTGGCACCCGATGGCCTCATCTTCCCAGACCGGGCCACCCTGTATGTTACAGCCATCGAGGACAGACAGTATAAGGACTACAAGATCCTTATAGTAGGATCTGGTGGGAGAACGTATATGGCTTTGATATGTCCTGCATCAAAGACGCGGCCATCAAGGAGCCCCTTGTGGATTTGTGGACCCAAAAGCAGCTGGTCACCAATGCCTGCCTCATAAAGGAGGTGGACATCTACACAGTCAAGGTGGAGGACTTGACCTTCACCTCCCCCTTTTGCCTGCAAGTGAAGAGGAATGACTACGTTCATGCACTGGTGGCCTACTTCAACATTGAGTTCACCCGATGCCACAAGAGGACCAGCTTCTCTACCAGTCCTGAGTCCCCATACACACACTGGAAGCAGACCATGTTCTACGTGGAGGACTACCTAACAGTGAAGACCGGCGAGGAGATCTTCGGTACCATTGGAATGAGGCCCAACGCCAAAAACAATCGTGACTTGTACTTTACCATCGACCTGGACTTCAAGGGTCAGCTGTGTGAGCTCTCTTGTTCCACCGACTACCAGATGCCCTGAGGAGGCGCCAGGCTGGCCCTCCTGCAAAAGGGAGCTCCGGGGCTGGGTGTGGGGGATGGGAGGGAACATCGTGACTGTGTTTTTCATAACTTATGTTTTTATATGGTTGCGTTTATGCCAATAAATTCTCAGCTGACAAAAAAAAAAAAAAGCAATATGGCAGTCTATCATGATAGAGAATTACTGGTAGCAAGCAGTATGTTTGGTAAATCAGAGAGCAAAAAAGGGTGGCACCAGGAGTTAGCTGGCTTTCTTTTCTCTTCCCTTTTTTATTTAGTTCAGGGCCCAGCATCTAGGCATGAAAAATCAGTTTTCCTCCAGACAAGACATGCTACACTTTAAGTAGATGGCATTTCCCAGAATCCTACCTAGTGACTGCTAGGACTTTTGTAACTTCCTGTTATAAAATGACCCTGGAGCAAACTGGATAGGAAGCACATGTATTATTCTTGTTCCCTTCACTACAGTTGGAGTGTATATGACTAGAATGTTGAGGGTCTATGTATAATCAGTACACAGTTCCATGCATGTCTTTAAAGTCAGCCTGTAGCCTGGGTACTGAGATTCTCTGTGAAGGGAACATCTTGATTCATGATGTTAGTCCTCAATTGTACTTCTATGTTTATTTTAGTCTCTTACTTGTCAATTTATTGTATAGAACTGAGTATTCTCTTCTACTCTTAAGCTGTGATGCCCAAGCATTTATCTCAGCCTTTATTGTTAGGTCTTGTTTCTAATCTCTTAATTATGAATTCTTTCTGATATAACCAAGTTTATCTCTTCCTAGGCAAATTGAAATTTAAGATGCTAGAAGGTATCTACACACTATATGTGTGTGTGTGTGTGTGTGTGTGTGTGTGTGTGTGTGTGTGTTTAAATAATTATTTTTTTCTGGTCATACTCACTGCCAATTTTTCCCCTACCTCTTCCAGATCCACCCTCCCTTTCTGGACTTTGTACAGTCTATTTTAATAACCTTCCTAGAATCCCATTTATGCTACCCATATACTCATGGGTGTAGGCCATCCACTGGAGTGTGGAAATCTACAGGGCCACACCCTTAAAGAAAACTGAATATTGCTCTTCTAGAAGACATCATCTGTCAATGACTCCTCAGTTAGCAATGGTAGTTCATGAGCCTTTTGACACTCATTCCATGTCAAAATGTTGACTGGCTACATCTTATTCAGGTCTTATAGGTGACTACAACTGTTGTGGGCTCATGAATTCAATGGTCTTGTCAGGTCCAGAAGATTATTTCATTCCCATCTTCCCTGACCTTTGGCTCTTTGACTCTTTCTCTCTCCTACACATTTAATTATTTTCACACACACAAACACACACACACACACACACAGAGAGAGAGAGAGAGAGAGAGAGAGAGAGAGGGAGGGAGAGAGAGAGAGAGAGAGAGAGACCTGCAAAGCATTTGTATACCTTATGACAAGAAAATGATTCAATAAGTGCCCTACGATAAAACTTAATGATAATAACATGGACTGATGAGCACTTAAGCTGGAAAGATATTTTGATATGAATGTAAAAATACACAGTACCTTATGTATTAGATTACTTAAATGATTTCAAGTGTGCCAGATGATGAAGACAACTGACAATGGCAGGAGATGTTTAGCCTTAGTTGTTTAAAATTTCTCTTCTTACCTTTGTGATCTTCATGTATTTACTCTACAGATCACAATTAATAGATAAATAACACCGTAAAAACTTACTGATTGCATATAAGAACTGTGTAACTATCTGGCACTTATAGAAAGGGAACATATGTGGTAAACTCCCAGTAAGGCCTACATGCTAATAATGCATACTGTTAACTAGGTTTTAAATACAATCTTGAACGTAAAATATGACATAAAAATTACAATGGGGTCTTTGCCTTTGGCCTAGTGTATGAGCAAGAACCAGTGTCTTTGAGAGACATGGTAGGCTTGGATGTTTGCCACAATGTGCAGCAAGGTGAACAAGCAGGAGAAAAGTGACCTTGGTTTACAACCTTTGGTATGAGTGTGAAAACAGAGTGACCTTGGGCATATTGAGAAATTTCTCTCTCCCTCCTGTTTTTCTTCCAGAGAAGGCCATGTGGCAGTGTAGTAGAGAGATTATCTCTTTGGTATGAAAATGTTTGTACCTAGATAAAACTTCTGAGGGAAATGGACTCTGATGGCAGAAAAAGAGAGACAAGTATTATGTAACATTACTTACTCACAGTGGAATGGATGCTTGACCCTGTGTAAGAAGTTCTTTCTGCCTCTGCCTCTGTCTCTTTCTACTCTCCCCCCACCACCCTCCACATTCACACAGAGGAAAGTTTTTCACATAGAACTGAGAGATGTGGCCTGACTCGAGGCTCTATACCTTCACTCTTGTCTCGGGCCCCGGAGTGGAAAGTTAACACAGTACAGGTGCATCACCCTGACTGGCAGCTCAGGGATCGTACTGGCCTGGACAAAGAACCTGAATTGGATATTGTACTAGATAGAACCCAAGAAGCATTCGTGGCAGCTTGTCAATGAACATCGCAGTGTGGGATTTTACAATGAGGACAAGTCATGGAAATTTTGAATTTCTTTCCCTGGAAACACGCCCTGGCAATGGAGCCTTGAATTGGGAATTGTGTGCATCTGTTCTCAGCATATGATAGATGTCTACTTTCTCACAGCGTTTGGGCCAGAAGTCTCAGAGCTTTGAATTTTGGCTTGATTTAATCACTCTGCATTTTTATAATTCTCAATATTAAAGCCCATCATATATTGGGGGATGCTGTAACAAACTTCTCTATTTCAAAACCAGAATAGCATACACTTAAGAAACCAAGACTAAGCTCATGTGTTTTTATTGCCGAAGAATGTGTCATTCAGGAAAAAAACATCTCTACACAATCTTTCCTTCACACGGCGGGGCCAAGATGAACTGGAAGCTTCCAACAATAAAGTAAATGGTCAGGGTCAAGGAATGTTGCATGAGTTGGAAGAAGGATCCTAAGTAAGCATCCTCCTGAGAGAAAAATTATGTTCTTACACTAAACAAGAAACTTAAATGTAAGCGATGCTGAGCACCCTTCATAGGAATTTCAATTCCCAAGTTACCTTCGTGATGCTTATTTCACTGCAATATTAACTGAATCTGCTATCCCAAAGGATCTCGTCCCTACTCTGCACTATACAATACCAGAAGCCAGTGTCAAATACCCTGGGTATCCAAGTATATACTTGGTTAGGATTTTACTTCTGTGAACAGATACCATGACCGAGGCTACTCTTTCAAGACATTTAACTGGGACTACCTTACACGTTCAGAGGTTCAGTCCATAATCATCAAGTATGTCATCATCTAGGCAGGCATGGTGCAGTCAGAGTTGAGAATTCTCCATCTTTACTTGAAGGCTGCTAATAGGATACTGACATCCAGACAGGTAGGATGAGCTTAAGACCATGTCCACAGTGACACACCTATTTCAACAATGCCATATCTCCTAATAGTGCCACTCCCTGGGCCAAGCATATACAAACCATTGCATTCTACCCCTGGCCCCCATAGCATTGTGCAAACACAAGAGTCGTTGTAGGCCATATCTGGCCATAACATAATAAAAAAAAATCCATTTAGCTCAAGCCCCATAGGTGTCTCAACAATATGTCTGAAAAAGCACAAAGGTCAATGTCTCCTCTGAGTCCATCCAAGCACTTAACTGAAATTCCTGAAGCAAGACACAAACCAGCTGGGCAAACTCCAAACTCTACATCTCCAAGTGTGATGTCAAAGAGGTCTTTAGATCTCCAATTCCTTTTTCAACTGTATTGACTAAATCAAACCTTTTTTTCTTACCCAGTTCTTCTCCCTGTTAGCAGCTTTGCTCAGCAGATAGCCCAGGGATCTGGCATCTCAAAATTCATGGAGTCTCCAGGGCAACTTCAATGTTACAGCATCTTATTTCAATGTCTGGGATCCACACATGATCTTTTGGGCTCCTCCAAATGGCTGGTACCACTTCTCCAACTCTGCCCTCTGTAGCACTCTAAGGTTAGGTTGATCCACTCCACTGTTACTGCTGTTCTTGGAGATCATCCCATGATACTAGCACCTCCAATATACTAGGTTCTTCTGCTGCCACTAGACTTCACCAATAGCCTCTCATAGGCTCTCTCTCATAGTGCCAAGCCTCAAATCTTTTACATGACTCCGGGCCATCAAGTGCAACTGAGACTGCATCTTCACTAATGGCCTTCCATGGACTCTCATGGTACCAAGCCTCAGCTGTTCTTCCTGACCCCTTCATGCCTTCAAAACCAGTACCACTTGGGTGACTCTTAAACATTACCAAGTACAGCTGTTGCAGTAGGTTCAATCTTTGCTGTCTCTGGAAGACGGCTGCTTTGTGCTCCCAGAAAACACTTCCCAGAAGATTTCACCTCAGTGATGCTGGTGTCTTCTTAATCACCACTAATTTCTTAGCTCCAGCTAACCAGCATCAATTGTCCCAGTAGTCCCTTCTATTCTGGACTCTAAAGCCAGAGTTATATGACCAAAGCTGTGACTTCTGCTGGCTTGCAGGAGGTAGAATATGGCCACATTGTTCTATTACATAATCACTAGCTTTTTTTCCAACTACTGCCTAAGCTTGGCTGTCCTAAATCTTACTCTGTAGATTGGCCTTGGACTCAGAAACCTGAATGCTGTCTCCTGGAATTACAAGTGTATACCACCATGCCTGGACTTATGCTTTTCTTCACCTAGAACTTTCTCTGTCCTAGGCTGGCCTTGAGGTCAAAGATCTGTTTTGCTTTATCTCCTGGGATTAAAGTATGTAATACCATGCCTACATCTAAACTTTCCACTCTCTTAATCTGCTATCTCCTAGATAGCAGGATTTTGTTCCATTGCATTTTCTGGTGCCTCATTAATAATTGAACTATATATTTAAAATTTTTCTAAGCTTGCTACATTTGTTTAAAATGCTCTTTATAAGACTTAACCAAAGAACGAAGTCTCTTTATGGAGACTTTCCTTGTCAATGCAATTATTATAAATCTCCTTACCTTAGTCTTAGGTAGACTCTTCAGACAAGGGCAAAAAGCAGCCACATTCTTTACCAAAATACCACAAAAATGTCTCTGCCACATACTGAAATTCTTCTCCACTGAAACCTCTTGGGCCGAGTCTGCACAGGTTAAATCACTCATAACAACAAATTATTACATATTCCTACTAGGATGGTTTATTAATCCCCACTTAAAACTTTACATGCCTTTCCAAATCCAAAGACCCCAAATCCACATTCTTCCAAACAAAAGCATGGCCAGGCCTATCATAATAATGCTCCATTCCCAGTACCAACTTCTGTTTTAGGATTATACTGTTGTGAACAAACACCATGACCAAGGCTACTCTTATAAGAACAATATTTAATTGGGGCTGCCTTACAGGTTCAGTGGTTCAATCCATAATCATCAAGGCAGGAGTAGTCATCATCTAGGCAGGCATGGTATAGGCAGAGCTGAGAGTTCTACATCTTCATTTGAAGGCTGCTAGTAGAATACTGACTTCCAGGCAGTTAGGATGAATGTCTTAAGACCATACCCACAATGACACACCTTGTCCAACAAGGACACATCTTCTTATAGTGCCACTCCCTGGGACAAGCATATACAAACCAGCACAACCTCCATTCCACCATTATCAGCAAGTCAGCAAGAATTAGTAGGAATAATAAAAAAAAAAACTTGTGAGGCATTATGAACTGACAACGTAATTCATGTAAAAAGTAAAATAATGTATTTAGTCAGCTTTTCATTGTTATAACATAGTAACTGAGACAATCAATTACAATGTGTAAAGTTTTATTTTGGCCCAGGGTTTTAGGGGGTTTTTTCTGTGGTTGTTCAGTACTGTTGCTTTTGAGCCCATGGTGAAGCACTATATCTTAGCAGGATACAAGACCTACTTACATCATGACACCCAGAAAGCAAAGCGAGATGAGGAAAGAGTTCCTTGTGCCTATTCAAGGGTACTCTCTCTATAAACTCACTCCCTTCCACTAGACCTCATCTCCTAAAGACTTCATCATTTTTCAGTAGTACCACAGGTTGAGGGCTAAGCAAACAGCACACATGTTTTAGAGAACACTCAGAAATCTAAGCAGTACCTACATGAAACAGCACAGTGCTTAATAGTGCAGTACAAGTCATACTTGAGTTATCCAGCAACTACTTTGTAGGAGCGACCACCATTCTGAACTTGAGGGTAAATGCAGCAAAAGGGACACATTAGTCAATGTGGTAGAATCTAAGAGATCAAGGAAATGAGTGCCTCGTAGATACATACTGAGAAGTACAAGGATTAAAACGGAGCAAGAGAAAGATGGACAAGTACAGAAATGTCACCCACGGCAAAAGTGACATTGGAGTAGTTGGCCATTGGAGTAGTTGGCCACTAGTGTAGTCAGAGAAAATAAAGGACCAGAAGCACATTAGCATAGGTTCTTTAACTCCTCATCCTTCTTTCTGACCTATGCTTCCACTGGTCTACCCACACCCTGTGTCCCCAGTCTGACCCGGCTTCCATTAATAATGAGAGCTCCACCCTGAGGATCATGTCCCAGCTGGATGCTGCAGCTGCACTTGGCTAGGGCATTTCATCAGTTACAGCCTGCCAGGTGCTCCCCTCCTGGCCAGATTGCCTCTGCTCTACAAAACTTTCTGGTAAAACCAGTGGTCAATCTGTGGCAGCTGGGCTAGGTCATGGCCCCCAAGGTAGATCTGCTGTATCAGAATTACCCGTGGGGAGTAGTACGCCAGAAGGCAACCCTAGAGTTCTTGATTAGTCAATCTTGGGCACAGCCTCAGAATCCACTTTTCTAGTACGTTCCCAGGCAGTGAGCTTGCTGCTGGACATGTTCCTTATTGAGAAAATCACTTTCACTAGTAATCAGAAGCAAATGGGTTGATGTGTGAGTGTTTATGAACTCGGGAACAAACTGCATTCCTAGTTCCCTGAAAAATTATAGGGAAGATTAGAAAGATGCTAATTTCAAAAGTAAAATTATTGAAATATTGAAAGGGATAAGAAAGCTAGAGTTCTCTAAAGGTGACTCAAAGGCACCTATGAATTTACAGAGGTTTGCTGACTAGAGAATTCTGGGTGAATACCAGGAAATGAGTTAGGACATCCTTCATAGGGCCTTAGAGTCAAAATAAAACAACAACCAAACAAGCCAGAATGAAGGTCTGAGTGTGGGGTAGCTGGGTCATATAGTAGTTCTGTCTTCAGTTTTGCATGACGTCCATATTGACTACCAGGGTAACGTCACTAGTTTGCACTCCCACCTGCAGTAAACAGAGGCCCCTCTTTCCCCTCAGCCTTGCCAACATTGGTTATTGCCAATATAGGCATTTTGTCTGGAATGGGATGCAATCTCAAAGTGATTTTAGTTTGCATTTATCTGATGGATTATGATGCTGGATATTAAAAATTATCTTTATCAGCTTTTTGCGTCCCTTCCTTTGAGAGCTGTTTGACCATTTATTCAATATTGGGCATGTTTGTTTGCATTTTCGCTGCTCTCTGCACCTCTTTGTGTACTCTATCAGCCCCTGTCTCTGGTACCACAGGCAGATTTTTCTCCTATTCTAAAGACTCTTTACTCTGCTATTTTGTTTATTGTGAATAACTTTAAAAATAATTCTATATAATCCCATTTGCTAATTTTTGCAACCATTTCCTGTACGACTAGACTCCTGCTCAGAAAGGTCATGTCCATAGCTCTAACTTCAAGTCAATTCCTGTGTTTTCTTCTAATGCAACAGCAAGAAAACCCCAGTGAAGTTTGAGCAGAAATAGAATTCCACTGTGCACTGTGGTAGTTCAGATGAGCCAGATCCCGCCTAAGGTTGTGTCAATTTTGTGACACTTTGGAATACAGAAACTTCCAAGTCCACTGTTCAAACACTTTGGTGATATTTTAATCATTTTATCATAGCTGACATTTTCAGACCATGATCAAGGTACTTGCAAAATGGTGACTTAGTTATTCATGTAGGGGGTCTATATGACATCTTACATAATTTTAAAGACACTAAGACTGAGACTCAGAAGTGAAAGTAGCTTAAAAGGATCAAAAACAGGGCAAGTTAGTAGAAGGTAAGTCACACCCAAGGAGTCTGGCTTTCTTAGCCATCCACTGAGGGATTGTCCTGTATCCTGAAATTAAACTCTGAACATGGTTGTTGTTATTTAAGAATAATATTAAAAATGTAAAATATTTTAAGTAAAAAAGTCAAAAAAAGACTCAAAAACTTTAAATCTCTACCACAGAAAGTTCTACAATAATTTTTTGGTTTTTTTTTTTTCTTTTTCTTTTTCTTTTTTTTTTTTTTTTTTTTTTTTTTTTTTTTTTTTTGCTTTTAAACATGTGGGTGCTTAAGATATAGAACTATAATATAAAATAATTTATAATGACATACAATCTCTAGCTTATTATTTACAAAAAGCCATGATAGTTGAAGATTGAAGTAACGTGGAAAGAAAAAAAAAAGAATCATTCAGTTTTGGGTGTGGCCACACACCTTTGATCCCAGCACTCAGGAGTCAGAGGCAGATAAATCTCTGAGTTAGAGGTCAGACTGGTCTACAGACTAAGTTCCAGAACTGCCGAGGTACATGGAAAAATTCTGTCTAAACCATCCCAAATCATTCAATACCATGAGAATATAAATCCATACTCCTGAAACTTATGAGATTTACGTAGAAATTTGAAGTTATTCCTATAGACTGAAGACAAGAAAAGGCACACTTGGAGTTGGTGCCTTCTTGATTTGATACTGTACACTGACACTGTTGTTCTTTTGCTGGTCTTGTTCATGGAACTATATTGCTGGGATTCCATTGCCAGAGCTTCCCTGTTATATCTGGAATTCACTGTCTCTCGGCAGACGACCTGGTTCTCTGGCTCTTTACAATCTCTCTGCCACCTTATGGATAACATTCCCTGGAGTCCTCGGCATATGGAGCTGCATTACAGATGTACCGCCAGTTGTGTCTGGACACTTATAGTCATTCTCTGAGCTTTGACAAGTAGTGCATCTCTGTAGTAGCTGTCAATGCTATGACAAGCTTATCTGATGAGGTGTGAAAGTAACACTTCTCCACATATAAAGCCATATATTTAGCACCCAGTAATTACGTTGATTTAGAAAAATAACTACAATAGGTTCTCCTTTGACTTCATTAGCCACAAGTAGTTTGTTGATTTCACAGTATCAGGTGTAAATTCCATCCTGTTCAGTGGGCTTTAAGTCAAATGAGACAGCTGTTGGTTATGCCAAAGAAAATAGTACCACTATTACACACTTGGGAATATCTTGCCAGTATGGTCGTTTTTGTGGTTTAGAGACTTTACATACAGCTGGGTATGAGTACTGGTTGCTTTTCTCCCTTGGTGTCTTGCACAGTGCCTTCTGATACTATGAGAGCTAGTGCTAATCGAGGAGGATTCCAAGACAGTTCCAGATCAATGACACACAAAGTCTTAGGTCTGAAGTGTGTGCTGTCTTCAGAAATAGGCTTTGGTTGTCTTTAAGCTAGGGACAGCAACCAAGGATGATGGCAAAAGAAATCCCATAGATTTCCCATAGTTTGCTCTGGTGTTTTGTTTGATAGTATATGGGGGTCTTTAGAGAAGCATTATCACCCCTCATGGGGTAATTTCACTCTATTTCTATCTATCTATCTATAATCTATCTACCTATTGATCATATATCTATAGAGTGCATTTTAAAGTAAGCTTATAAAACATCAGGTATTTTGCAGTTACTCTGATGCTTTGATGTGGATTTTGCTTTGATCCTTTTGAATTTGGAGATTTTTCTCTAGTTTGCTGATGATTAGTATATCAAAACATTTTTGCACTATTTTCAGCTACATTTAAGTGCATGTATTTATTTAATAGCATTTTCCCACCCACCCCAAGGACATGTTTATTGGATATCAGATTCTTTTTGGTGTTCTACAAAAGAAAGACTTTGTGGCTTGATATTTGGAGAAAATTTTAAATGTATCCAGACTTATTTAAAAATCTGAGTTCTACAGAGGGAAATACTTTAAATAATTAGTATCATGAAGTAATTTTTTATTACTTCAAATGCCTTCATTGACAAGCACTTGATTAGATTATACTCATTGCAAGCCAGTAATCAACACTGAGATTTCTCTGCCTCATAGTCTGAAGGCATGTAGTGCTAGAGGGCTGGACAGGTGAACAGCTGGAGGGCTGGAGGGCTGGAGGGCTGGAGGGTTGGAGGGCTGAACATCTGGAGGGCTAGAGGACTAGAAATCTGGAGGGCTGAACAGCTGGAGAGCTGGGGGGTTGGAGGGATAGAGGTTTAGAGAGCCAAATTTAGAAAGCCAGTGGCTCAGTTTGCTATGGATTAGCAATAATGACATTCTGTGTGCATGATTTCATAAGTGGAGTGGGGACTTCAGGTAAGCCAAGACATCTGCTAGAGATCACAGATGCCTGAGGGTCTCAAAAGCCACCAGCTTTCCAACACCAACTGAACGAGGACCATTATTCTGAGAAATAAAGCTTCCTTTTCCAGAAATAAAGCTTCTAAGGTGAAAGACCATTCTGTTTAAATTTCTCTATGTCAAATTGTTAATCACTTACAAAGAGAACAGCCAGACTACAGCCAAATAAGAAAAGCACTGAGACCACTAAAAGGCACAAAATCCGGCTGCTGTAACAGAGCTGACTTAAGTTTTACAGCCTTTGAAACACAAATCCATTTGGTAAGGAGGCCTAATCATCTAGGGAAAACAGTGATGAGAAGAACAGGATGTCATATCTGATGGATTTGTGAAAGCATCAGGTTACCAAAGTTCCAGCCAGCTCACGGGAAAATGCTTTCCCATTCGCTTCATAGTGCCTACATGTCAGTATCAAATCATTCCCACACTATAAAATATGCCTTCAAAATCTCATGCCTTGTGGGGGACCAAGGATTTCACTTTTGAGAGGTTTCCTCTAGAGTCTGAAATTGATTCCCAACAGCAGTTCCTCTGTGGTTTTCTTCAAACACAAATCCTTTGGTTCCGGCTTTAATGGGAATTAAAAGAAGAAACCAATAGGCATCATGTAAATGGCAGGTCCCACTGATAGACAGCCTTCTCATTGTGGGCTTTTGGTATGATAATTCAGTTTTATCTCATGAGAACCGTCTTATTATTCATGATCAATTTCTTGTTGTTGCTTAGCTATTTCACTATTTGTTTTTTGAAGATAATTTTAAAGACATTGCTTGTTAAATACCATGACACTCTACATATAAAGCCAAGATGTTTAGCGCTATCTAAGTACTTATAACAGAAATCTAAATATTTATAGTAGAAATTTATGCAAATTTATAAAAGTATTGTAGGAGTTCCTTTGAATTTATGGTTCACATGCATTTTTCCTCAAGGTATTTCCTATTGTTCGAGGTGGAAAGTATTTATACAACAGGAAAAACAAAGTCTCCCCTCTTAATGAATTTCAATATGACAATCTTTTGTTGGCTTACATTTTGTCTAGAAATATTACCCTGAATTGCCAAAAGCTAAGGTAGGGTTTTAAAACCTACAGCCACAGTGACATTCAAATAAGGTCACTCAGTGACCTACTCAAACAAGGCCACAACTCCTAGTAGTGGCAATCTCTGAGCCAAGCATATACAAACCATGGCATTCTACTCCCTAACTCCCATAGGCTTGTGTAAAGACATGAGTCTATGGAGATCATACCTAGCCATAATATAATAAAAAATACATTTAGTTAAACTTCCAAAGCACTCATAGTCCACAGTAGCCTCAGCTGTTCTTCCTGACCCCTTCATGTCTTCAAAACCAGTACCTGGGTGACTCTTGTACATTATCAAGTACAGCTGTAACATGAGGTCCAACCTTGGCTATCTCTGGAAAACAGCTGCTTTGTGCTCTCAGAAAACACTTTCTAGAAAATTTCACCTTAGTGATGCTGGTGTCTTCTTAATCACCACTAATTTCTTAGCTCCAGATAACAAGCATCAATTGTCCCAGTAGTCCCTTCTATTCTGGACTCTAAAGCCAAACCACATGATAGAAGCCGTTGAGTTCTGTTGGTTACAGGAGATGGAACATGGGCTCTTATTCTATTACATTATCACTGGCTTTCTGATTTTCAACTTCTTCTGTATTAGTCAGGGTTCTGTAGAGTCACAGAACTTATGGTAGTCTCTAAATAGTAAGGTATTTGTTGTGACTTACAGTCTGTTGTCCAACTCTCCAACAATGGTCCAAAGCAGCTGTTAGTAGAAATCTAAGGATCTAGCAGATGCTCAGTCCCACAAGGCAAGCAGGCTAAAAGAGAGAGCCTTCCTTCTTCCAATGTCCTTATGTATATAGGTCTCCAACAGAAGGTGTGTCCCAGATTAAAGGTGTGTACTACCACACCTGGATCTGGGACTTGTTTTGATCCAGATGACCTTGAGCTCAGAGATCTCCTTGTCTTAGTATCCTAAGATACATAGCCTCTAATGCCTCAAGATCAGGATCAAATGTGAGCCTTCCAATTCTGGATTGTGGTTCAGTCCAGATATAATCAGGTTGACAACCAGGAATAGCTATTACACCTTCACTGCCTAAGCTGTCCTGGATCTTACTTTGTAGATTGACACACCTGTCTCTTGGGATTAAAGGTGTGTAACATCATGCCTGAATTTAAGCTTTTCTTCACCTAGACTTTGCCTTGTTCCAGGCTGGCCTTGAACTCAGAGATCCTCTTAGATTTATCTCTTGAATTTAAATGTGTGTATCAGCAGGCCTGGATCTAAATTAACCTAGATAGGATCTTGCCCCATAGTCTCTGAATTCAATGTAATATCAATGTAACACAGGATTCAGATCAATTTCACTTCCTGGTTCCCCTTTAATATTTAAGCCATATATTTTATATTTGTCCTTTCTCGGCTTGCCATGCTTGTTTAAAATGATCATCTTAAGACTTGCAGTCTACAATGGAAGTTCTGAAACTTCATTTGTCAATGCAATTAATCTGTTTCTTCACCTTAGCCTCAGGCAGACTCTTTAGACAAGGGCAAAAAGTAGCCACATTCATCACCAAAATACTTCCAAAACAGTCTCTAGGCTATATTCTGAAATTCTTCTCCACTGAAACCTCTTGGGCCAGGTGTGCACTGTTCAAATCATATGCAGCAAGACAGTCTTCCATATTCCTACTAGGATAGCCCATTAAGCCCAACTTAAGCATTCCACTGCTTACCCAAGTCCCCAAATCCACATTCTTCCAAAACAAAACAAAACAAAACAAAACAAACAAAAATCCATGGTCAGGCCTATCAAGCAATACCCCAGTTCCTGGTACCAACTTCTGTCTTAGTTAAGGTTTTACTACTGTGAACAGACACCATGACCAAGGCAAGTCTAATAAGGGACAACACTTAATTGGCTAGCTTTCAGGTTCAGTCTATCATCTTCAAGGTAGGAAGGAGCAGGGCATGATGCAGGCAGAACTGAGAGTTCTACATCTTCATCTGAAGGGTGCTAACAGAATACTGACTTCCAGGCAGCTAAGGTGGGGGTTTTAAAGCCCACACCCACAGTGACACACATAGACCAACAAGGCCACATCTCCAAATAGTGCCATTCCCTGGGCCAAGCATATTCAAACCATGACAATCATCATGTCTGAGTCTCAGGAAAATAAACTGATACAATATTTAAGCTAGATGCTTGAGGTCACATTTAGTAAAAATGATTATGAATTCTAACCCTGGAGTTTTAACCTAAGAACATTGAGTAAGTTGCTACAAGTATATATCAAAATTCCCTTTTTAAACACTCAATTCGGAGAGAATCATTCTTGTATTTGACACCGAAGAATGAATCACCTTTCTCTAGAAAGGGCTGACAACTGTACTGAAAGTTGAGTAGCTCTAAGTATTGCTCCCAAAATACTGCCCACTCACGCTTTTCCCATGAATGCAGGGAGCTGAGATTGCTCTACACTGACCTATCACCTGGTGGCTAGCTCTACAAAGCCTGGCCAAAAAGCCCTTTCTCTATCTCTCTCCCTTCTCTTCCTCCTGGAACCCGGAAGTCGCATCTCTTAACCATTACCCAGTGGTTGGCTTCTACTTTCTTTATTGACACAATCAAGAAACAATTAGAAAACCATATGTTAGTGTTAGCCCCTCCGCCTACATATTGTCCTTTGATCATCTAAAATCTCAAAAGATGATAATTCTCAAACACCTCTCATTTGATTAATACAAAATGTAACCTCTTAGATTCTTCACACCTTTTAGCCTAAGGACTTATATACATAAAAAATCACCAGGAACCTCAGAGTTATTTGTTATTTCTGGAGATATTTTAGGCAATCAAAATTAGAATTAATGACATTTTAGGTATATATTAATTTATTTAAAATATCAGCACTAACCTCCTTATGATTATAAAAAAATCTTTTTAGAATCTACATCTTTAACATGGCCATTTATATGGAAAAATAGGAAAGTTATTCTTTAATAGTAGAAACCTGAGCCCTGTTGTCAACTTTGTGTCCAGTTTCTAGAGATAGTTTATTATATATCACGTGGCCTTTGGGAGACCTCACTGTACACTCATGAGAAATGAAAACCACAAAGACATAACTTTCCAGTATTATTTTGAAAAGTGTGTACTCTGAGGAAGATTTTGAAACCTTCTCTTAATTCTTTGAAGCAAGGCCGGCTTATGGTCTTTTCCTCTTTGGGATCAATAAGAACTCAACAATCTTTAATTTTTCACAAATCTTTTTAAGCCTTTTTGATAGAAAAACTTAAAATATTAAAATTATATCCTTTTCACTTTCTTTTTCATTCTCACCTGAGAAAATAAAAATTATAGATCAAATACACCAACAGGCTTGGAAGAATGATCATTATCGCTGTTAGTAGATTAGTAAGCACCGGACTTTCTACCATACTGTGGTGCTCAGGATTCAAGACTGGTTTTAAATGGTTCTTAAGCTCTGTAAAAACCATAGACTTTGGGGGGAAAATGAACTCAGAGAAAAATTTCTCGTCTTGTGCTTCATTAAATGCAGTCTTAGAAAGCAAACACAGTGTCATTCAGCTTTCATTTTTAGCCACAAAAACAAAGAAGTTTTCCATTAAGCTACTCATGACTAGGTACTGGGAACTAGAGATAACCAATCAATACATATTTTTTTAAAAAATGAAGGACATTTTACTAAATAAATCATCCCCTTTGACCAAATTTTAAAACATCATTAATGTTCTATAATGAATAACAGATTTATCACTCCCAGCCAAAGTAGGGAAGTGAGCAGTCAGCAGCCCTGACTGAGTCTCTGTTCTCAGCCTCTGCTCCTGCCTGGAAGCAGGCACCAGGGACCTGCAGCTACAGCCCCTTCGGGCTTTCTGCTATCTCTTGCAAACCAAGGTCACAGAAACCTTGCCATTACTCTAAAAGGAGCCAAAAGGAGCCGATTTTTTCAACATGGAAAATGTATGACAGTCCCTAGAGACAGAATTAGATGAAGCAATCTGAGGCTTGCTGAAAGATTTGAAGCATAGGTAACATGGGGAGAAGTGAGGTGGGTGGGGAAACAATCCAGAGGGGCTGTGTAGCGCTCACTTTTGCTTTTGTGTACCTGGGGCAAAAACAGAGTGAGCTGCATCAAGTGGCCATGATGGTAGAAGCTGGAGTCCTGCCCCCTCACATCCTGCTTGAATAGCATGCTCTCTTCCCCCTCCTCTCTGAACCACAGCCTCAATGCTGCAAATCCTTTTTCAAGCTTATACCTTAGTGAACCTCTCTGCCTGGCACCAAGTGTGCTTTGATGCCTATTAGGACTTACCAGGACCTTGAGCACTCCCAGAGGTCTCAAAGAGAGCCAGGCAGACTCCGTGCGTATGGATCACTGAAAACAAGAGAGGAAAAAAACAACAAACCCCAAGCTGGCCTGGAAGGGTTCCTCTTCATTCCTTCATTCTAAATATGAAAGCCTAAATACCCAACCAGACATGTCTAGACCAGAGTGGTATTCCTAACAGCTTTCAGCCTGCTGTGCCAAGCCTGCTGGCCCTCTCTGAAAGTCTGTTAATTCTGGCCTAGGAGAGTTCTGCAGGCCTAGAGTTCCCTTTGATGTTCTTTTGTTTTCCTTCTCCTTTCTGTCCTATAGGCTTATATCAGACAATGCCTCCTCCTAACTCACCACATGGGAGGAGGCTTTCTCTTCCTTTCATACTGTTGTGAGTGATTGCCTTTGGCTTCATGCCACACCACCTGGAAGTAAGAAGGGTTCCATCTTTGGGACTCTCAAAGATTCCTGTCTTTTTCTCAGTCAAAGCTCGAAGCTACAGATCTGGATTGTTGAGGGAGACAGGATTGGGACAATTCAAAGAAGGCTAAGTAGAAAAGTCTCTGCTTTTTTCTTTCTTTCTTTTTTTTATTTTGAAATAGAGTAATATATCTGACACCACAGATTCTCAAACTGTGGACGTTGTATAGGAACTTGGGAGGTAACTCCACAATATGGAGACAATGAATTACAGTATGCTCAAGGAAGCCACTAGAGAAGGGAGGACATTCATATAATCCCAAAGTATGTGTGGTTTTCTCAAGACAGACCACTAAACAAAAGGATCAAAATAAACAGAGTCTGTTATTAACAGTGCGCGTGATGGTACTCCTATGGTGAGAAATGCAAACAGGAAAGCCGGCCAGAAGCTCTTGTGGGTAAGATAACTTGGAGTACCTCTCATGGATGAGCTAGCCTGGAGTACCTCTTATGGATGAGCTAGCCTGGAGTACAAAGTACAGTAGCAGAAACAAGAAAGCTTCTGCATCAATAAGTTGAAAGGTTAAAACCAACACTTGAGTTGTCCTCTGATCTTCACACATGTACCACAGCATGGATGTATGTGTGTGCAGGTATGAGTGTGTGTGTCTCTATGTGACTCTAAATGCGTGTATGCCTCTGCATGTGCTCCTGTGTGTGTGCATGTTTTAAAACTCTGAGAGTCGAGGTTTAAAACTGTAATTACTATGCTCTGCAGGCAAGAAAAAACATGTAACACTAGGATCCAGTTTCTGTAGTTTTTGTAGCTCTCTTTCCTTCCAGGACCCTTCTCCTTAACACAGTCACAATCTAAGATTCATCTCCTATATGAAGTAATTTTCTGGTTTTCTCACAAAAGCACTGTATCTTTTTTTTTTCTGCCTTTTTTGGGGGAGGGAGGGTAGCGGGTTCACCCCATGGCTTCAAGCATGCAAGGTAAGAACTCTCCCAATGAGGTTATATCCCAGCAAGTTTTGTTATAGTATGTCACTGCCAATTATAAAGAAGGCCCTTGTATATGGCAAAAAACACCTAGCACATCAAGAGCAGAAAAAAACGTGCAAGAATTTCATGAGCGGAAAATATCTGTGAAAGAAACCGAAGGTAAAGTGTCAAAGACACTGGGTGTGGAGGACAGACTCTGACAAAAGTCTTAACCACAGTGACTGGGAAAAAGCCAGGCAAGGCTGGGACATCATCCTGTTTGGTACAGGATAGGGAAGGTCCCAGAGCCTGCTGAGAAGAGAGGGAGCCAAGGCTGGTGAGTGAAGTAGCCCCATGTTTCCTAGAAGTAAGTCTGTTTTAGATGTCTGGTACAGCAGCAGTGGGACTTGGAACATAGCCACTAGCTTTCAGGAAGCTGCCCAGTGGCAGGCCTGATAGTTACAGTCAAATGCTCATTAGAACATCCAAAAGGAGTCAACATGACAGTCAGTTCTTGAGGGAATAACTTTGACACCTATGTGCCTGCTACAGAACAGAGTGGTGCGTGCTGGTATGTATGGAAACATGTTCCTAACACTGTAAGACCTTGCTACTATATCTGGTTGGGGCTCAGGAGCTGAAATGGGGAAGGTTAGGATGTGCATTCTGGGAAACTTTACCAATGAAACCACCCAGTCTTGGACTTTTTCTTTGTTAGAAAACACTTACTACTAATTTAATCTCATCACTTGCTGTTGGTTTAACTTTTCAAATTTGGTTGAATTGACATGGTCCTAGTCATTAAAGCATCTTTTCTATCTCCAATTTCATCCTCTCTTTCCCTTCTTCTTGCCCTCTCCTTTCTATCGCCACAAGTGTCTTGGTATTGCAGTTTTATTAATCTTACTAAAACAATTAATTTTATTTTTTCAAAGAGCTTTTTTCTTAATGCTGTTATTTGGACCCTGGTTTGTTTGTTTTCTCTCTGGGCTTTATTGTTCTTTCCTTCCACTAATTTTGGGATTATTTTGGGTTTTTTTGTTTGTTTGTTTTTGTTTTTTTGCCCCTCCCCAAGGTCTTGAGAAGCATCATAGGTTTGTTTATGTAAAGTCTTACTCCCCTTCTGTGGCATTGGCTCTCATTGCTTCAACTTCCCTCTTAGTAAGGCAATGCTATGTAGCACAGGTTTTAATTTTGTGTAGTTCCAGTTCTATTTGCTTCAAGGAACTTAATTTTCCCCTGACCTTTTCAGTGGCCCACTGCTCAACTGTTCCCTGTTCTGTCTTCATCTACATATTTCTAAAGTTCCTCATTTTATTCTCTCATTTTAGTTGATTGTAACCAGAAGAGATACAGTATTTGGTTTCATTCATTTTTCATGTGGTAAAATCCATTTTCAGGCTCATGTTTGGCCACACTAGAGTAAATTCCATGCATTGATATCAACAATGCACTGTGCACAATTGGATAGGATGTTCTACAAATATAACGTCATCTGATCTCTACTGACACCTATTGTTTTGTTCCTATTCTAGTTATTTTGATGATTGTTCTTTATTCATCTTCAGGGGATTGATACACCTGTTTAGTTTATATTTTTTCTGTATGGTGAGCCTTCATTGACATTTCATCAGGATGGAAATGGACTTTCTTTTGCTGTTGGATCTCTTTATAAGACTGGCGTGGTGAATAGAATTTCCTGTTTTCATTTCTCTTAGGTCTTTATTTCTCATTCATTTCAAAACAACCTTCCTAGTTATAGTCATTGGGTTGGATGCGATTTTCAAGATGTGACACGTTATTCCATGTCATTTTGAGCTATAGAATTTCTAGCAAGGAGTCTGCTGTTAGTGGAAAGTGTTGACTATAACAGATGACTTAGTATGTGTATGACTTTGTGTGTGTGTGTGCATGTATATGCACATGCATATACATGTGTTTGGTGCACATATTTGAGTATGTAGGTGGATGGCAGGGGCAAAGAAAGATGTAAGGTGTCTTTATGATCTTCTGTATTATTGCCTTGAGACATGTCTCTCACTGAACCAGGAGGTTGCTGCTTTGGCTAGAGTTCACCAATGGCTGAGCACCCAGAATCTGCCTGTCTCTGCCTTCCAGTAGAGTTTCAGGCATGTGAATGTTTCCATGCCTGGTTTTTTATGTGAGTGCTTAGGATTTGAACTCAGATCTCTCAGCATATACAACAAGAGCTCTTACTTAGCCATCTCCCCATCCAGATTTAGTAGTTTTTCTCTTGCAGATTAAAAAAAAACAATTTCTATGCCGCATTTTATCAATCACATAAAATGGCAAACATCTGTCCTGGGTCATGTCTATTTCTGAATCTACATACACACACATACACACACACACACACACACACACACACACACACACACACACACACGTCTGTATCTTGCCTAAAACTGGAGACATTTTTTATCTGATATTTCATTAAATAATTTTCTATCCCCTTGCCCTTTATTTTTCTCTCTCCAAGACATGACTAGGTGAGGATTCTAGAACACTTAATAGTCCCAGTGATCTCAAATGCTTTCTTTACTCTCTGGTATATTCCTTTTTTTTTTTTTTTTTTTTTTTTTTTAAATCTGGCTGAAATGAATTCTCTCTCCATTTTCATTCCACTTACTAGATTTTCTCCATCCCGTGGTTTCTGTTTGATTTCAAACTCTTTCTCATGGCTGTGTTTCTCATTCTCCTAGAGATGAATAATCGCTCTGAGTTCTTCAGCAAAAATATTCATCCTAACTATATGTTTGGAGTGGGTTACTATAGAGTTGTGATCTTTGGGGCATGGCCTGTCTCCTGATTTCTGCAACTAGAATATACTTCTTTAATATGCAGGTTTCTCTCATTTAGAGCTGTCAAGCAATTTTGTGTTTGTATCTAGCTGGTCACCATGGCAAATATTTTCATAGATTCTCTTTAGCTGTGTGGTTAGTGAGTTTGTGCACAGTGTGCGGGAGACCCACTGTCAGTGAAGGTCATGCAAGAGTCAAGACAGTTGTCTTAGTTAGGGTTTTACAGCTGTGAACAGACACCATGACCAAGGCAAGTCTTATAAAGACAATATTTAATTGAGGTTGCTTACAGGTTTGGAGGTTCAATTTATCATCAAGGCAAACGCATGGCAGCATCCAGGCTCATATGGCTCAGGCGGAGCTGAGAGTTCAACATCTTCATCTGAAGACTAGCAGTGGAAGATTGACTTTTAGGCAGTTAAGGTGAAGATCTTAAGCCCACACCCACAGTGACACATCTACTCCAACAAGGCCATACTTCCTAATAGTGCCACTCTCTAGGCCAAGCATATACAAACCGTTACAACAGTCCGAGAGGTGCAGTGTAGGTAGTGTATGAGATGCACATTATCAGGCTATTTCTAGAGTGGGAGTGGTACCCTTATGATATGATGAGGGTTTTGTCAAGCACTGCTGATGAATGCAAGCTATATTACTATATGTACTTGAGCTTCAGTAGTGCTGAGTAGCTGGTTCACATGTCCTCCAGCTAGACACTGGTATGGCTCCAGATGCTTCCCTGAGAGGCCACAACAGAATGGCAGCACCCTCATATCAACACCCACCCATTTCTATCAATTTAGAAGGATAAAATAGGTACAAGGCCCACTGAGTGGGGTCTGTGTGGATGTGGTGGCAGCAGCAGTTCTGTAAACCTCTCTCTGATGCTATGGTGGACCTTCCTGTTTATGAATATGACCTCAGTCAAAGATAGAGACAATGTCAGAGCATCTGTATTCTATTAGCTGTTTCATACTTTATTAAGTAGGAGTGGGTTATATCTCCAGCCAGGCAAAACTTTTTTCTCCAGACTCTTAGACTATGTGTCCCATGGGCAAGGTGGCAGTTGTAATGGCTGCAATGGCCAAGAACTTGAATACTCTCACATGAGTAAGAGGGCAATGGGACCAGCGAGGTCCTCTACAATTTGATGGTGAAGTGGCAAAATGCTGGGGGCAGGGACAGTGGGTACTACATGAATGAGCAACTGTCTTGCACTGGGCTCTGCTGTGAAGCCAATGCATTGGTTGTGCTCCTGGCCTCTAAGTCTCTGTTTTTCTGACACCTGGCAAGTTTTCATGCTATGTCAATATCCAGTAGATCAAATTCCATTCCTCTACCTTGAACATGTTATTTAATATTGTACCTTTGAAGTACACTTCTTCTGGATCTGTTGGTGTATGCAGCTTCTCCAGTATTTAATAAACAGAACAAAGATTTCGTTAAGGCAACAGTTTCAACAAACATCTATTTTCTTGGTCTATAAAGATACAGCTGTTCCTCCACTGCTGACAAAGCTCACTCTTTAGGTCTTGTTTTTAATGATTCTACCCCATGCACGTTGTCTTAGTTTGGGTTTTTGTTTTAGCAATGAAACTCCAAAACCAAAGCAACTTAGGAAGTAAAGGGTTTATTTTGCTTACACTTCCACAGAGCTATTCATCACTGAAGGAAGTCAGCACAGGAACTAAAACTGGGCAGGAATCTGGAGGTAATATCTGGTGCAGAGGCCACGGAGGGGTGCTGCTTACTGGCTTGCTCCTCATGCCTTGCTCAGCCTGACTTCTTACAGAATCCTAGACCATGAGCACAGGGCAGGCCCCACCCACAATGAACTGGATCCTCTCCTATCAATCACTAAGTAAATGCCTTAAGGGCCTCCTATCTTATGGTGGCATTTTCTTAATTGGGATTCCGCACTCTCAGATGAATTTAGCACAACTGGCCTTTTGTCATCTTAACACACAAACACATCACCATTTGTAGCCTTTCATTTCTTATTCAACCTAAATATTTCATTTTACAAACATAAATCGTTTTTAAAAGTCCCATAGTCTCTACAAAGTAAGACACATTCAAAGTTCAGTTCTTTTAAACTATCTTGTCTTTTTAAAAAATCCAAAATCTCTTTTAAAAGTACAAGAATCTTTGAACTGTGGGCTCATGTAAAAATCCAAATTAAGTTGAACACTTTCTTCCATTAAGAGGGAAGAAGTCAGGAACAGTCACAATCAGATCAAAGCAAAACCAAACTCCAATAGCCTAAATCACTCAATGTTGAGTGTATGGGATCCACTCAAGATCTTCTGGGTCTTGTCAAAAGGTTTGTTTCACTTCTCCAGCTCCACTCTATGCAGTACATGCAGTTTGTCTTCTAAGCTTGGACATGCTTCACTCCAAAGCTGATGCTGTTCTTGGTGATTATTCCATTGTACTGGCATCTCCAAAATGCTGGGCTTTGTGCTACAACTAGGCCTCTTGTATGCTCTCTTTGTTGTGTCAAGCTTCAACTTCTTTCTATGACTCCTTCAATCCCAGGCCCTCAAATGCTACTGAAGCTGTACCTTCCCCATCAATGGTCTCTCCTTGCCCCACACAGTGCCAAGCCTCAGCTGCTCTGCCTGATTCTTTTACACTTTCAAAACCAGTACCACCTACACTACCAAGTTCACCTGTCACTGAAAGGTACAACATAGGTTTCATTTAGTACACAGCTTCTATGTGCTTACTCTCAGGAAACACTTTCCAGAAAATGACATCTCAACAATACTGCTTTCTTCTTAATCACCATTATCAGTGCCAAGCTTCTGTGGTTAGATAGTTCATAAGCCCTAGGGGAAAACTGCTAAAGTTACATAGTATTAAACCTCATTTCCTAATGACTTATTCCTATACCTAATGTGGTAGTTTGAATAAGAATGGGTCCCAGAGGTTCCCATATTTAAATAATTGGTTGCCTCTCAGGGGAACTGTTTGAGAAAGATTAGGGGTATGGCCTTGTTGAAGAAGGTGTATCCCACAGCTGATCTTTGAGGCTTCAAAAACTTACCACAATTCCAAATGTCTTCTCTGATTTCTACTTGCACTTTAGAAATACTCCTGCTACCATGTATGCCTTCACTCCATCATCATGGAATGTAACCCTCTGAAGTTATAAGCCTAGTCAAACACCTTGGTCATTTTTTAATCACAGAAACAGAAAAAGAAAGTCACTAGTACACCTCGTAATCGTCCTCAGAGAATCTTCTATTTGCAGTAGATGGTGATTAATTCAGAGAACCACAAGTACTCAAAATGCAGAAAATCGGAGACTGAGATGTGTTCACTCTCAAAAGGAACAACTATACCACACACCCCTCCTCCCACGGCTCAGGAGTCATCATGAACGAAGGACTAGAGAGACGCAAGAGGCTGTGGATGACTAGAGCAGAATCAGAATAGTTTTTTAGACATGGAAGGCAGTTTTCACTCATAAACTTACAGAGCCATGACATCACTCATAAGACCTGTGAAGACTCAAGCCAGACAAAATCCCTACCTGCAGCACAGAGGCTAGAGTGAGCAGGAATTCTCACCGCTGGCCTAAGAGTGATTGTCAATTTGATAGCTGCTGAGAGAGGGAGAATCACTTAGTCTTATGGGCATGACCTCAAGTAGATGATAAAGCCAGGAGGTGGGCCCCCAAGTGCTTGGGCAGTACTGACTGGATTTGATGGGTTAAGAAATACAAAAAGTCGACTGAGTAGGAAGAGAGGGCTGATCTGGAAGAAGCAAGGGAGGGTAGATACGTTCAAAATATAGTATGAGAATTTCTGAGAGAATTAATAAAATATTACTAGAAAATAAATATTTGTATAGTATGCAAATTACCTGGAGTTCAAATATTTCATGCCAAAATTTTCTTTGGCTTCTGAATTTCATACTAGTAGTGCATTAGGTGATATTTTAATAAGTGTTTGGGGCAATGTGTTATCAATCAGATAACATTTAAAGACTAAACAAAACTAGCTACTAAACATGGAAGTGACTTAAATTGCTACCATGCTATAACTTTACAGCATCGTGTTTTAATTATAACTCATCATTTTTATTTCTTGGTAGAAACACATGCTTTTTATTTAAAAGAAAATATTTCCTCAATGCTTCAAATTTTGGGAATAGAATGGCTACTTGCTTTTTAAAAACTGCTAAAACTGCAATAGTCAAAAAGTATAAGTTTTATTCAACACTACTATATCAATATCATTATTTATATCAGATTTACATAATTATTTAAGATGACTGTGATAGGATAAGATAAATATAACTTTTATTTAAGTTTAAATTTATTCTAAAACTAATTTACTTAGGATAGCTTTTAGGTGACATTTTAGTTATAAAACTACTCTCACCAACAAAACATAGAAGGAATTGATTCCATCTAAAAATTCCTTGTCCCTTTTATTTAGTTCTTTTACCTGATCCAAGTCCCTGTATACCACTGACCTGATCTATTTAGCTTTGTGACTATAATAACGTAGTATAAATTATAAGATGCATTATCTTTTCTGTTATCTGTTCATGGTGGTTTAGAAACATTCTTATGCATGCAGTTTCATGTCAAACTCTTCACACCCAAGGCAACTGACACAGGTAAAACAGACATTCAGACACACATCTTTATGTAGGTGTGTTTTCATTTCCCTTCAGCAAAGCTTAGTCATATCAACTATACATTTGACTTCATAGGTGACACCAAATTATTTTCCAACATGGGCAGACTGTTTTGGGTTTTTATACACAAAAGTTCCAGTGCTCTGTGTTTTTGACAGGGATTATTACTAAAAATATTTATACATGAATTCTATCACTGACACACACATACCTGCATATAGAGACACAAATCAGTATATTTACATTCATGTGTATAAGTATAACAATAATTACAATAATCTTTGCATTTTGTATCTCAGTAGTTTTATTTCTTTTTAATAGATACAGGATAAATAAATGTTTTATTAGATATGACATGTGTGTATTGTGAGATGTTGACACGAGTAATCAGTATATCCACTGGCCCAACCATTTGTTTCATTAAAACATTCAGATCTTCTTTTCTAGTTATTTTGAAATATACATCATTTTAAACTATAGCTGTCCTGCTGTACTACAGAACAAGAGAACTTATTCCTCATGTATTTGCAGCTTTGTATCCTTTTACTCATTTGTCTACTGATGTTACCCACCCCACTGCATCTAGTCTCTGCTCAGCACTATTCTACCTTCAACTTCCATGATATTAACTTCCTTAGATCCTACATGTGACAGCTGCTCTGCAACACTTTTATTTTGCACTATTTTTAAAAATGTATCATCTCCATGTCTATGACCAATGTCACAGAATGCAGGACTTCCTCTGAATGGCTGAAAAAATACTATTGCATTAGTAGTTTTTAAATTATTTTATTTTATATGTCTGAGTGCTTTTGTGCATGTACTATGTATAATATATGTAGTCTGGTACTTATGGAGACCAGAAGAGGGCAAACAATTTCTGGGATTGAAATGATAAACAATGTAAGCCACTGTGTCTACTCTAAGGGGAACAATTGTGTTCACTATGAGTAATCTCTCCAGCACTTGGTGTACCATTTTTAAAACCTTAGGTTCCTACTTTGAACTACGTTTTCTCCCTTTGTAACAGTGAAAAAAAGACATGAATACATGTATGCATCTAATGGTTAAAAGAACATATAATTTCATTTGTATGATGAGTACAATTTCCTTTGGAGTTTACTGTTCTACCAACAACATTATAAATTTAAAATTACTAAGCAAACTAAATAAAAGTAACATATCATTAAGAGAAACGAGAATAGATATGTTCAGAACTGCAAGGGATCCAGACATTAAATGACCAGCTAGGACTACCAAAGGACTATGGATTATAAATGCTAAAATATTTAACAAAAAAGGTAAATATCAAAGAAAAAAAGATGGGGCATTTCAACAGACAAGTATATGCCAAGACAGTTTTGAATGTAAACAATGAATGTAAAAATGCGAGTGTGAAATATGAGAAATGAGAAAATCCTTTAATAGGTTGATCAGCAGACCAGGCACAAAAGAAGGAAACCTCGGTGAAGATATTATGACAATAGAAATTATTACAGAAGTCAAAATATCACTATTTCCAGATGATAGGAAAGTACACTTAAGTGACCCCCAAAATTCCACCAGGGAACTTTTACAGCTGATAAACACCTTCAGCAAAGTGGCTGGATAGAAAATTAACTCAAACAAATCAGCCTTCCTCAAAGGGCAAACAGACTGAGAAAGAAATTAGAGAATCGACACCCTTCACAATAGTCACGAAGACTAAAATACATTGGTGTGACCATAACCAAGCAAGTGAAGAATCTGTACAACAAGAACTTCAAGTCTCTGAAGAAGGAAATTGAAGTAACACAACTCAAAAACTGAGGGAGAGAACACAGCATCCAAGAGCTGTGCTGTCTCTAGCACGCAGAATTGATGTCATCAGCAGAGAAGACAGAAACACTACAGATAATCAAAAGTAATGAAGAGTTTTCCGAAATCTGTCATGACACCCTGAGTGAGAAATATTCCCATCACCACACTTAACTGAACACTTAGTCTTCAGTTGGTGGCTCTGTTTGAGAAGCTCATGGAACCTTTAGGCAGAGCCTGGCAGGGGACACAGTGGCTGTGGGGAAGGAGGACTCTGAGACTTTCTTCCTGACTCACCTCACTTGCAGTTTGCTCTCTCTCTCTCTCTCTCTCTCTCTCTCTCTCTCTCTCTCTCTCTCTCTCTCTCTCTCTCTCTCTCCCTCCCTCCCTCCCTCCCTCCCTCCCTCCCTCCCTCCCTCCCTCCCTCCCTCTCTCTCTCTCCCTCCCTCCCTCCCTCCCTCCCTCCCTCCCTCCCTCCCTCCCTCCCTCCCTCCCTCCTCTCTCTCTCTCTCTCTCTCTCTCTCTCTCTCTCTCTCTCTCTCTCTTATTCTCTTTGCTTCCTTTCCCATTGGCAGATGTAATCAGCCAACTTTCTGCTTGGGCCACATACTCTCACCTCTCTCACAATGAGGGACTTCCCTTCCAGAACTGTAAGCCAAAGGAAACTCTATCTTCCGTAAGATTCCCTGGATGAAACCTCAAATTTGGATTCAGCCACATACAACATAGAAAAGACACGTTTTGGTTTTTTTTTTTTTTTAATGTGACCTAATTATATTAAATTTAAGAATTCACAAAAAGAACTCAAATCAGCACCCCTTTCCCTAATAAATTTCTAGGGTAGGTTTTTAAAGAATTTATTTCTTTTAAAAATTTTTTATTAATCATACCATTTATTTATATATCATATGATATGTCCCATTCCAGGTTACTCCTTCATAACCCATCATCCCAACCACCCTCTCCCATCCTCTGCCTCTATATGGGTGCTTCCTACCCACCCACCCACTTTCCCCACAGTGCTCCAGCATCCCCCTATGGTGGAGCATAAAACCTCCACAGTACCAAGGGCCTCCCCTCTCATTTATGCCAGATAGGCCATCCTCTGCTACATATGTATCTGGAGCCATGCGTCCTTCCATGTACACTCCTTGGTTGGTGGTCTAGTCCCTGGGAGCTCTGGGTAGTCTGGCCAGCCAACACTGTTCTTCCAATGGGGTTTATTTCCTGCCTGAAACTTACAAATAGCACTTTAAAATGTGTTGATGACCAGCAGAGGTGAGAAGGAAAAAGCTCAGTATTTCCTATGCAGATCTCTTGTATCTACTCTAAATTCAGAGCTTCTCTGTGGAGCTCACATTTGTGAAAAGCTTTCTTGGTGCTAATTAAAAGAAAGTTCCTGTCACTCCAGTCACCTTTCCTCTCTGTTGTCCTCAGTTCTCTTCTGCAGGCAGCTTAGGTCTCAGCACAGCTTCTCCTCTGATGTCCTCTGCAACCAGCAGTTTTGAAAAAGAAAACCTCTAACCTCCAGGGTGATCTCGGATAACTACCCCCATCCAAAGGAAATGTTGATTTGAGTTATCAGCTCTCAGATGATATATTTAGAGACATTTCTATGTTTCCCAGCTTCTGTCAGGGGAATACTTCATAGAAATTATTTATCCATGCACATCACAAATGCAAAGCCATCTCTTAAACAAAAGGCATAAGCCAGTAGCATAAAATGAATTATAAATGGTTAGTACAACCTGAAGGTATCAAGTTCCTTACAGAATTCCTGTGGGAAAAATATGATGTTTGAAAATGTTAACTTAGAAAATATGAAAGAGTGGGGTGAGGGGTAAGGAGCAGGCTATTGGCCTCTTCAATGCTGAATGCTGGGGTTGGACATCCTTCAGAAAGGAATTTTAATGGTATCAGTAGGCATGCAGCTTTTTATATGACATCATGTTTAAAATTCTACGTGATTTATACTAAGGAAAGAATCCAAAATATAGCCAAGCATAAAGTTTGCATGTGTTTAACTTAGAATTACTTTTAATTAGGAAAATATTTTAGATTTCTTCTGTGGTCGCTGTTAGTTAAATCATAGTGCATAAGACAGAAAATTAAGCAAGCTTTAAAATCTAACTTGTCAAGATTCCTTCCGATGGTTTTAAATAGTATCAAAAGAAAAAAAAAAGTAAAGCCATACTATAAACTTAACTATTCTAAAAGATGAATTAATTAAACTTGTGAAAAAATGTTTCAGATATTGGTTAGACATATAGAAGATATTTTTCTTTGCATTTATATAGTTCTAATTATTTCTCAAATTTTGTTCTGAGAACAATTTTTTGATAGAAATAATCAGAGGTAAAATTGTGACTTAAGTATTAATAAGAGCCATGCATTTATCTAGATCAAGCATATGATGGCTTAATTTTGGAAATGTCACAGGATCTGGAATCCCCAGCAGTCAAGCCCCCAGTATAAGTGCTAGGGATAAGTTTGGATGGTTGCCCTGGACGAACTTTCGATTGAATGTCACATAAGGAAGACCCAGCCTAGATGTAGATGTCATCACTGGAATATGGATGTATAAGATGCAAACTCAGCAAACCTGGAGTATCAAGCCAGTAGTACTGTTTCTCCAGGGCTCCTGCTTCACTTTCTAGCTCCAGGTTTCTACTTCAGATTCTTGCCCTGACTTGCCTTGGTGATAGAGTATAACCTTACAGTTGTAGAATGAAATAAACCCTTTCCTTCCCCAGGGTCTTTGGCTGTGGTGTTTAAGCACAGCCATGAAAACTGTAACTAAGAGATGTTGCTTTTGCTAGTGTATTTCATTGTAGCAACAAAACAAGTAACTAGTAAAGAGAGATAATTCTGGCTTAATTAATTTTCATATAGCTATGTGGGGGTTGCTGAAAACTCCAGTGTGACTCTGGAATCTTCTCACACAATAACACTTTTCTTTGGAGATGTATAACATACTTCACGACAATTGTGATAGGTTCCGATTATGGATTGGTGATCTGTCAATCAAAACACTTCTATCCCTTCATTGTCTTTTCTTATCATCCTGAAAGAGGTATTTGCTCATTTTCTTTGCAATGTTTTACAAATGTTTTTTTACATCTATGTGTATATGCACATGTACATACACGTTTCCTGTGGAGGTCTTGAGACAACTTATTGAAGTTGTTTCTTCTCCCATGTGGACCCAGGGAGTCCATGTGGGGTCTTCAGGCCTGGCAGCAAACACCCTATTCACTGAGCCATGTTTTCAGTCCTACAGCCTTTTCTTAATTTCTCACTGCATCTAGAATAAACTTTTCCTTCATAATTTGCAAATTGGCCATAGAGTGACTGAAAAGCACAGAACTTTGCTAAGTTTTTCATCCACATCCTACAGTTGGAACTTGAGCACAAATCTGTACTCAGCTCTCTCTTCCCCTGCTCTGACGCCTCTCCCCAGCTCCCCCCACAGAGGGTGAGGAATATAGTGAGAAATAGTAATTAGCGGTTGATTTAATACTATTTGTCTAGTCACTCAGAGGTAACTAATCTACATTTTCTCTCTCTTTATATTGATCGGCAGCACACTCCGTTTTCTACCTAATGAGTATTTGGGCACTCACTTGCTACTGTCACTTTCCTGTCCTTTCTTACAGGGTTTCCACCCTGCGGGTTCCCTGGCAGCCACCTCCCATCACTATGGTGCTCTCCCTTCAGATCCAATACAACAGCCTAAGCAGCTGCACCATAGTCCTTGTTCTGGCTCAAAGGGAGCACAAAGAACTTGGCAAGGAGAGTGGACCAGAGGGAGCTGTCAGCAAGGACCCGCCCTCTTCTGAGCTTCGTCTAGTGCCCACTGTCCCACACTAAAATGAGGGAGGTGCTTCCGACGCTGACAAAGCAGGGGCTACACACTAAGCAATGAATGCCTTGAACTTGGCTCTGAGTCTGATTTCTTATTTAACGGAGAGAGATAGAAGGAGAAGAAAACCACCCATCAGCACACAGTGAAGTTCCCCCCAGCCCTTGGAAACATTTCAGAAGAATTTAAATCTTTCCTTTACAAGGACAGACAAGGGGGCATTTGGTGTGACTGAAGCTGGGAGAGCTTCTCTGGCAACGATGGATCAAGACAACATGGGCGCTCCTTTAAAATATACATATATGCCTATGGTATGCTATGTTCAAAAGTAAGGTGTAAAATTATGTATTTCTAACACCCCTCAGTAAACACTCACATACAACGGAGAATGAAAATATACATGAACAGGATTCATAGAAACTGTGTATAAGAGACTGAAAACTGAGAAATGATGTTTTGTGACAAGTAGCTCATGTAAGCCAAGGGCAAGTGCAAGTGACTACAGGCGACAAAACTGTCCTGTGTGGTCGGTAGCAACAGAACAATAAAGAAATAAATGAGAATTTCTACTCCATTTCACCACTATATTATGAATCAGAAAACCATAGTTTAAAAAGAAACACAGCTTTTATTGTTTTTGTAAGAAAGGCACAAACTGTCTTCTCCCAAACAAACAAACAAAATACCCAAACAAAGATTATAACCGTGTGTGAGAGAGAGAGGCACTTTGCTAGAAGGTTAACTATTCCCTCCTCAGCCACAGCCCAGGAAACAGAGCCAGTATCTTGAGAACTTGGTCTCATCTCTTCCATTATCACTTTCGTTCACAGCTTTGACTTCACAAAGGCTATAAGTCAACTAATACATCAAGCTGCAAAAAAGGTGGGGAGCTCGCATAATTTCGTGCAGAATTTATACCTTTGTAACTGTTTGCTGTGTGATCTCACACTGGCTTTGCTAAGTTAAACAACCCAACCCAGAAGTCCCCAGATGTTAAGCAGGGACTTTAACACACTCCAAGTGTTTGAAAGGGTTCCTAACTCCTTTCCAATGTTTCTTGTACCCTTTAACATGCCTGTAACTGTTTCCAGTCTGTTTGTCCTAGCTCAGCTTTTATCTGTGTGTGTGTGTTTAACCAACATTCTTGTTTATTCTTTTGACACCTTTGAGCTCATTTCCCAAACCTTATACAGTATTTCAGATAACCAAAATATACACACATCTTTAGTTTTGGTTAATCTACTCGCTGCTCCCCCCTCCACCCCCTAACCTCCTCAATGAGTCCTTCAACACCAGCTATTTCCCTTCTCCCAGATCGCGTGTATTCTACTAGCTCTCCAATTTTATTTTTTTTAATTGGGTTGTGAAATAGTAAGCTTCCACACAGCGTTTCATAAACAATTCCAAAATGCCTTAGGTTTATACCTGTGCTGACTAGTTTTATGTCAACTTGGCACAAGCTAGAGTTATCTAAAAGGAGAAAACCTCCAACTAGAAAAGGCCTCTGTAAGCTCTGGCTTTAGGACATTTTCTTAATTAGCAATTGATGGGGAAAAAAGACCTCAGCCAATTTTAGGTGGTTCTGCCCTTAGTCCAGTGGTCCTGGGTTCTATGAGAAAGTAGGGTAAGCAAGGCATGAGGCAGTCAGTAAGTAGCACCCATCTATGGCCTCCTGTCTCCAAGTTTCTGCCCTCTTTGAGTTCCTGTCCCGACTTCCTTCAATGATGGACTATAATGCAGAAATGTAATGCAAATAAACCCTTTTCTCCACCACTTAGGTTTGAGCATGGTACCTCATCACAACTAAGATGGTAGCAATATACCTTAACTGTTCCGACCTTTAGTCACAGAAACTTCCCTTTGCAATGAACAGCACCCAATGCAGAGATGCATAATGGGTTAAAGTGCTAGGATTAAGAGACTAAGTGTTCAGCCTAGAATTATATCTGTCAACCACACACAAACACACAACATACATGCACACATACACACAAGCATGCACGACCACACATGAGCAAGTACATACTCATGCACACAGGCACATATGAATGCATGTATACACACACATACACACACACACACACACACACACACACACAACAGGGAACATGGTGAAAAAGGAAGTAGACTGGATGGAAAGGCAGGAGGATAGACTAGAGCACTGTGAAATGTGGTCTTCTGGACAGGATATGGCTATTGTATTCATAAGCTCACAGCAGTTGTGGTTGGACACCCTTATATGAGCAGTAGATTAAATAAGGCTAAAGATACACAACTTAAATCAGTATGTAACCTGAGACTGAACCCTATCTCAGGGGAGAATGCTAGGAAAAACATCATCTTAAAGTATCAACTTACACATTTCCAAAATCACAGAACAAATACAGGAGCAAAAAGTTTAGAAGTGTGTATTTCCTTTCATTAATAAGTATAAATATTTCACTAACGATATATATATATATATATATATATATATATATATATATATATATATATATATATATTTGTGTTATTTGGAAGGTAAAATAAATATCTGTGAGGATATGTGAGGAGAGATTGTCATTTTTATCTTTAATACTTTCTGATTTTTTTAATTAGTGGGAAATATTACTAACCCTATGTAAAAACAAAAAGATGTTCATTTTGAAAAATTAGTAATAAAAAAACAAAACTTATTTATATTGGAGTAAGTTTTGAGGAGGCTTTAATATAATTTTGTCTACATTATCAAGAATAATTGTTTGATTTTAGTAATTTAAATGTGTCTACTTTTATACAATTGACTACGTTGTCTAACTTCATTCTTCACAGTGCTTATTTTGCATGTTAATGATTACATATCAGAGTTAAACAAACTCATATAACCTAAAAAATAAATTGAGCGTATTAGCAGTTCACATTTGATGGAGAATCTGGACATTAACAGTTTTATTTCACATCAGCTCACAAATTATTATGAGCTAGTCAGTAGCTGAAGCCTTACTTGCCCCCTCCACAGAAATAAGGGCAGGATGAAACTCAGACAGAATGCTTCAACATCAGGGTGTGACTGGTGTGTCCAAAGAGGACAAAGAAATATGAAAGCCAGAGAATTTGTATCTCAGGATGTTGCAAAATCATCCCATATCTGAGGTCATCTTGTCCTTGGATTTTAAGGACATTTTAATTCCTGAGCTGAAGTCTTGGTTTCCCAAGAGGAACGTTGAACATAAATCATAGAAGTAGAAGGCGCTTTCATCCCATTGTCTTCATTTTACATATGCACAGAATGGGTCTTCATAAAGTCCAAAGGGCTTACAAAGCAAGGCTACTAAGTGGCTCTCTGAGGGAAACCCTGCGTTTGTGGAATTAACATCGAACAGAACAGAAGAAATCAGTTTCTACCAACACCAGTGACCTCAGATACACATGGCTCAGTGGCATTCAGCCCACAGTTATGACAGCCCTTATAAGTTCCATGGTAAAGTTAACTATATTGTTACAGGTTAGTGTGTGAGACTGGTTTTAACTTAAAGGAGTTAGTTGGTTCCACTGAAGTAGCTCTGAGGGTTTATGCCTTCATTGATTGCTAACAAGGGCATCTAAAATACACTGTACAGTCAGCTCTTCATATATAGAGGTTTTACCAGCAGAGATTTGAGCAGCTGTGGATCAAAAGTGTTTGTTAATTTTACTGTTAGTTATATATGTAGTTAGGACTCCAGTGTTTGCATATGTTTAGAACCTATAGAATGGGTTTTCCCTTGTTATTGTTGTTGAGACAATATAATAACAGTTAGCATAAAGTTCACATCGTACTACAGATTTGAAGTATATAGAAGACTGTACATATGTTATATGCAAATGTGACATCACTTTATATGAAGGAATTGAGCATGTGTGACTATTAGTAGCCATTGGAGGTCCTAGAGCTAATACTGAAGGATGTATTTTTATTACATTTACTCATTTTGTGTGTGGGGGGGTGGTGTATGTGTGTGTGACAGAGAGGGAGAGAAGACAGGGAGAAGGAGAAGGTGTAGGAGATGGGGGAAAAAGAGGCAGAGGTGGAGGGAGGGAGGGAAGGAGGGAAGAGGGAGGGAGGGAGGGGAGAGGACAATGAAAAGAAAACCTATGAAAATTGGATATTTTCTTCCACAAAGTGAGTTCCAAGAATGAAGCATGAAACTCAGATCATCAGGCTTACCATCAAGCATCTTTATCTGTTTAGCTGTCTCACCAGCCTCTGGAAATGATTTTATTGAAGATTCATGAACCTACAAATTATCATGAGCATGGAAGCTGATTATGATTATAATGCTGCTTTAATTCTTACTAGTTTAAAATATGACTAAACAACCCTCCCTCAATATGGCTTGCAAGTTTACCTACAATCTGAATTAAATATGAATTTTAAAGACCTTCTGCTTTGCTTTAGGATCTCTATGAACTCATTTCCCATGTTTGATAGCATTCTTTTGGATTAAAATGATTATTTCTCCCCATTTACTATATAACTTTATAATTCTTTCATATAAAATTATTTCTAATGTTTTTAAATTCATTTCTGTTTTCCCTTTACCATTTAATAATTTATTCTTTAATTTTGAAATATTTGTGGAATGTCTGCTATGTATTAGGAATTATAGATTACAATGGAAAGGTAAATATGAATTTTAAAACATAACTGCTCATCTGTAACTTATATTCTTCAATATTAATACATGGGAAATGTTTCAATATTTAATGAATATATGTAATATAATGTCTCTTGAATAACTAATAGAAATGTATTTAATTTTGCCCTTCAAAACTTGATAAAAATATTTTCCATCATTTTAATTTCTTTCAAAACAGTCGTGTTTTCCAATAGTAAGTGGTCAACAAATATGACTGAATTTCATGTTTCAAACAGAATCATTTTAGAGCACCTGCATTAGGTTTCAGTAAGGCAGACCGAGACCTAGGAGAAGACATTTAACTATAAACATACCCAGCTTCATTCTGTGTCTTCAAATTTCTTTGACAAGAGTATGAGGGTATGGCAAATTCATAAGCTTGATCAACTCTGACTGCGTACCTTCATCCCATATTGGTCTTGCTAGTATGCCCTATATTAATTCCCTTTTTAAAAATAAATCACAGAAAATAACTTTTCTTCTTAAATTTTAACTTTGTATCCTATCTTCTAACTTGCTAAATGTGGCCTTTTGCACAGATGAAAAGACAAACTTTCATGTTTGAGTGGCTCTTCCAGGTAAAGAGGAATATCGGAAGGAATAAGAAAAGTCATGGAAGGGTTTGCACCCTCATGGGAAGAACAACATCATCAACCAGCAAAGGCACTGAGGTGGAGAGGGTGATTGGGAGAGGGAGCACCTTCATGGAAGCAAGTTGGGGGAGCGGGAAAGAGCGTTATAACATTTAAAATGTAAATACAGAGAATATCCAATAAAATTGAAAAAGAAAAGTCATGGGAAACTCTCACAATTTCTTTTCAGAAGTGCTGCTTAGATATATGTATTTTTAATTTTGTAGAATGTTTGAGCTTTCAAAAGGACCTGCCATTTAGACTCTGCTCTTTCAGTGCCCAGAAGTGAGACAGTGAAGATGTTAGATGAGGATTTTCTGAGTTGTGTGAACATGAAAATGGGAAAAAGTTCAAGGCCAACAATCTCTGTTAAGATTCTGCTAAGACTTATCTTCTCCAATTTATCATTAAATATATCTTATTGAGCCAGGTCTCAAGGGAACAATGCTCACTGCTTTGGAGAAACTCTTGAATTTATTTCATTTATAAAGAATGAAGCATCGTTTCCTTCCTTTTTAGCACATAACAAAGGAGCTCACATCTCCCATACTTGGTGCTTGGGAAATAAAGATTTACATGACAGTCTTTACTTTCTACAAAGTCACAATGAGTTCCACATGCAGAAAGGAAAACAAAGATGTCTCATGAGAACTGAGTTCAGAGAAGGCTGTCAGAATAATGACCGCATGGGATATTTCACAACTTTATTTAATGGTCACTTCATTCTATTGTGGCAAATTAGAACTTAATAATGAATTCAGTGTGCACCATCATTTCTGCTATATTTTTTTTCATAGACCTGTCTTTTAATTAGATAAAAGTTTAAAATCCTATTTCATTTTTTTATAATCTGTATCAAATACTTTCCTTTTGAATAGTTTCTCCTTCCCACCCTCTACTTAGAAAAATGAGCTTTTATCAAATTGAAAAAGGACTTTATTTTTGAAAGAATATTATAGAAAAATTAGACCATAGTAAAATAGCAAACAAAATATATCACAAGCTCAAAATGAGAAAGATGCTCATCTGTAGGCTCAGTGTAACCCAGTATCTGAATTATGACCTAATTCTCATTCTAATTCATTCTAATATATTTGACATTTGCAGAAAAAGCTTGAAATTTACAAGTAAATTATCAATGTCAGATGCAAATAGTTCAATAATAATGATAAAGCATCCTGGGAAACGGTTCACTCAGTCCATACAGTCTCTGCAGAACAAGCATAAAGGGTTGGATGTGCTTTCAATGGGATTGCTTCAAGTATCTCTCCGTTTATTTTGATATTGGCTGTTGGTTTGCAGTAAATTACTTTTAATATGTGTAGGTATGAGCCTTGAATTCCTGATCTCTCTAATACTTTTAACATGAAGGGTGTTATTTTATTTCATTTTATTTTTGCATCTGAGGAGATAATCAAGCAATATTTTCTTTTGAGTTTGTTTATATAGTGAATTGTGTTAATAGAGTTTTGTATGTTGAATCAACTTTGCATCTCTGGGATGAAGCCTACTTGATCGTAGTGAATGATGTGTTCCTGAAGTTGGTTAGTATTTATTGAGTATTTTTGCATCATCATTCATAAGCGAGCTTGGTCTGAAGTTTTTTTTTTTTTTTTTTTTTTTTTTTTGGTTGGGTCCTTGTATGGTTTAGGTATCAAAGAAAGTGTGACTTCATAGAATTAACTAGGTAATGTGCCTTCTGTTTCTATTTTATGGAATAGTTTGAGGAATATTTGTATCAGGTCTTCTTTAAAGATCTGGTAAATTCTGAACTAAACCCATCTGGTCCTAGTTTTTTGGGGCGAGTGATGTTGGGATGATTTTAGTGACTTCTATTTTCTTATCGGATATGGGCCTATTTAAATAATTTACCTGCTCCTAATATAACTTTGGTATGTGGTATCTTTCTAGAAAACCATCCATTTTACTAGATTTTCCAGTTTTGTTGAATATAGGCTTGTATAGTAAGATCTGATGGTCTTTTAAAAAATTTCCTCCATTTCTGTTGTTATGTCTTTCTTTTCATTTCTGAATTTTTGAACTTGGATATTGCCTCTGGTCTCTTTAGTGAGTTTGGCTAGGGGTTTATCTATCTTGTCAATTCTCTCAAATAAACATTTTTTGGTTTTGTTATTTTTTTTTATATTGTATTCTTTTTTTTTTTTCTATTTGGTTGATTTCAAACCTGAGTTTGCTATTTCCTGCCTTTTACTCCTCTTAGGTGAGTTTGCTTCTTTTTGTTCTAGAGCTCTCAGGCATGCTGTTAAGTTGCTAATGTTAAGATCTCTCCAGTTTCTTTACCAGGGCACTTAGTGCTATGAATTTTCTTCTTAGCACTGCTTTATTGTGTCCCATAAAGTTGGGTATGATGTGTCATCTCAGAAAATGGAGAGATCTCCCATGTTCATGGATAGGTAGAATTAACATAATAAAAATGACCAATCTACCAAAGGCAATCTACAGATTCAGTGCAATCCCCATCAAAACACCAACACAATTCTTCAAAGACATGGAAAAGGCAATTCTCAAATTCCTCTGGAAAGGCAAGAAATACAAAATAGCAAAAACAATTTGTAATGATAAAAGAACAGCTGGGGGAATCACCATCTCTTACCTCAAGCTCTACTACAGAGCAATAGTGATACAATCTGTACCACATTGGTACAGAGACAGACAAGTTGATCAATGAAATAGATTGAAGGCCCAGAAATAAAATCACAAACTTATACACACTTGATCTTTGACAAAGAAATAAAAAAGCATCTTCAATCAATGGAGTTGGTCTAACTGGCTGTGTGTATGTAGAAAAATGAAAGTAGACCCATATTTGTCACCCTGCACAAAGCTCAAATCCAAGTGGATCAATGACTTCAACATAAAACCAGACACATTTAATCTAATAGAAGAGAAAGTGAGAAAGAGCTTTGAATTCATTGGCACATGGGGAAATTTCCTAAACAGAACTCTAATGACTCACGCTCTAAGATCAAGAATTGAAAAATGGGACCTTATGAAACTTGAAATCTTCTGTAAGGCAAAGGACATAGTCAATAAGAAAAATTGGCAACCCACAGATTGCAAAAAGAAATCTTTACTAACACCACATCTGATGGATTGCTAATATCAAAAATATATAAAGAACTCAAGAAGTTAACCATCAAAAAACCCAAACAACCCAATAAGAAATGGAGTATAGAACTAAACCAAGAATTCACAACAGAGGAATCTCTAATGGCTGAGAAGCATCTCAAGAAATGTTCAAAGTCCTTAGTGGTCAGAGAAATGCAAATCAAAATGACCCTGAGATTTCACCTTATATCAATCAGAATGACTAAGATCAAAACCCCAGGTGACAACACATGTTGTTTAGGATGTGAAGAAAGAGAAACACTCTTCCATTACTGGTGTGATAGCAAACTGGTACAAGCACTTTGGATATCAATTTGGAGGATCCTCAGAAAGTTTAGAATAGATTGACTTAATGACTCAGCAATACCACTCTTGGGAATATAGCCAAAAGATGCCCCAACATGCCACAGGGGCACATGTTCCATTTGGTTCATAGCAGTCTTATTTGTGATAGTCAGAAACTGGAAACAACCCAGATGTCCCACGACAGAATATTAGATACAGAAAATGTTCATTTACACAGTGGAATACTACTCAGCCATTAAGAAGGAGGGCTTCCTGAGTTTTGCAGGCAAATAGATGGAACTAGAAAATATCATCCTGAGTGTGGTAACTCAGATCTGAAAGAACACTCACTAATATATAGATAATAGTCAAAGAAAAAAGTACAGAATAACCAAGATACAGTCCACAAAACTCAAAAAGATCAACAAGCTGAAGGGCCCAAGTGAGGATGCCTCAGTCCTACTAGGGCGGGAGAAGAAAAAAACACAAGGCAGGAGGGAGGGAGGGACTTTGGGGAAAATGAGGACAGGGTTGGAAGAGGAAAACATGATCTGGTATTGGTTGGGGAAACAGGACAGAAGCCCCTAGGACCAGCAGAAAGAATGGAAACAGGAGACTTCAGGAAGTAGGAGGTAGAAGGACCCTCCAGAATGAACCAGATACCTGGGAGGAGAGGGAACCCCAGGACCCAAAATGGGGAACCCTAAATAAAATGTCCTACAGTGAGGAGAAAGAGCTTGTAGAGCCCATCTCCAGCAGAAAGACAGGACATCAAGTGAGTGATGGGGTTGTTATCCAGTAGTCAAAACTCTGACCTGTACTTGTTCCTGTCTGAAAAAAACAAAAACAAACAAACAAAAAAACAAAAAAACAAAAACAAACAAACAAAAAAAAAAAAACCCCAAAAACAAAAACTACAGGTATAGAAATGGAGAAGAACCTGAAGAAAAGAAGGTCCAAGGACAGGACCAAAAGAAGATCCAGCTCAAGAAGAGGCCCCCAAAACCTGACACCATTACTGACCTATCATAACTTCCCTTACAAAGACCCAGCAAGCAGCTGATACAGTCAGAGGCAGATATTTGCACCCAACTAATCAACAAAAGCTGCAGAGCCCTGTGGCTGAATCAAGGAAAAGCTTGAGGAAGCTGAGGAGAAGGACCAGAAGTCTCAATTAACCTGGATCCCTGAGATCTGTCAGACACTAGATCACCAACCAGGCAGCATACACCAGCTGATATGAGGCCCCCAAAACCTATACAGCTGAGGACTCTCAGTCAGAGAAGATGCACCTAACCCTCAAGAAACTGGAGACCCCAAGGAGTTCAGAGATCTTGTGGTGTGAGTGGGGTGGGGACATCTTCATGGAGACAGTGTTGGGGAGGATGTATGAGATGTGGAACAGTAGAAGGGTGAACTAGGAGGGGAATAAAATCTTGAGTGTACAAAAGAAAAAAAAAAAAAAGACTTGGGTCTTTTTTCTCTGACACCCATATAAAAAAAGAGCCAAACATGGTTACTTCCTCAAAGAGATAAGAAATGAAGTTAGAAAATGTTACCCAAGCAAACAGAAATAAGAATTTTCTGTTAGCTGGTCCCAAAGAAATGAGGACTTATCAATAAAAATAGTTAATTTAATAAGAACTAAAGAATCAAATATTGCTTTAAGAGAGCTGAATAAGTTACTAGAAAACATAGATGAATGGTCATGTAAGTAAAACATGTACAGAATGAGATGTTCGGCAAAGATGCAGGCATAACAGAAGAGACAAACAAAAAATCTAGAGCCAAAGAACACAAGGGACAAAATGAACGCAGTGTAGACATCTTTCTTTGTAAAACCGGAAAGAGAAAAGAGTGGACAATTCAAACATAAGTCCTTACAAGTATACAAAGAGGAAATAAAATAATGGAATAGAGTTAGGAAAACTCGTGAGAGACATGCCAAGTAACCGACACACATGATAGAGTCAGAAGGGAATGGAGACGGTGAGGGTGATGCCTTCCCACATGTACGGAGCATGCACGCATCACACTGCAAAACTTAAAAGTCTTAATAGGATCCATCTTAAAAGTCCATACAGACACATCACCATCAGACAAGCAAAGTCCAAAGACAGTGGTGGATCTGTCAATACCATCAAGAACATACCAGAACCAACCCCATCTCTCACTTGATGTCCTGTCTTTCTGGTGGAGGTGGGCTCTACAAGTTCTTTCTCCTCACTGTCACCAAGAGATACTATACGCATATGCATATTGAGATTGATATATTGATAAGTAAACATCAATATTAATGGGCCCCATTAATATTAAAGTGTTAGTAATTACCTTTATCACTACTGTAGTCTATCTAGCAGTGCAAAGTTAGATTTCAAATATGCCAATGACAAACCTATCACAAAGGATGACTTTATGTTCCTTAGTTCAAATCCTGATTTGACACCAACTCCTTTTTATGTTGTTCATGTAATAATGTGAGATTCCCATGCCTATGTGCTAATATCAAAATATCAGAGGTGAACTTAATGGGAAACCTGGCCCTTGAGGTTAGCACAGTCTACATGAGACACAGTGCAATGTACCAAGAAAGGCTTCAGTGTTCCCAGAATAGAACAACAGCACAGCAGAAGTGTGTTGGTCTGAGAAGCTTCCAACCAACAAGAAATAAGGAGTCGTGAATCTGAGAGAGAGCAAACAGGGAAGTACTTGGGCAGGGAGAGTTAGAGGGAGGAAAGGAAGAGGGGAAATGGTGTAAGCATATTGTAATTTCAAATATATTTTTAAAACTACATTAAAGGGTCAGAGGAAAACACCAAGTCTGAAATCACAGCAGATCAACATTTCCTAGCTGCAAGTGTACAACAAGTACCTCATCTGTGCTCAAGCCGAATTTTTTATTCTGAGGCAAGGTGGAAATATATTTCTAGCAATAGGGATACTGGTCTTGAACATGCCTTGATAAATTGAGATTTCAAAAACTGGGCTGTCAGTGTGGTTGGGTAGTGAAGGCAGAGACTGACACCCGTGTATGATCACCAGAATCTACATAATGATGGAAGAAGACGACCAACTCCACAAAATTGGTTCAGTTCTTCACACATGCACCATGGCACATACACCCACATACGTGCATCATTCATGTGCAGTAACAGCAACAACAATAAATTTAAAATCTAAAATTAATAACATTTGGTGCATCACTACGTTGAGAATTACATCTAAATAAGGTAATACTGTCTTAAAAAATGATGCAGAAAATCTGGATGGTGGTTCTAAATTATCAAATTTATCTTGCTTCATACAAAAGTTTGTGTAATGCCATCCTTTGTTTCTAGAGCCCGCCATTTGTCTTGGCATCCACAGTCTGCTCTGCTACAGTCACTGAAAGCTTCTGCTCAGTCCATTGGGTCTAATTTGTGTGCTTCTAAAATTACCTCTGCTATCATCAACCTTCCCACGTGCCTCCTACTATGTGTGCATGTGGTAGTGCATTATTGTTTTTTTAAGTAAACAGTTTATCAGTTTGCTTAGGTGCTTCTTGTATATGGACATATTTTGTGATGTTTTCCAACAGCAGCATTAAGTAATATGAATTCACTCATGTTCATGAATATGTTCATTAGCATGCATTCAAATGCATGTTCAATGCCCCATCTGAGTTATCACCCCTCCTGCTTTACTTTATGTATAGCTGATCATGAACTCTCTTACATCTTTATTTCTGATAGGAAGGCTCTTAGAAATAGTTCAGAATAGAAAAGCATTACCTGCGAAAGGCTAAGATGATATTAACCACATGCACAGATTCCAGATATCTTCATGGTGATACATGGTACAACTGAGGAGAAAAAAAAATAGCCTTCTTGATTCCGACAACAAATAAATTAAATATAAAAGGGTGTTCTTTAGATGGTTTGACAAGTAAATTATCCCACAAAAGTAGCAATTATCTACCATGAGAGCATCAGAAAAGGGGCTTAAGAAAGAAGAAAAGAAGAAAGGCACTCAACAGTGTAGAGGTACAACTCTGTCTACAGAGATTCCCTGGTGTCCTCTCTGATTGTTCCTCCCAAATCAGAGGACATGATAAAAGCAAAAATGTAGACTTTTAAATGACACCTATCAGGTTGGTTAGAGACAAACAATTAAGAAAAATCTAATTATCAGAAGAAGTGGGCTGAATACTTTCTACATTTCCCATAATTTAACTAATTGTAGGAAATAAACTGCACCATGTTCCTTTAGAAGCATAAGGATCTCAGGTTGAAAGATGGTAAGTAAACAAACTTGTGTAGCCTGCTAAATATTGCACTCAAAGACACTTATGTTCTTATTCATTATTAAAGAATTCTTAGCTTTATATAATATTTGTAGCTAACTTTAAATATACAAGGATACATTTTAAAACATCACATCCTTAAGAGCCAGGCCAGATATAACAAAGCAAATCATACAGAGGTATTATTGGCAGAGAAATAATCATAATTGCATAGAGGATAGATATCTGCCCAGCTCCAGTGCTGATTAAGACTCATTATAAACACAAAAATTATTATAACCTAGCTATAAAACAAAAACAGTGGAGAATGACTTTATAGCTTTTGTTATTTTAGCCATACCTTCCAATGCTGCAGATGCTTTCTGCATTTGTGCATTTTTAGAGTGTTTATATTTACTTTAAATATATTTTTACTTTGTGTGTGGTCTATATGTGTGTACCTATAGGCATGTGGGTGCACTCATTTGTGTATATAAGTGAAGACCGAAAATACCTTCCTCTTTCACTATCCTATACTTTTGTTTTACTTATTTTATGTGTATGATGATTTTTCTTGCATACATGTACACACACCATGTTATACATGATGCCCTAAGTGACCAGTAGAAGGCATTAGGTCCCTTGCAACTGGAGTTATTAATGGTTGTCACCGCGTGGCTGCTAGGAACTGAATTCAGGTCCTCTGCAAGAGCAGGTGCTCTTAACTAACCGTAGATATGTCGCATCTCTCCTGCACCCTCTATTTTATCTTGATTCAAGTCCTCTCTCTGACACTAGAGCTTGTCTAGACCAGATGGTCAGAAGAGTTTCCTTTATCCCCTTGTTCCGATCCCCTATACCCAATGTTGGAATTATGGTCACAAACTAACATGTGTGTTGCAGAACCGAACTTAGGTACCCATACTTGCCCAGAAAGTGCTTTACTCACTGAGCCAGCTTCCCAGACCCCAACAATTACTTTATTGTGTGTAATACTTTATAGAGCATAATAATTATTTAACTAGAATTGTTATCAGTTACTACTATTATAGGAAAAAACTTTTAAATATTTTGTGTTCTTCTAACCTCATGATATTTTGGATAACATATTTGAACATGCAGGCTGTAATATGTCAATATTGGAATCTGATAGTTTGGGATAACTGGTGTTATTATAGAAGAGGGAAGAAATATAGACCTGCATTTATATAAAGGGCTGTGTCTGTGAGATCACAGATTTAATTTCTGCTAAAATGAAAAAAAAAAAAGTCAAGCTATTTCCAAAGAATTATCAGAAGCTAGGGAAAGACAAATGTACTTCAGAATTTTGGAGAAAATACTAGCCCTCAATACTTAACTTCAAACTTATGTTTTAAATAATATTTTATTAATTATTTTAAAATGTCACAGAATGTATTTTGATCATATTCATATACCTTCAACTCTCCAAGAACTACCCTCTAACTTTTCTTCTTCCTTTACTGCTAAACAGTCCAGTGTGTGTTATGCAACTGCTCTCTGGACTGAGGCATGCACTGAAATGTGGCAAACTTACCAGGGGCCACACCATTATAGAATGCTGCCTTTCCTTGTCCCAGCAGCTATCGAATGTGAATAGATCCTCACTTAGCAGTGGGATTCTGTGTCTATCCCTAGCTAGGCTAGAATGTTTTTCTAGCTGGAGCTTGAATAAGTGTGCTCTCTCAATCTGTGAGTTCAACTGTGCAATAGTCCTGTTTTGTCTGGAAAAATAACTATCACACACACACACACACCCCTGTGGCTCTAATAACCCCCTCCTCCATGAGGTTTCCTGCACCTTGGTGGGAGGGATTTGATATGTGTATCCCATTTATGGCAGTACGAGCCACAGTATGTTACTCTTTTCATATTGTATAGCTAAGAATCTTTGTGTTGTAAACTGTTGTCTACTACAAGAAAAAGCTTCTTTGACGAGAGTTGAGAAGTACATTGCTCCATGTGTATGGCAATGAGTTATTACAAGTAATTTTAATACTAATGGCCTTTCATCAGAATGGTTTTCCCCTATGGCCTATAATCTGTCTATCCACATGGTTTCGGGCCCCGTTATCAATGTCAGAAATAGATTCCATTTCATGAAGCAGAATGTGATGGTTATTGTTGGTTGTCTGCTTGACAACACTGAAATTAACTAAACCCCAAATGACTGAGCACACCTGTGAGAATATGTTTTCTTCTTTATGAAGTCATTCAAAGTGAAAAGACCCACTTCTAATCGAAATCTTTGAGGAGGAAAGACACGACTTTAAACATCCGGCCTTGTGGATTCAACAGCTACTGGATTCTTGGACCTTCCATTGGTAGACAACCATAGATGGATGAGCTGTGATCCAGCCTGTAAGCCATTCTTAAAAATAACTGCAACAACAACAACAAAACCAACCTTCTTGAGATAAAGAGAGAGAGAGGAAGATGAAATAGAAATCTTCATTCTATTATCTCCTTTTCCCTTGGTAGCCCTGGCTACCAGAGAGGCCTGGGAGCTGACGAGAAAACAATTGCTTACTTCTGCAGCATTTACACAGCATTGCTTCAGCGGGATGGTTTTTAGACCAGTCACTATTGTAGCATTCAAGGTTCATATCTGGGTGAGACTGTGGGGTTTTTTTCTCATAGCATGAATAGAATCTTCAGAACTATAAAAGCTAGTAGAGGTGAAGCTTCCAAGTTAGTACTGTCTTGATGTTTCCTTTTTGTGAGTCCCATAAGTTATGTCTTCAATTGTAGGGTCTTCCAGTCATGTTCTGGAAGGTAACCATGATCATAGACAATAGTGTATAATGCTTATGGAAATAGGAACACCAAGACATATTTCTCTTGTTTTTAATAATCTCTATTATTATTACTTTCCTATTGAAGCCCTAGAAAACTGATAGGCTAGGTTAATTAGATATAATTTTTAATGCTTATGCAGAGTTTTCAGTAAACATATAAATTTATATGGTACCTCCCGAACCTACTTTTTCTCATCTTTGTTCTTGTTCAGATTTGCATATATTGTTTATAAAAGAAGATTCACTCCTTCTCACAAATTCTCAGAGCTATCTGTGACTTGGATTTCCTATAAAAACTGCCACCCAGAAACCTGTTCTAAATCCTACTAGTAATATCTTGAAGTGGGCGTCTCCATATCCATTTCAAATACTGCCCTGGACTTTTAATGTTTATCCTGAATTCTTATCTTCTGTACACACATAAAACAAGGCCAAATATTCATTCATGTAAAGAAAGTAACATATTACTTCAATAGAATGATTCTTTACTAACAAATGTATCCTAACTAAATAAAAAATTCACATTTCATGTCTAAGCCAAATGCATGGATTGGTTGTTTCTATCACAAATTCTCCTTTTGAAATAGATTAAAAGTGTCATCAGAGTAGTGGATGACTGCAAGAAAAGAGTTTTCTGAGACAGCATACATAAGTCTGCACAAGCTCCAGTCAGGCAACTTCACAACATGGAGAAGGAAGATGATTATGAAATCCAAGCTAAGGAGATACTGACAATACTCCTGGGACAGGCTGATCATGCTCCAGTGTGGGAGAGAGCTCCTGAGACAGGGTTGACCATACCCCAGTGTGGGAGAGAGCTCCTGAGACAGGGTTGACCATACCCCAGTGGGAAAGCATACATCCAAGAGTGAATAGTCACACCAACCATACTTGATAGCTGGAGGAAGAAACAAAGAAGGAGAAAGAGGAGGGAAAAACAGAAGAGAAGGTACAAATTTCAGTGACAAGGGGGGGCATGGATCTGGGCAGGGTGAAGAAGCCCAAAATACACTGTACAGTTTTCTCAAGGAACTAAATTTTTAAAAAGCTTTATAAGGTCAAACTCAAAGGGACTACACTGTTCTCTGGACAGAAATAAGGCTGCTATTTCAAATAAGCCACATATTTTGTATCAGTCCCAGGGTTCTTTTCTAGCTTGACTTTAATGCACTTTTTTTTCTATACAAACTCTAGCAATGAAGTTCTTTTCCAAATCTGTGGATAAAGTTTATATTTCTAAAATGCATTCATTCTGTTTCTGAAGGTCTGTGTTAGCAGCCACATGGAAGATCTATTGGAGTCTTTCAAAATCTGCTTTCTAAACAATATGCTTCCTAGTGTTACCAGTTTCCTTACCCAGTTTACTCACTGAGAGAATTCCCCAAATATTTCAAGTGTTCGGACATTTTTTTTTCCCTTAATATGTAGTCTTTGCTTGGTTTAACCAGTCTTTGGTGAAGATGAGATTTTTCTCAGGGATGGTTATGCCAGGAAAGGTAATCCCTGGGAGATGTGTTTGGAGGAGATTGTGCATGACCACACCCTTTGTCTTCTTGCTACCACAGTGGTTTCCTGTATCACTGACTGCTGGAGCCATGCATGTGTTTACTTCAAGGTGGGAAAAGGAGATGTTTTATAGAAATTTCTCTTAGAAAAACCCTTGATCCACTAAATGGACCATCATTTCTTATTCCAAAGTAGTTATACTTTATTTTAGTGGCAAGCCCCCTCATTCCATGTTTTAAAATGATCATTTTCTTTGCACTGGTTCCTTAAGCCTTCCTCACTCACTCTTAGCATTTCTATAACAATGTACCTTTGCGTTTCAGTCATAAGTCTAACCTGACTTTATTTGATACAGAAGAGCTGCATTTCCTTAGCATTTTGATGTGCTGCTCATGTGCACGAGCCTACAATGAGTGCGGATCGCCAGGAGCAAGGGCTTTATATCTGGTTTTGGGAACAGTTCTGCAACAGTTATAGGAATGTCTGAAAGGCTTCGAAGCATACTTCTGCAGCTGAGTTTTCCTTGTAATAAAAGTATAGTCACTTAATATGTTTTCACAGGGGTGACCTTCATAAGACTAAACAAGTCCAAGTCTTAATCAGTGGGCTGGAACTCCTTGACCTGGCAATTTCTACACTTCTCAAACTTTCCAGTGATATCAACAGGACAAGACAGATCATTGCTGACAACAGTGGCTGGAAGGCTTAAAAAGCTTCTGAACAAAGGATGCCGTCATGCTCAGCATGCCCCTCTGCAGATCACGCCCCAGCTCTGCTTCTAAATACAGCCTCAAGCAGTTTGCTGAGGTTTTGAAGATGTACTTAAAATACTCATATTTACACAAATATATTTAACATACAGACTCAAAATTCAATTTATAAGGAAGAAACAGAATGTAGGAAGAAGGGACTGCTTAAAGAGTTGAGTTATATGCACCATTATAGACAATTTTCTATAACTAAATTTCTACATTACTTTTCCTATTAAAAATAGATTTTTAAATTTTTATTGGATGCTTTCTGTATTTACATTTCAGACGTTATCATCTTTCCCCCCATCCCATCCCCCTCCCCCTCCCATTGCCTCCATAAAGGTGCTCCCTCTCCTGACATCCCTCTCCTACCTCAGCTCCTTGGAATTACCCTACACTGGTAAACAAGCCTTCACTGGACCAAAGGCCTCTCCTTCCACTGATGCAAGAAAATGCTATCCTCTGCTACATATGCACTTGGGGCCATGGGTCTCTCCATTCAAACTCATTGGTGGGTGTTTTAGTCTCTGGAAGCTGTGGTGGGTTTGGTTATTTGATGATACAGCCATCAAACCCAAGCACTATTGCAGATGCCAAGTAGTGCATACTGGCAGGAACCTGATAGGGATGCCTCCTCAGAGGCTCTACCAGAGCCATACTGATACAGAGGAAGATGATTACAGCTAACCATCAGACTAAACACAAGGACCCCAATAAAGGAGCTTGAGAAAGGACTGGAGGAGGTGAAAATGGATTTTCACACATTCCAATCTAATTCTAATCATGATTTCTCCTCCTTCAACTCCTTCCAACTTCCAGACCTTTTTCATCTTTTCCTAGATTTTCCCCAACCTTTTTCTTTTTCTATTTTTAATTAAAAAATAGGCATCTAGCGGTTAAATAGAATAGAATAAAAAAAAAAAAGATCCAGAATAGGATAAAACAGGGTGAAAAGCCGAGAAAACGCATAATAAAAACATACAGATGCTGAGACACACATTTGTATACACAAACTCCCATAAAAACACAAAATTAGAAAACATAACATTGTTAGAAACAACAAAAGAAAAGACCTGTAAATGAAGAGGAGAAGGAGGAGAGGGAAGACGAATTCCCTCATACAAAAGTACCCCACAAAACCCCTTGAGTTTGCTTTGTGTTGGCTATCTACTGTTGGATATACAAACTACTTTTGTGTTTGGTTGTAGAGTCAGTGAAACTCCTTTGGAGAAAACTAATGTTTTTCTTTACAAGTGGTTATCAGTGGGAGATAGATTCTGGGTTAGGGGTGAGCACTTGTGACTACTCCTCTCTCACCATTGAGACCCCGTCAGTGTTAAACTTCTCTAAGTCCCGATGGATGCTGCCACAGTCTCTGAGGTTGTAAGTCCGTTAATTTCACTGTCTGAAAAACAATATTTCCTTGGTATCATCCGTTTCCACTGGATCTCACAATCTTTTTGCCTCCAAGGCAGGCAAAATATTCATACACATTTTTAAAAGGGTGGGCCTGAGGGAAAAACCTACTACTATTATTCAATTTTCTGAGGAATCGCCAGAAAATTTATTTCCAGATTGGTTGTACCAGTTTACAACCCCACCAACAGTGGCGAAGTGTTCCTCTTTCATCACATCCTCGCCAGCATCTGCTGTCATCTGAATTTTTGATCTTGGCTAATCTGACTGGAGTGAGGTGGAATCTCAGGGTTGCTTTGATTTGCATTTCCCTCATGGCTATTCGATATTCCTCAATTTAGAACTTTTTGTTTGGCTCTGTACCCCATTTTTTAATAAGGTTGTCTGGTTCTGTGGTGTTTAGCTTCTTGAGTTCTTTGTATACCTTAGATATTAGGCCTCTATCTGATGTGGGGTTGGAAAAGATCTTTTCCGACTCTGTTGGTTGCTGCTTTGTTTTCTTGACAGTGTCCTTAGCCTTACAGAAACTTTGCAATCTTATTAAGTCCCATTTGTCAATATTTGACCTTAGAGCACGAGCCATTGGTGTTCTGTTCAGGAAATTTTCTCCTGTGCCTATGTGTTATAAGGTTTTTCCTACTTTCTCATCTAGTAGTTTCAGTGTACCTGCTTTAAAGTGGAGATCTTTGATCCACTTACACTTGAGCTTTGTACAAGGAGATAAGAAAGGGTCTACTTTCATTCTTCTGCATACTGAGTGCGAGATGGACCAACACCATTTGTTGAATAGGCTGTTCTTTTTCCATTGAATGTTTATAGCTCCTTTGTCAAAAAGCAGGTGACCATATATGTGAGGGTTCATTTCTGGATCTTCTATTCTATTTCATTTATCTACGTGCCTATCTCTGTACTAATACCATGCAATTTTTAGCACAATTGCCGTATAATATAGCTTGAGGTCAGGGATAGTGATTCCCACAGATGTTTTCTTGTTGTTGAGGATGGATTTCGCTATGCTAGGTCTTTGGTTATTCCAGATGAAATTGCACATTGCTCTTTTCAACTCAGTGAAGAATTGGGTTGGTATTTTGATGGGAATTGCATTGAATCTGTAGATTACTTTTGGTAAGATGGCCATTTTTACAATGTCGTTCCTTCCAATCCATGAGCATGGGAGATCTTTCCTTTTTCAGAGACCTTCCTCGATTTCCTTCTTTAGAGGTTTGAAGTTCTTGTCATACAGGTCCTTCACTTGCTTAGTTAAAGTCACACCAAGGTATTTCTTATTTTTTGAAGGGTATCTTTTTCCTAATTTCTTTCTCCACATGTTTGTCCTTTGAGTAGAGGAAGATGACTGATTTGTTTGAGTTAATTTTATATACAGCCACTTTGCCGAACTTGTTTATCAGTTGTAGGAATTCTCTGGTGGAGTTTTTGGGGTCTGACATGACTATCATGTCATCTGAAAAGAGTGATGTTTTTACTTCTTCCTTTCCAATTTTTTATCCCTTTGATTTCCTTTTGCTGTCTAATTGCTCCAGCCAGGACTTCCAGTACTATGTTGAATAGGTAGTGGGAGACTCGGCAGCCATGTCAAGTGCCTGATTTTAGTAAGATTGTTTCAAGTTTCCCACCGTTAAGTTTGATTTTGGCTGTTGGTTTGCTGTATATTGCTTTTATTATGTTTAGGTATGGGCCTTGGATTCCCTGTTTTTTCCAAAACATTTAACATGAAGGGGTGTTGAATTTTGTCAAATTCTTTTTCAGCATCTAGTGAGATGACCATATGGTTTTTTACTTTGAGTTTGTTTATATAGTCGATTACATTGATGGATTTCTGTATACTAAACAACCCCGCATCCCAGGGATGAAGTCTACTTGATCATGGTGAATGATCATTTTGATGTGTTCTTGAATTCGATTTGCAAGAATTTTGTTGAGTATTTTTGCATCAATGTTCATAAGTGAGATTTGTCTGAAGTTCTCTTTTCTTGTAGGGTCTTAGTGTGATTTAGGAATGAGGGTTATTGTAGCCTTCAAAAAAGAGTTAGGTAGTGTTCAATCTGATTTCATTTTGTGGAATAGTTTGGAGATTATTGGCATTAGGTCGTCAATAAATGTTTGATAAAATTCTGCACTGAACCCATCTGGATCTGGGATTTTTTTTTTGGTTGGAAGGCTTTTGATGACTGTTTCTATTTCTTTAGGTGTTATGGGATTATTTAGGTGGTTTATCTGGTCCTGGTTTAACTTTAGTATCCGTTATTTGTCTAGGAATTCATTCATTTCTTTGATATTTTCCAGCTTTGTTGAGTATAGGCTTTTATAGTAGGATCTGATGATTTCTTGAAATTCCTCAGTTTCAGTTGTTATGTCTCCACTTTCCTTTCTGATTTTGTTAATTTGGATATGTTCTCTTAGCCCTCTAGCTAGTCTGGCTAAGAGTTTATCTTTTTAATTTTCTCAAAGAACCAGCCTTGGTTTTATTGATTTTTTGAATGGTTCTTTCTGTTTCTATTTGGTCTATTTCTGCCCTAATTTTGATTATTTCTTGCTCTCTACTCCTCTTGGTTGTATCTGCTTCCTTCTCTTCTAGAGTTTTCAACTGTGCTGTCAAGTTCCTAGTGTATGCTCCCTCCAGTTTCTTTTTGGAAGTACTCAGAGCTATGACTTTTCCACTCAGAACTGCTTTCATTGAATCCCATAGGTTCGGGTATGTTGTGTTTTCGTTTTCATTGAATTCTAAAAAATCCTAAATTTCTTTCTTAATTTCTTCTTTGACCTTGCTATCATTTAATAGAGTATTGTTCAGTTTCCATGTGTATTTGGGCTTTCTGTTGTCTTTGTGTTATTAAAGACCAGCCTTAGACCATGGTGATCTAAAAAAATGCATGGTAGTATTTCAATCTTCTTATATCTATTGTGGGTCCTTTTGTGACCAATTATGTGGTCAGTTTTCAAGAAGGTGCCATGAGGTGCTGAGAAGAAGGTGTATTCTTTTGTTTTACGATGATATGTTCTGTAGATATCTATTAATTTCAGTTGGTTCATAACATCTGTTAGTTTTACTGTGTCCTTGTTCAGTTTCTGTATCCATGATCTGTCCATTGGTGAGAGTGGGGTATTGAGGTCTCCCACTATTATTGTGTGGGGTGCAATGTTTTTTTTTTGAGCTTTAGTAGGGTTTCTTTTATGAATATGGGTACTTTGTACTTGGAGCATATATGTTAAGGATTGAGAATTTCTCCTGACAAATTTCCCCTGTAATGAATAAAAAAGTGTCCTTCCTTAGCTTTTTTGATAACTTTTGTTTGAAAATCTACTTTATTTAATATTAGAATGGCCACTACAGCTTGCTTCTTGGGGCCATTTGTTTGGAAGTTTTATTTCCTAACCTTTTACTCTGAGATATTGTCTGTCTTTGTTTCTGAGATGAGTTTCCTGTATGCAGCAAAATGCTGGGTTTTGTTTATGTATCCAGTCTGATAGCCTATATCTTTTTATATGGGGAATTGAGTCTATTTATGTTAACAGATATTAAGGAATAGTGGTTGCTGTTTCCTGCTATTTTTGCTTTCAGAGGTAGAATTGTGTCTCTGTCTCTTTCTTCTTTTGGTTTTCTTGCTTAGGAGTTTTCTTGTTTTTACTAAGATGTAGTTCCCCTTGTTGTATTGGGTTTTCCACCTATAATTCGTTGTAGTGCTGGGTTTGTGATCAGATACTGTGTAAATTTAGTTTTGTCTTGGAATACCTTAGTCTCTCCATCTGTGGTAATTGAGAGTTTTGCTGCGTATAGCATCTTGGGCTTACACTTGTGCTCTCTTAGTTTCTGTATGATGTCTGTTCTGGATCTTCTAGCTTTCATAGTCTCTGTTGAGAAATCTGGTGTGATTCTGATTGGTCTGCCTTTATATGTTACATGACCTTTTTCCCTTACTGCATTTAGTATTCTTTGTTTTCCTTTGGGTACTTTGCGTTTTGACTATTATGTGTCGGGAGGAATTTCTTTACTGATCCACCCTATTTGGAGTCTGTAGGCTTCTTTTATGCTCATGGTAGTCTCATTCATAAGGGTAGGGAAGTTTGATTCTATGATTTTGTTGAAGATATTTACTGTGCCTCTTAGTTGATATTCTTTGCCCTCTTCTATTCCTATTATCCTTAGGTTTGCTCTTCTCATTGTGTCCTGGATCTCCTAGACATTTTGGGTTACGAGCTTTTTGATTTTTGCATCTTCTCTGACTGTTTTGTCTATGTTTTCGATGTTGATTTTGGCCCCCGAGATTCTCTCTTCCATCTCTTGTAGTCTGTTGGAAATGCTTGCATCTGTGACTCCTGATTCCTTTTTTAGGTTTTCTACCTCTAGGATTGTCTCTTTTAGTGTTTTCTTTATTGTGTCCATTTCCATTTTAAATTCTTTCTTCCATTCCTTCATCTCTTTGGTTCTGTTTTCCTCCAGTTCTTTGAGTTCTTTGAGTGTTTTTCTTGTTTCCTCTTTAAAAGCTTCTAGTTCTTTATGCTTTTCCTCCCATTCTTGTTTAAGGATCTCTATCATCATCTTGAGGTAGGATTTTGGGTCTGAGTCTTCTTTTTCTGGAGTGTTTGGCATTCCGCTATTTGCTGTGATGGGGGAGCTGGGTTCCGGTATTGCCAGATTGTCTTGGTTTCCCTGGGGTGCATTTTTTTGCTTTCCTCTTGCCATCTTGTTGTCTGTGTTTACATGTGGTCTTGTTTTCAGTGATTGGATCTTACCTCTCCCTTATACCTGGCCTGTGTCCTTGTGAGTGTTCCTGGTTACAAATGGCCTGAGCGACTACTCTGTAGGCATGGGCTACTGGCTGATAACAGACAGCCCAAGCAGGTTTCCTGCTTCCCTGAACCAAGCAGGACAGCGGGGCCTGGGGGGAAGAGACAGTTTACTTTTCCTGTGCTCGGCAGAGATCTCTCTGCTCCCCGGCTATTCAGAAGGCCTTCTCACCAGGCCTGTGTCCCTGGATCTCAGCACTTATTGTTTTCATTATATTTGTTTTATTTATTTATTTATTTTACAATTTTTGCTATTAATTTACTCTTTTGTGGAGTTTAATAGAGATTGTGATATTTGGTGGCGTGCAGGTGAGGAGAATCTGGGAGGAGTTAGTGGAGGGGAAAGAGTATTGTTAAACCATATTACATAAGTATTTTAAATAAAAATATAATAGAATACGAAGTTGGAAGGATGTGGAAAGCCAGAGAGTGGATCTGGAAGAAGTTAGAGGAAGGTATAGCAGGTGAATATGGTCAAAGTACATGTGTGAAATTTTCAATTAATATAACTTGCTAAATGCAAAACCACAAATATAAAAAACTTCAAAATATGAAAGATACTATGAAAGATAATTAAATGTTTGGGAGAAAAGTTAGAAAATTAAATGTGTCTTCGACAATAAAATGAAATGCCATGTTAACAGATAGAGAGATTCGATGTCATAAATATTTTCAAGACAAGGAATGACTTGAAGAGAATGTCAAAATTAGAAGACACTAACCTCCAGGAAGTGGACAGGGAGAGCTTGTGTGAGTTCTGAGAGCTGAAATTTAAGTTATATGTATTCAGTGAGTAGTTCAGAGAAAGGAATTCAGGGTCAGGAGTCTTTCTGAAATGTTGACTAAATAGTAACCAATACATTCAGAAACATTGTGTGGTTTCATAATGAAACATGATTATAAAAGTATATAAATGCACATAAGAGACAACAGAGCACTTACTAGGAAATGCAACTGAACAATCTAGAAACTTGCAAAGAGCAGACAAATATTCTGAGTAGCCTGAATACATAGAAATAAAATAATAATAAAATAATAGCTCATTAGAAAGAAAAGACTCCAAGATACTGCTCAGAAATGCAAAGCCATATGAGTAGGGTTAAAATTCCTCCAAGAATATTACTTGAAACTTACCTTAACAGAACCTATTAGCCTTAAATGAATCTAGTTGACCCAAAGGAAAAAGGTGTCTGTTAAAGAAATTCCCAATACTCTTTCAAAGAACAGCATACATTTGTGGCTTTGGCCATTCATACTGCACACATGCATAATAAACAGAAAGGAGGAAAGGGAGGAAGGAAAGAAGAGAAGGAGGGAGAAGTGTTGAGGGAAGGGAGGAAAAAAGAGAAGGAAGAAAGAAAGCAAGAAAGAAAATAAAGGAGAAAGGGAGAAAATGACATCAAACCGCTAGACAGAAAATCAGGACAAATCAAAGCCCAGAATCACAAGGCTAACAGAATTGATGAATATGTCCTTAAAGCAAATATGACATCATTGTTTTAAAGGAAACTGCAGAATAAAAAGGATCAAGGGATATAATAAGCATGATGCATACAAGAATGAAGGAATTGCCTAAACCTATAAAGTGAATGTACTGGGTCAAAGAATAGCTGTTGGTGTTGGGTGTGAAAGACACTCAGTTCTCCAAACTGGGAGGGAAGATGGATAAAATCAACCACAATGCAAAAAAAATCTATTTGTGGTCAAGTAAAAGAAGAGATCCCAAACCATACATCATTTTCTTGAAAATTTCTCTCTCTCTCTCTCTCTCTCTCTCTCTCTCACACACACACACACACACACAAACATTTTAGAACAAAGAAAGATGAATGATGTAAAGATCTGTAAGTGTATTATAGGGTAAGAGCAGAAAAATATACACAGAGTTGGATTAAAGATGCAAATTAGGTGAATGCTGTTAATTTCTAATGACTGAAAACTAGTGCATTAATTGGTTCATTATGGTTTTCAGATAGCAATACAGTGCTAAGTAAGATCTAGGATCTGAACAACATATTAGAACGAGATCTTCTTGTGAGATTAAACAAATAAGAGTTATCTCAAAGAAATTGAAGACAAAAATATAGGGAAGTGGATTTTCTCAGGGGGGAGCAAATGACTTTAGCAGATAAATATACATATGGAAATTATCTTATGAGAACTGAAATAAAACATTCAATTGAGGTAAGAACTAATGATGCTTATCAAAGTTATAATTCCTGTGTATTCTGTGATAAAGTGAGGGTGAACATAAAATTCTCCGAATATCTCTTTATGGGTAGATAGATGTGAAGTTATATGTTGGTCTTTAAGAGAAACATGTGGGTGAGAGGGATTCTTTCTAAGCTGTGAGTTAGAGGGGCCTCTTGTTAGCAGAAAGTCTCTGAGTGTTATAGTTATGGAATGGATACAGTTGTCTGGCTCACCAGACTTGCACATTGAGCCCACTAGGAACCTCTCATCTCTACTTTACGGCAACCTTTCTTGCTTAAAATTGAAATGTATCGACAGAAGGACTACTACAGCTTTGCTCTTCGTTTCTTGGGTGGACAGCTGTGATCTCATCTCCCTGAAAGCGAGTTTAATGAAAAAATGGCGAGAAGCATTAGGTCACAGAGAAAGGATGACATTAATGAAATGACTAGAGAGCTGGGAGCATAATTCAGGTCTATACCAAAAGTCAATCCTGTGCGCCGTGTCTTGTACATGTCTAGAACATGTAACTGTAAGTAAGATGTGGCCACGTGTTCCAGGATGAGTCCAGGCATGAGATTTTCTTAACACCTGTGAATTTTACTGCTCAAAACATCTGGGTTTAAGCCAAATTCCCTTAAAAGAGAGGTAAAGTTTGTGTATGGTAAACTCAGTTGCACCTGTCAGTACCGATGACAGACTACTGAATTGAAAGGAATGTAACACATGATCTCTGAATGTGTTGGAGCAGGAGGCTGGGGGCAGGCAGCGTGGGAAAGTGGAGAGAGGTGTGTGTTGTTTGGCTGCATGTCTCTAGGTAGTTAATCCTTTCTTTCAAAAATTCAAACTGAGATGACAACTATGATAAATAATAGGCTTGAGGTTAAAATTTAAAATCAGATTAAAGCACTTTTGTTCTTGCTTCAGGATTTCCGTAATTGTGTGTGTGTGTGTGTGTGTGTGTGTGTGTGTGTGTGTGTGTGGTGTTGCATATGTTCATATGTATGCTTATGTGTACATGTGGGAGTGCGTGTGCGTGTGTATGTGTCTTGCTGTGGATCATAACATTTGAAATTAAAGGCCAAGTCTCAAAGGAAGTCAGGGTTTGAAACTTAGCCTATCTTATAGGGTCTTATTCTTACATCTTAAACCTATATCTTTGCCAAGGACCACTCTGGAACAGCCAAAAGAAAAGCACGTAAAATTGTTTTCATGCTAAACATATATCATATATAACTTTAGTTCACTAGTTTTGACAAGACAGATCAATTATCTGAATCAATATAGACCATTGCCATTAGTTGTGTTAATGCTTCAAATAACAAAATTAAGAACATAGTTGCTAAACCTGTGTGCCTTTACACCAATAAGAGTCTAATCATGTACTAAACTGTGTCACTAAATATTTATGAATAAATGCATTCATCATCAAAACTGAGTTAGTGAGTGATGTCAACAAGAGGCAAATCATGGAAATCCAAAAGTCCTATTCCTTGAATAAACAAAATCACTGTAAAACGTTTGGGAATAGCATTATATGTAAAACAAAATGACCAAATTAAAAGAATAAAAGAAAACAAGAAAAGATTAACAATGCCTCAAGCAAGTGTAGTGCACTATCTAGTATGCCAATATAAACATAAAAGGTCTCAGAAAAAGAGACCCCAAAGATGCAGAAAGAAAAATCTGCGAAAATAATGGCCTCAAACTTTCAAGTGATTTTATAACACAGAACATGACCTCCAGGTGTTAAAACTAGAACAAATTTGAAGAGATTTTTACACAAGGGTGTTATAAACCAGACATTCAAAGAAACCATAAGGAAAACTTTCAAAGCATTTAAAAATAAATGTATTTCTAATAATGGTACAATGTAGTGAGATGCATGGGCTTTAAGGGCTGGAGAGAAGAGTTCTGTGTGTAAAACGTTTGCTGGGAAAGCTGGAGGAACTGAATTTTAAACTTCACGGTTGATGCAGTGCGCCTGCATCAGAATCCACACGAAACTGGTTGAAGCATTTCAAGTGTCCCTGCAGTGCTTGTGCTCCTGTGGGAGGGGGAGGAGGAAAAGAAGAATAACTGAAGTTTGCAGCCCAGAGAGCCCAACATAAGCAGCATACAACTGCAAGAGGTTCAGTGTCACACAGATGGAAGGCCCAGGCCTAAAGCTCTTGTCTAACCTCCACACGCTGTGACATGTGTGTGCCTGTGCTACCACCACACAGACACACAACATCTACATACGAACTCACATTAAAGTAATATGAGTAATAACAATAGACAATAGTGCACATGCAGGGGAGAATTACAGCCTTACATGCCAAAGTTTTTGTTTATTGTTGTTTTTTTTTTTTTAAGAGCAATGTTAGTCAAGAAAATGTCCCACAAGCTAATCTGGTGGAGTCAATTTCCCAGTTGAGATTTCCTTACTGCCAAAAATGTCTAGGTTTGTGTCACATTGACAAAAACTAACTAGCACACCAAGGAAACATCATAAAAATAACATCAGATAAAAATCTGGTGTCCAGAGCACAAAATCCTTACTTACATCTGAATAACCTAGAGATAAATGAACGAACCAAAAACTGAGCAAAGTTGAACTAAGATTCCTTTAAAGAACTTATACAATTACTCAGAAATTACACGGAAAAATAAAACAACTAACAGAATTTCAAAAAGGGAAGGAAAGGACAAAACCAAAAAAAAAAAAACAAAACAAAACAAACAACAAACAAAAAAAGAAGCTAAAGCTAGGCACTCCTGGAGCTCACTGGCATCCACAGTGATGGAAAATGCAGTGAAGGAGGTTTTGCAAGAGAACTCTACCCCAGTTGTGGATCCTGCATGCCACCTCACTCACCTTTTAGGCAAAGTATGCTCACAGTGTAATAATGGCACAGTTGTTCTAGGTGTAATGAACTGCTTTCTTATTGCCTCTGGGGCCTGCTTATGGGAGGAAGAATACATTCTTTTCACTGTAAACCTGATCAAAAATAGTAAGGCAAATCCTGCATGGGGTCATTTACTGTGTTCTGTTAAATTAACAGACAATTAAACTGCTTTCCATATGTTTATTTAATTCCTAGGGTTGGTGAAGTTCTCAGCCTTAGTCACAGAAACTTTTCTTACTTCCCACCCCCATCAACAGCCAGTCTTTTCTACAAATCCGTTCCTGATACATTTTTGCTTTTGTTTTTGTCTTTGTTTTTGTTTTTTACTGAGTTTTAACAGGGCTGTCTGTGTTACAAAGTTGAAACTATCTACTGAAGCTGGCTAGGTGACCGCCTAACTGAAGACATCTTCCAGAGATCAGACAAAGTTTCAGAAGGGCCGGATGAGTCCACAGTTAATGATTAATGGCTGTCTGTAGTTTTACACAGTCTTACACGGGCTCAGTGCAGAAAACCACAATTGCTATAAATTACAATGACCACATCCAAATCAGAAGATTGCATTCTGTAGCTCTGGTCTGTATTCTCTGGGACTTACATTCATTTTGCCCCTCTTTCAAGATGTTTCCCGAGCCTCAGAGGGAGTCGTATAAAGTGTACTGCTTAGGGTTGGTCATTCGAATGTCACATATCTTCAGCATATCTAACATCGAAGAGTCTCTGCATTCAGCAGGATGCAGTACAAGGAAAAGCTTCCCTGAATAAATCTGAAAGCCACATCTGTCTGTATTTATAAACACAAGTCAGTTTGGATCCATGTCAACTTAACTAAACAACAGCACTAAGTTCCCTCCTGGGGCCTTGGACTTTCCCAACCATGATTTTTTTATAAAACCGGGATTACAGTACCAGACATAAATCCCTTCCTGTTGAAGGGATCTTACATCACATTGGTTAGTTACATCATCACAGGAGTGCCACTGTTGAATGAACGAGGTCACATCATGACTGGCAGGCTGGTATTGTAGTTTTGGGGTTCACAACTTCCTAAGACTAATGATTCTTTTTCTTCCCATAAATCTACATACCATCTTCTATCATGATGCTGTATAAATAGACTATATCCACTTGGTAACTGTGGTGGTTTGAATGAGAATGGTTCCCACAAGTTCGCAGATTTGAATGCTTATTCATCAGAGGGTTCACTACTTGGAAAGGATTGATTGAGAGGTGGGGCTTGCTAGAGTGTGTCACTGGTGGGGAGCTTTGCCCTTTTAAAGAAATATCATCCTGAGTGAGGTAACCCAGTCACAAAAGAACAGACGTGACATTCAGTCACTGATAATTGGATACTAGCCCCAGAAAGCTCTGAATACCCAAGAAACAACTCTCAGACCATATGAAGCTCAAAATGAAGGAAGGCCAAAATGTGGAAGCCTAGGTCTTTCTTAGAAAAAAGAAAGAAAAAGGGAAAAAATTGTGTATTCATCACATATTATTATGTAACAAATTTTGTGAGCTATAATAATATTTTATAAAATAAATAAATTAATAAAATAAAAATGCTTAAGCCCAGTTTCTCTCTCTTCTTACTGTCTGTGGATCCTGAGGAAGAACTCTCTTCTTCTGTAGCACCATGTCTATCTGCAGGGTATCATGCTCCCTATCATGATGACACTGAACTAAACTTCTGAAATTATAAGCAAGCACCAATTAAATATTTTCTTTCATATGAGTTTCCTTGGTCATAGCATCTCGTCACAGCAATAGAACACTGACTAAGACCGTCGCCTATATTGCCCTATATTCATAGTTCCTATATGTCTTTTCTTCGTCTGATAGCTCTAATTCATTAACGTTTTCCTCAGAAAAGAGTATCTAGGTTGCATTCATGTTTTGGCAATAATGAATAACGCTTCTGTTAAAGCCTGCTCTGTAGTGTTATTTGTGTGTGGGATTGGTCAAATGTTTTAAAGTCATACAGATCAATGTCACAGAACAGGTTTTCTGAGTTGTGTAGTAAAAGCTGTCTTGGAATCCACTATGTAGACAAGTCTTGAACTTACAGAGAACCATCTACATCTACCTCCTGAGTGCTGGACCTAAAGGTATACAAGCTACCATGTCTTTTTAAATAGATAGCAAACTGTCTCTCAAACATTACCATTTTTCATTCCATCAGAAATGGTTAATAGTTGATGTTAAATTTTATCCTCCCCACATTTGATTGTCAGTGCTCTAGATTTTGGCTACTATATGAGGTATGAGTTGGTATTTCATTGTTTCAACTTGCATGTCTTTGATAACATGTGGTGGGCAAAACCTTTTCATATGTTTGTTACCTATTTTTTGTTAAAGTGGTAAGTTCAAATTGTAAGAATTGAATTTTGGGCACAGGAGACTGAGGGTTCTTTATTAATCTTTTCCAAATATTTTCAAGAAGTCTAGAGTATTCTCTGTGTCTGTCCTTGGAATTTTTTTAAAAGGACAGCTAGCTGAGCAAACATGAGAGAGTAAGTCAGGAAGGTCAGGAAGTAGAATTCTTCCATGTGCTCTGCTTATGTGTCTGTCTCTAAATCCTCCTAGAGTTTCTGCCTTGGCCTTTCTCAGTAATGTCCCATGATCTGGATGTAAGCCAGAAAAATGAACTCCATCCTCGCCAAGTTGTTTTTGTTTTTTTTAATCAGCGGTGAGTTTTTTGTTTAGTTGGGTTTTTTTTGTTTGTTTGTTTTATTTTTTTAATCACAGCAACAAAAAAATGCACTAGAAAAGGGCTGAATTTGTACTCTATGTTGCATGTTTGTGTTCTATGATATTTCTTTGGAACATAGTACTCGTTTTAGAGATCAGTTGACTATATCTGGGAGTCTTTGAGTATGTCCTGGTTTGTTCTTGGTTTTGCTTGTCAACTTGATTTAACTTAGATTAACCTGGGGGGAAAAACTTCTACTGGGAAGATTCTTCCATCAGATTAGGTAAGTTTCCTCCATCAGATTAGGAAGTTTGTGGGACTTTTGTTTTTTTGGATTAGTGATTTATATGAGAGGACTCAGCCAACTTCTGGCAGTACCAGCCCTGGGCAGGTGGTCTCAGGGTGTGTGAGAAACTATGCTAAACTAACCATAGAGAGCAAGCCAGGAAGCAGCTTCTCTTCAGTTTCAGCTTTAGTACCTGACTTGAGTTTTTTCCCAATTTCCTTCTAGGATAGAAGCATAAATAAGGAGAAGGACATGGCATTTTATCAAAAGAAACAAACCCAAGACTAGACTTGCCTGCAATCTACCCTATTGATCCGTTATTTGTTCGTTATTTCACCAATACTCTTGACTTTCTGTACTTTTGTAAGAAATCTTGGGTCACTTCAATCCTGCGTCTCCGTTCTTACTCAGTGCGGTTTGGGCCGCCATGGATCTTTCACGTTTAGAAGTATTTGTTTTGTTGCCCCCGTAACAGTTTCCTGTGACTGCTGATCTTTCATTAAATTCATAGATAAAGTTTAGAAAAAGCTGACATGCAGACAGCACTGAGTGTTCCACTCTGTCAACTTGGAATAGTCTCTATTCATTAATTTAATTTTTATTTTGTTTATCTGAATTGCATGGGATTCTTTTAAACATATCTTCTATCAATATATATTTGTACTTACAACCTTTGTGTAGCAAGTGCTAATGTAAATATTCCTTATTTAGGTTTTGCTTTTTTACTTAAATATTCATACAATAAAATCTGATCACGTTCTGTCACCTTCCTGAACTCCTAGATACTCCTCACCTCCTCACCCAGATGACTGTGTTCTATTTTTTATTTCAAATTCCTTATGTTCATGGATGTTGAGGAAAGCAGCTGGTTTTGTATGTTTTTAATGTATGCACCCTTTCTATAAATGCTGATTTCTGCAATTTCTGAAGCTATTTAATGTTGAAATAATCTGCATGTGTAAAAAATGGAAAATTAAATTAGTAGGTAGCTTTCTCTTGATTCTTTATTCAGCTTTAGCTTGTATCCTTGTATTACATAGTCATAGAAAAGTTAAAAGGTCTATCAAATTCTAATATAACAAACCAAACTGCAGTGTGTACTCAGAGGTTACTAGATCTGCTCATTTCCTTCTCTGCATCAAAAAATTTATCAGGGTTATATTTTTGCCAAAACCAACTTATCTTCCACAGAAATTTAGAATCAACACCCACGTCACCAGTATCAGCACCTACATCACCATGTTCAGTAGTAAGATCACCAGGATCAGCACCCACATCACCAGGATCAGCACCCACATCACCAGGATCAGCACCCACATCACCAGGATCAGCACCCACATCACCAGGATCAGCACCCACATCACCAGGATCAGCACCCACATCACCAGGATCAGCACCTACATCACCAGGATCAGCACCCACATCACCAGGATCAGCACCCACATCACCAGGATCAGCACCTCCTCATCAAGCTTCATTTTACTTTCCTTTCTACCTTATAATTATTTCTTCCATATTTTTGTTATTTTATGAAAGTTGATCACAACTCCAATTTTCTATTATTAGCTATTAAAAGTATGTAACCATAGACTATCTTATACTTGAAACTCATTAAACTACAGATGCCAATGAAACTTCTTAGACTTTCACATACATGAACTATTTTTATTTAGATGAAAAGATCCCCACATTGGTGAACAAATCTACACCCCTTGCATATTTGATGCTTCAAAATAAAGACCCAAACAAAAGAAATAAACCTGAGATATCTAATTTAAAAGTGCAACGTGAGTGAAAAATGACTCAAAACCCATGCATGGGTACCATATTTGATTAGCTGTACTTTGAAATTGAGGCTTACATGTACCAAAATCACTTTCTTCAATAGCAAATTAGTCTTAATGGAAATGAATGAAATAACCAAGTACTTTACCACATTATAAATCACTGAGTCTTATTGAATCAATTGAGTCAGATTATTTTTTCCACAAACGACTTCTTGATCACCAGACTAGTTTTGCATTCATTTCACTAAACTAAATCCACTGAAAGTAGCTTCAAATTCTGTGTCAAAGTTTTGTAAGATTTGTGTGGTCAGTCATGTGTCCCGTACATAAATTTGGACGTGATTGCATTGCTATTATTTTGATTGTGGTATGGCTGGATGTGGCAGTTGTATGCACAGGGCATGTTCTCCTTGTGTGTGCACTCATGCCAGTGGTTATTTTCTGAATAGTAATCATACACTGTGCTGAAGTACTTGGTGTGTGTAGAAAGAAATAGTTGTTGCCTAAAATTTGAAAAGAGAGATACCACCCAGTAAGAGCTAACTCTAGGGTAAACATAAAGTCAGTTAACAGAAAGAGTGAAGGCGGATGGATTTGCTATAGAGCTGAAGAACAAGAAACAGAACACAAGGAAACCACAGAAAACGCCAATTGTGAGTTCTGCTATTCTAAGATGTAGGGGAAAAAAAAAAACCTGAAAGGCCAGTCCTGGCCCCTGGGATTTTCTTTTCTCTCAGTCCAACTCTTTGGACTCCAGTCAACCCCAGCAGCTGGTATCCCAGACAAGCCTTAGTAGGTCAGGTTAAAATCCTGCCATTCCCACTCAGCCCTTCATGTGTACTCCCCACACACAGGGTCATTTCAATGAGTCTTTAAGAATCAGAGCTCTGCCTATTCTCCATTTTGGGCAAGATTCGCCTTTGTTTCTCAGAAGACAATGGCCATGCTCCTTTTCCTCTCAGTTGAACTCTTGGCAACCTACAAAAAGCAGAGCATCTGCTGTGGTCCCAATTTCCTTCTGAACTTGATTTGTTCTTATTGTATACATCGACTCTCCAAATGTGTCTGAAATGTACTTGCAGCTTGTGAGTGGGGTTCATGAGCTGCATGGCTTGAATGTGCTTCCCTCATAAGCTGAGTGAGCTTAGGAATTAGAGGTATGGTTTATAGACACAAAGAAAGAGGCTGATCAGGATCAGAAACAGTGACCAAAGCAGCTTACAATCATTGCTCCCAGTTTCTCTTAAAGCAATTCTCCTCTTTCTTTCTGGATAACATGAGCATGCAGTTATGGAAGAATTATTTGGTAGGTTCCTAATGTATATGAACACTATAAATATTTGTAGGGGTATAAAGTCATATAATCCATGACTACAGACCACAATATATTCCAATTTGGTGAAGAATATATCAGAACATGATATTTACTTGCTCCAGTGAATATGTATTGGCCCTTTGCAGCCTACTGACAGATCTTCCTATCCTTCCCTGTTTTTCTCCCACACCTTCATTAGTCTCTCGTGACTATTTTGCCTTTGGTACTTCAGAATCCAGCCACTTCCTATTATGGCTGCCTTAGCACTGCCCTATGTGGCATCTCCACCATGAACTATTAACAGACTTTCCAGACTGACTGCATGGTTTCTGGCTTATTTCTCTAGCATCTGATCCCTACACAGAATCTCAGGGCAAATCTGCTATGGCTCAAGTCACCAATGAGATACCCTTGTTCAAATTAGCCCAGTGACTTCCAAACAGATTAAAAACAGAACCCAAATCTCTTTTTTTCTGTGGTCCATGTGCTCTTGCCAGAGCAGGTCACTTATTTTTAATTGTGCCTGTGTTTGTTTCCAATTTCCCTGATCTTTCTCTCTCCTCTCCAGCCATTCTGGCCTCTTTGCTAGTCTTCAGAGTGCTTCACCGAGTATGCTCACAAGTTAATTCTCTGTCAGCTGTAGGAACCTCCCCACCAGGAGTTTTCTTCCTTCCCATAGGCTCATGGATTATCACATCAACTCACTCATGCCTTTCCTTTGATATTACTCCTTGATGATGGGGCTTTGTTAAGAATGTAACAATCATAATCCCTTCATTTTTTAGAATGTTTTCATGTACTCAGTTACAGGCTCAGCTTTTCCACCAGGAGTTAGCATGTAAACCTTCCTTCACTGATAGAATACCTGAGATCATGAACTTACTTGGAAGGAAGGCTCGATATATCTCATTTTCAGTGTTTTCTTCTGAGACCTGGGATGGTGGCACTATGCAGTAAGGGTAAAATGCAGAGTTAGTTGTCTCCTGACAGAAAGATGAGTATGAGGAACAAGGGTCCCAATATCCTCAGAAAGAATATGCTCTTTAAGAGGCCCTACCTTCTTCCTATTATGTGTCTTAAGGGTTCTACTACTCCCATTTGTACTATGAACCAACAACTAAGCATCATACCCTTGGGAGACACTTCCATAAAACTACATTTGTAACTTCTTATAGAACTGTCTTAGTGACTGTTCTACCTCCAATTCCTAATACAGCACTGGATCATGGGAACTATTTGGCAAGGGTTGTAAATAGACTCACAAAACAAACAAATGATTGAATTCTAGAACATAGATAACGTCATAGACAGGCCACCTGACGGCAAGTGTTCTCTGGCATTGAGAACTGGATTGGCAAACTAACTGGCAAAGAAATCTTGAACATCTACTACAAAATATGGGGATCAGCACAACACACATAAAGAGCAGGCACAACCACATGACCTACAACTTTAGAATAAAATCCTCTAGAATCTATACCCTGCAGGAGAGAATATCAGGCAGAGATATTACTGCTCTCCTTCCTGTAGGAGCATAGGTGATAATCAGTTGGTAAATGGCCACAATGAGAGCTATGAAGAAGACCCAACTGACCAGAGAGATGGTGGGAGGAGTCCCCGGGATGAGAAGGTCAAGACATATAATTGGTGATGGAGGAGAATGCATAATTAAAGAGAGATGGAAGAGCTGCTTAGCTGATGTAACAGATGATGGTTCCATTAACAAAAAAATGAAGAAGAGAAAGATGAGAGTAGAAAAACTGCATTTTGAAACTCTCGTTTGAAGTTCTTAGCGATAGCTGCCTCTCCACTTAGCATGTGGTTGGTTTGACTTAAGATCAAATATTTACATTTTCAGCATATAAAGAATAGATGCATAAATACAAAATAACTTGCAGGTTTAAAGTTTTAAAAACCTACTTTAATAAGTGTTCTCAAACACTTCAACTCTATCCCCTCCTAGCCCACTGTGCAAAGGTAGGGAAGAAAAGATAGTAAATAGGACAAGGTGGGGGACTGTTTAGAATAGTTCTTTGGGGCAATCCCAATCTCTGTTGTCAGGATACCAGCAGTCCAGGTCAGTAGTGACAGGATATCAATAGTCCAGTTTAAAAAGGTCACGAAACACAGATCAGCAATGGTGGCACTACCCTGCAGAAACTACAGGGCATGAGTCAGCGGGAAGGACCAGGACCAGCCTGAATGCCAGCAGTTCTCTGCCATTCCAGTGAAGTGAAGATCAGCAAAGGTGCAAGATCAGCAAAGAGCTGCACAGCTATTCCTGCTCCCTGTCACTGCCCATTGAGTCCTTATACTTTCTGCACATCATGTGTTCTTGCACAGGTCTTGCCTCAGCAAAACATCACGTGAGTCTAAATCACATGACACAACCTGAAATTTCCACTTCAGTAACTAATATAGTTCCATATATGTATGTATCCCAGACAAAAAGTATTGTTTTTATCACCAGCCTAATGTCTGTACCCCTAAATCAAGAATGAAGAGATGGATCAGAAGTTAATTGCACGTACTGGTTTTCCCAAGGACCCCAGTTCAGTTCCAGCACCCTCATGGTGGCTCACAACTATTTTTTTTTTTTGTAATTGAACAACTTATTTTAAAAAACAAAGATGAGTGTACAGATTTTAAAAGCATTTTTGCATAACAGTATATGAATACATTTTTATCAGTACTTGATTTTTTTTAAAGGTTTGATAGTATGCCTTTAAATCATGCTAGTTACAATGAGCATAAAGTACATGTAAAACAATATGTAACCTGGAAATAGTCAAAGTTTTCTTGGTGTGTAAAGATTAAGCATAATGATTTTTCTTTTTCCTTTTTTTTTTTTTTTTTTTTTTGGCCTTTGTTTTTCTTGAAGTTCATATACTCTGTGAGTTGTTTCTAGGGTGTTCAGAGCTTTCTGAGGCTAGTATCCAATTATCAGTGACTGCATTTATGTCTCTTCTTTTGTGACTGAGTTACCTTACTCAGGATGATATTCTCTAGATGCAACCATTTTCTTAAGAATTTTGTTAAGTCATTGTTTCTGATAGGTGAATACTACTCCATTGTGTAAATGTAACACAATTTTTGTATCCATTCATCTACTCAAGGACATCTGGGTTCTTTCCAGCTTATGGCTATTATAAATAGGGCTGCTATGAAGATTGTGGTGCATGTATCTTTGTTGTATGTTGGAGTGTCTCCGGGGTATATGCCCAGAAGGGGAATAACTGGGTCTTCAGGTAGTACTATATCCAATTTTCTGAGGAAACCCCAGACTGATTTCCAGAGTGGTTGTACCAGTTTACAACCCCACCATCAGTGGAGAAGTATTCCTCTTTCTCCACATCCTCACCAGCATCTGCTGTCATCTGAATTTTTGATCTTAGCCATTATGACTGGTGTGATGTGGAATGTCAGGGATGTTTTGATTTGCATTTCTCTGATGGCTAATGATGTGGAGCACTTCCTTAGATGCTTCTCAGCCATTCGGTATTCCTCAATTGAGAACTTTTTGTTTAGCTCTATACCCCATTTTTTAATATGGTTGTTTGATTCTCTGGCGTCTAACTTCTTGAGTTCTTTGTATACCTTGGAAATTAGGCCTCTAGCAGATGTGGAGTTGGTAAAAATCTTTTTCCAATCTGTTGGCTGCCATTTTGTTTTTGTGACAGTGTCCTTAGCCTTACAGAAACTTTACAATTTCATTAAGTCCCATTTGTCGATATTTGACTTAAGAGCACAAGCCATTGGTGTTCTGTTCAGGAAATTTTCTCCTGTGCCTATGTGTTCTAAGGTTTTCCCTACTTTCTCTTCTAATAGTTTCAGTGTACCTGGTTTAATGTGTCCTGGATCTCCTGGGTATTTTGGGTTAGGAGCTTTTTGGCTTTTGCATCTTCTCTGACTGTTTTATCTGTTTTCCATGTTGTCTTTGGCCCCTGAGATTCTCTCTTCCATCCCTTGTAGTCTGTTGGAAATGCTTGCATCTGTGACTACTGATTTCTTTTTTAGGTTTTCTACCTCCAGGGTTGTCTCTTTTAGTGTTTTCTTTATTGTGTCCATTTCCGTTTTAAATTCCTTCTTCCATTCCTTCATCTCTTTGGTTCTGTTTTCCTCTACTTATTTGATGTCTTTGAGTGTTTTTCTTGTTTCCTCTTTAAAAGCCTTTATTTCTTTATGCTTTTCCTCCCTTTCTTGTTTAAGGATCTCTATCTTCATCTTGAGGTATGATTTTGGGTCTTCTTTTTGTGGAGTGTGTAGCATTCTGCTGTTTGCTGTGATGGGAGAGCCGGGTTCTGGTGTTGCCAGGTTGTCTTGGTTTACATTGGATAAGTTCTTTCACTTTCCTCTTGCCCTCTTGTTGTCTGTGATTATATGTTGTCTTGTTGTCAGTGATTGGTTCCTGTCTCTTCTGTGTACCTTGCCTGTGTCCCTGGATCTCTGCTGTTCCTGGTTGCTGATGGCCTGAGCGTTTGGTCTACACACACAGCCCCTCCGGGTGGAAACTGTGTCCCTAAGGCTGAGTTCCTGCTCCCCAATGGGGGGGGGCACTTTCTGCACACTCAGCCCAGACCTCTCTGAGCCCCAGCTACTCACAGTGCAGTCTCACCAGGCCTGAATCCCTGGATCTCTGCTGTTCCTGGTGGAAGATGATGGCCTGAGTGTTTGGTCTGCACGCTGGCTCACAACTTTTTGCAACTCCAGTTCCAACAGACAAATAGTCTCTTATGGTTCCCATGGATACCACACATGCATGCAGTGCATGTACATACAGAAAGGCAAAAGACTCATGTACATAGTATAAAAAGTAAGTATTTAAAATTATAATAATGCTCTCATGATCATTTTTCCACCAATAATAATACCATAATGAAAATTACAGCACATATTCTACTGCGTGAAATCTTCCACCATTGACTTATGCATAGTTTTTAAGTTGAATCAGAAGTGAAGCATTGAGAATACCTGCTAAGGTTCATTTAATCCTGATTTTCTATTTCCATCTATATATCTTCTCAATTCTTCCTTCTCTTTCTCCTTCCATCTTTTATTTTCTCCCTCTTTTGCTTCTGTAATTTAAAGTTTATGTTTTGCACAAATTGTATATATTCCCCATGCACTGTCTGGGAAAAAAAGGGACAGTTGATAGCCAGGTACAGCTTCTCCCAAAGCAGAACCCACTTGCCTCTCAATAAAGCCATTTGGGAATTTTGTTTTGATTTGGTTTGATTTTGGATTTCGCCTAAGCTCTATAAAATGGAGATTGCATTTCTCACATTATAGTTTATGTTTGAAATAAATAAGGATATACTTGCTTTGTGTATCTGCAGGTTCTGCATTCATAAATTCAGCTAACTATTGGGGGTGCTGGAAGGAGAGGGGAAATTGTATTTCTATGTAATAGCAAGTTGATTGTAATTACAATAATAAATCATTTGCAAAAGCATTGGAAAATATTAAATTCTAGGAATAAATCTAACACAGTAGAGGGGAACTATAAAACCGGGTTACTATAAAATAAAGAACATACAAACAGGGAAATATTTTATAGTTATTGTCTTAATGAAACAGTATTGGAAATATGATTTTTCTTCAGAGCACCAGCCGATTCAGTGAAATCCCCTTCAATATCCCAACAGAATTTTTTTCTGTGATGTTGAAAGCTGATTCTGAAAACTGAAAACTGCAAAATGCAAAGGATGACAACACACAGTCATGAAAAAAAAAAAACAATGCCCAAACACTTAAAACTTTATTAAGTTAGAAGATAGTGACAATCATGCAAAACTATAGACATCTGGGACTTGGCATGTAGTTTTATGGTAAAGTATTTGACAGACAAATGCAAGGACCTGAGTTTGGCCCCCAGAATCCATATTAAAATGACATATCCAGTGGACATAGTGGCACACACCATTAATTAATATATTGTGTTTGTGTAATTGTGTATGTAGCTGTCAGAAGTTAGTTAACCCTTGCTTTTTGAACCAGTACATCTCATTGGCCGGTGCTTACTGACTCAGCCAGGCAGGCTGGGCAGTGAGCCCTAGAAACCTTCCTGGCAGTAAATATTGACATTTAAATCCTTGCTCTCATTAAATTTGTGTTTCTACTACACGAATTTGTTGCAAGTTTAGAAAATTTTCTGAAAAATTGCTGAGCCAGAAAACATAATGAAAGCATATATATTTTTGAGTAAACTGCAGGGAAGGAGCCATGCAAAGCAGAGGCATATCTCTCCTCCAATGATCTCCAGATACAGAAGAAAAATGGCTCCTGGATTACCTCCTAATCCAGCAGAAACTCCATTAGTGCAATTAGTTTGCTGGTATCAGGGACCATGCTCTTTCTATCTAAGTTCCTATGCCTACGAGGCTATTACCTGGTGTCCCCTGAATGTCCATAAAACAATACCCTTCTTTGTCACTTTGTGACAAGTCTTCCCACTGATACCTACAATAGATCTCAAACTCACTGGATCTGAGACTTCCATTGGTCCCTAGGGTCCGGCGTGCCCACTAGCTGCTCAAGCATTGTCTCTATAGAATAATGTCTCATTTAGATATTGTGTATATCTAGGTGCATATTTAGAACACCTGAGCACATTCTAAGACATACTCTGTTTTTGAGGTACCCCAACAGGTGTCTAGTTATCCCCCAGACTTGTGCAGGTGTTGGTTTTCCCTGGTGAGTGTTGATTTCACATCTCTACCCTGAATACTCAACATTTTTGCCTTGGTTCTTTATTTAGCTGTCTGCGGCATTCATTACAGCCTACAAGTTGAAGACTAAATCAATTCTGAGAACCAAAGCTCTGATCTTGCTGCATTCTCATGGGATGAGAACCTCCTCTGTCTTTATGAATGTTAAGTGCAAGTAGAGTTTAGAGGAATTCAACTATTATGTGCTTCTCTCTTGAGGAATGTCTGCTAGATTAGCTTCCTTGTAGTCAGATCTCTCATTTTCCTCACTGGTGCCCTATAATTGTGATAAATTATGCAAAAATGTACCACTTGAGATTTTGGAGGATTTTTTTTCTTGCTGGTTTTTAGGAACAGGGTCTTGCTGTGTAGTGTGTGTTCTTAGAGTCACAACCATGACTCAGACTCCTCAGTGCTGGGATTTGAAGTGCTGTCTCAGTTGACTTGTGTCAATTATTTCTGAGTGTAGAGTTGATGTCACTTATCACATTCATAATATTAAGCAACATGTGCATTATCTGTTCCAAGTATTGTCATTATCCCACTTAGAAATCCCAAATAATCTACTAGTAATTTTAAGCTACAATAGGCTCTTTTATCTGGGTCATTAGTTTAAAATAAGAAGTATTCACCAGTCTTTTAGTGTTTTTTTCTTCAATTTTTTTGCACGTGTGTGGTATATGTGTGTACATATGTTTTCATATGTATGGATGCATATATTGCACAGGTACGTGTGTATGGATATGTATTATGGATTTGAAGCTGATATTAAGTGTTTTGGGCATGTGAGGTCTTTTGCAATCACTCTCCCCTTTGTCAGACTAACAAGACGGCTTGCTCTGGGGATCCCCCGTCTGTTTCCCAGCTGGTAGGATTGCAAGCACCTGTCAGATCTACCTAGAATTTATCTGGGGATCTGAACTTCAGACCTCACACTTGTGCCACAGATGCTCTATCACCGGAACCATCTTCCAACCCAGTAAAGACTACTCTCATATTTAAACTTACGATATTTCTCTCGGGACAGTAACAATGAACAGCCGATTCTGTGTATGGCCAGTGCCCTAAACTGCATCCAACCTCATCTGCCCTTAGAAACTTAGATTTTCCTCTAGAGCTAGAGTCGTAGCTTACATTCTAGCTTATCAACAGGCTCTGTGGACATACAAGTATAGTATGCCCATTATATTCCAAGTGTCCAACAGATGCCCTATGTCTCTATCATGAGGTGATAAAGCCATTAGGAGGTACAGCCTAGTGGTAGCTCTAGGGTCCTTACATCATTGGGAGCATGTCCACCATGGAGAAGACACTGAGTCTCTGGTCCCGTCTTCTCTCTTTCTTTGCTCCTTAGTTATCATTAGATAAATAGACCCTCTTTCTCATGTGCTACCTGAAATGATGTTTTGTATCCTCACAGACCCAAAGGCAAAAGAGACAAGTGACTATGAAGCCCAGATTCTGAAACTTTAAATTAAAATAAACTATTCCTTCGCAAAGATTGGATCTCTTAGGTATTTTATCATAGCAAAACCAAACAAACAAAAGTAACTAACAAATAACTAACTAATACACTTTAGAGTACTTTTACTATCTCAGGTCTTGTCAGACAGATCAATGAGCAAAGTGCAATACAAAACTCCAGGTTCACCCTTGTACGTGTGTGAACTTTAGTGCTAATGTGCCTGGGCATACATTATAACTTGTCAAAACTTTCTCTTGGTTCCTAACACTGTGGGTTATAAGTATATGGATGAACTATGACATTTAACTGCCATGTTTGAGATTAAAGCCATAGAATGTGCTAGAATTTGCCGGAGCTTCTGTTTACAAAGGCCCAGTGCTGAACTTCTCTAATGCAAATAGAAATAACTGTGTCATAGGGCTTCAATGAGTACTCAATGGGGGAAAACTTGTAAGTTGTCCAGATTAACATTTGCTCCATTAAAAGCAGCTATTGTATGAGATATTAAAGTTGCAAGTAAAACATGAATAATTACCAATAACTGAAGCATTTACATGTTGTTCTTGGGACGCACCACATGCATATTAACAACATTGTTCAAAATGTCATTTAAAAATTAACAAAGCTGTTTCTTTACTGGTTGGCAGTCAGGATTTGGAATGGAGTAAATTAAACATTCTTCTTGTAGTCTTTCTCTTCTAAGTCAGAGGTGCCAAGTCTCAGGCAAGCACCTGAATTCCAAGTGACATTCGCACATAGCCCCAAGGAAGAGTACTTCAGTGATCATCCATCGATAGCCCTGATTCTGTCTGTTTCATTTTCACTGAGAGGAGAGCCTGACATTAAGCAACTCAGTAAGGAGTCCAGAGAAAACTTCAAGTGCATTAAAACCTTCTGCTTGTTATTGTTTGAGATTATTCTAAATTGAGTAGAACATTCTATTTCCAACTGTTGTAACAGAACAGGTCGTTGCACACCTGAGCATGTCTGTGGAATGTGCAAACAGGTGCCAACTATTCCAACTATGTGTCCATAGTTCGCATGTGTATCTGAGCAAATATTAACCCAGAACCCATGATCTCAAGGCTTAAATATGTTGAAGCATATCATGCGTAAGAGATTCATCCTGTCTGTGGTCACAGGGTAAACCACTGCGAGTATGTATTTTCAGATTGAAAGCTTAAAGGTCAATAACTAAGTAGCCCAGGAGAAGCCACGGTATCAGTGGTAGAGTTCCTTCGGGGTTTGCTTTTGTTTTGTTTTGAGATCGTGTACATAACATCACTTGAGTCTATTAAGTGGTTTCCAGAAATTTACATCTGTCCAAAAGATAAAACACTCTAGTTGTCAATGGTTCACAAAGCATAGCCTTTCCATCACAGTAGGAAAGAGGAGCAGCATTCTGGCAATGTGGCGTATAGGCCTGAAGCTCTCATCTGTTAAGAAACAGATACACCTCATATAAACTTATAACATTTTAAGTTACCCATTTTTATTTATGATCGGTATTTTTCTTGTATGTATTATTAATAATTTGGCTATAGATATTGAATCAGTTGCAAAGTCTCATCCTACAGAATACATATTCTGATGTTTAAATAGATGCTAGAGAAAAAATAATAATTTTCCCTGAGTGGAGATTATAGAAAAGGTAATCTCTTAGAAAATGGAAGTGGGATGAATAAGATAGGCTTGTCAGAGAATTTAACTTTAGTTACTACAAATAAGATGGGGAACTCTCTTGTGCCATACAGTGACAGTGACTATAGTTAATTATAGTGTTACAGTCCTCAACACTACTAAGTAAACTTTAAGTATTATTATCATGAAAAATAAGCATGTTTAATACTCCTTATATCTACTGCCTTTATTTGAATATATGATACAGGTCAGTCGTCCCAAAGGGCCATTTGTTGAATGTTTATCTCCAGGAGATTGTGGAAACTTTAGGAGCAAGGACTTGCTAGGAGCTCCTTGGTCAGCACTTGTATACCCTTTAAGGTTTCTAGGACCTCAGATTTTCTTCATTCCTGCTCGTTTCCTGTCTACCACAGAATAAGCAGCTTTCATGTGTTCCAACCAAGGTCCAAGAGCAACAGGATCAACAGACAATGGGCAAACACTTCCAAAGCTCTAAGGCTTAGCGGCTAAGACAAATATTTGGTCTTTTAATGCTGGTTATTCCAGTTCTATTTTTATAGTAACATAAAACTCATTAACATATTTTAGTGACTCCACAATGTATATATATTTGAGATTTTCATGATGTACATGATTTAAAAAAAACACGTTTTATTTGTGAACCCACAATTCATTCTAAAAATATATTTGGCAAAACAAAAATTGTGATAAATTGCTAACTTTGCAGATTGTTTATGGGGAAAAAGTGAACAAAATTGAGGCAATAACAAATGACGCCTCCTCCAGAAAAGAGCAGGATCTGCAGGAACGAAATGTAAAACAGATACCATGTAGTGACCCATAGACTTATGTATGTGCTGGGACAAGGTGCCATGGCAAGCTAGTATCAGAGAAACAGCAAAAGGAGGTCACAGAAACAAGCCAGACCAGTTGATCTGCTGAGGTGCCACCTCCTGCCTTCTGGGAAGACTTGTCCTTCATGATGTCCTCTAATGATAGCTGTTCAGGGAAGAATAGGGAAGTTAGGAATTTAAGGTTTTATAACAGGCTACATTTAACAAAGCAAATGTTGCTTCCCCCTGTGTGATAATTGTTGGTCTTCCTATTTCTCTTGAATTTTGGCACGTAACTAAAATGGCAAGATGGATGCAGAGGCATCTGAATGTCACCTTTCAGCTACTTTCTGAAGACAACAACTCTTGCAATTTATACTTAACTCCAATGTTTGTGCTAGGGATATATTTAAAAAAATATTCTCATACAGTGTGACTCAGGGAGACCCTGTTGCCTATCAGAAGACTCAATAAGAGCTATAGAAAGGAAAAACATACTGACAATAATGGCAGATAATTATACAACAGATTTCTACCAAATGTTCAGAAAAAATCTATAGCCAATACTTCTTATATTGACTTTTAAAAAAATGAATGAATGAGAAAGAGCATTCTCAAACTCCTTCTAAGAAGCCAGTATCTCTCTAGTAGCAAAACCAAGTAAAGATACAACGAAGAAAGAAAAAATATATTTCAGTTTCCTTGATGAATGTAGATTCAAAAGTGTTCCATAAAATACTTGCAAGCAAAATATAGACATACATCAAAAAGTTTATCCACCATGACCACGTGGCTTTATCTCTAAAGTGCAGGAAGGATTCAACATATACAAGTCAATGAATGTAATAAATCATAAAAACAAAATGTATATGCTTTTAAAGACAAAATTCACATGGTTATCTATATAGGTGCAGATAAGGCACTTGACAGACTCCAATATGCCTTTATGATAGCATTCCTGAAGAAAGTAGAAATAGAGTGACCACACCTCAGCTTAGCAAAAGCTACAGATGAGGAAGTCAGAGGCAACACCATCCTAAATACAAACACGTGAAACAACCTCACTGAAATCAGGGTGAAACACACTGATGGCTATCCAGTGACAAAATCACAGCCCTGAAAACATACATACAACAGTATATCAATTTAACAGGTGTGTGTGTGTGTGTGTGTGTGTGTGTGTGTTTGTGTATCTGTAAGTGTTTAAAAGTGTTTTTATAATTGGGGTTTACAAGATCTAAGAATAAAGTTTTGGCATTTTGACCCTACTCTATGTGAACCACTTGTTTACCTTTACAGTAAATAAATTAATTATTTAACAAATATTTTACCCAAACTGTTTTATCTTTTTTTTAAAACTAAATGAACAAAGATGAATAATTATACCAAATATATCATGATTTCATGTAACACATTATAATTATGTGTAAACCTAAAAGATTTTTGTAAGCTTTGAAAACAAGGATTTTTTAATGATCATTTTTCTGAAAATATATGGATTTGTATCTTATATAGGCTTGGCTAAGACATAAACCATTGAAAACCTGTTATTGTTTGATAAGAGGCATTAGAAGTAAAATCAAATAGTTGTAAACTGCCTATATTGATATACAAAATATACCTACCTACACACACACACACACACACACACACACACACACACACACACATATATATATACATATATATCAAAGGTACAGAGTTATATCATGTATATAATTTATGGAGTAAACATTCTACCATCCCATAGGAAAATAATTATCCCATAAGGAAACTTGCACCTTGAATCTTTGTAAACATTTCTTAAAATCAATTTATACCTGCAAGCAGTAGGAACCATCTTGTAGAACCAGAATTAAGGCAATGGTCAAACCAGAAGTACATGATTACATATATCTCATCTTTTGAAAATATTTTTTAAATTGAATTTGAAAGTCCATGCTGATACCTACAAAGAAGAATCCAGATGTCAGGCCATAGTAACCTCTACTTATTTCTCCAAAGTGGTCGCATTGATTAAATATCTGTCCCTTGACTTTCACTTTTTCTCTGTCCTTTTAATTGATGCTATTGAACATTGAAGCAAGAAAAGTAGACTTTTCTTTGTACAAGTTACTTGTTTTTATAAAAACATAAGAGGTAGGCTTCGAAGTGAAGAAAATATCAGATACTACTTTTAAGTGTCTAGATGGAGAGGTAGTTCAGAAGTGGTTATTCTCAATGATCCCTTGTAAGCACAACCTAGAAGATCTGCCAAAGAATTCAAAGGAATGCTTATAACTATGTTCAAAGAACTCAAAAAAAATTACAGGAGAAAAATGGAGCTGACTCTAATAAAATCGATCCAAAATAGTGAAAATTGATTTCAATAGGGACAGAACTTCTGCAGAAAGGTCAATATGAAACGACGAAAGAAATGAAAAACTTATTAAGCCCAGTAAAAACCCCAGTGGACTGTCTAACCAACAGGATAGATCATGTGGAAAATGAAATGTGTGGCTGGAAGATAAAGTAGAGGAAACAATCACTCATCACTGAATCTAAACTATTTTCATGTGGTTTTTATTGAAATACTATGTCTTCTTTTTTCATCTCTTGATATCATCTAACAGTTGTGTTCTCTTGATATTCATATCTCCCCCAGGTTCTGTTGAATTATTTTAAGTTCTAATTCACCACCCTGACAAGAGTTCTTCACCAGTGAAATAGTGACAAAAACATCATAGGAGAAAACAACCACTCTCAGAATGGATTTAAGGCCCTCTCCAAAACATGAAACCCAGGACCGGTACCATTGTTAGAACCAAAACCAAAACCAAACCACAACAGAAAACAAAATCAAAACTAAACAAACAACCATCCCTGGACATAAGCCTAAGATACTGGCCTTTACTTTTCACCTTATTTGAGTTTTAATTGCTCACTGCTGAACATGAATGGCTAGCTGGCCTGTAAGCCTCCAGTTCACAAATGTCACCTCCCATCTTTTAGTAAGGGCACAATGGGATGGTTAACATGTGGGCTACTGTGTCTGGTTTCTTAAATGAATGCAGGCTGTCAAAACTTAATAATTGAGCCTTCTGCCCACACTCCAATTTAGAATTCTCTTAGGAGCCTAGAACCCAGAGTTATATAGAACATGTATATTTACATCATGAAATGTTCAGAGGCTACATCCTGCAGGACAGAGGCCAAATAAATGGCTCAGAAAAGATCCTCAGATCCATCTTTCTACAATAAGAAAACCAAAAGTAGACTGACTATAGATGTAGTCAGTAGACCCAAACCTGGATCATTTCTAATAAAAATTCATTGGACTATAATTTCGTTGTGCAAACAAAAAAAAATCACAAGCAAAGATGAAGTCACAGGAAAATTTCAGGGTTATTAGAAAAGTCCTACCTCTGACATTTTGATGTTTTTAAGAGGCCTACAAAGCAAACTTTTAACTTGTTTTGTGAATGTAATAAAGACTGAAACGAAAGGATTACTTCAAAGTGAGAAATCATAAGGAGAGTTAGATTGCCTTGGTGATCTACAACACTGGACAGAACATTTTGAAAGTGTTACAGAATAAAAAATAAAACTGAATCCAATGTAAACTTATGGCCCTGAGGTTTGCTGGGTGACCCTGTCACCTCTCAACTGCCTTCCATTCCTGTAGACATTCTCTGTCTTGTTAAGGGAAGATGAGAGTGAGAAATCCCTCAGTTCTGATCAGTGAGTGAATAGAGGAGAAAAAGGGGTGGTAGCTGGTATTCTGTCATAACCTAAATTATCAGGAAGAGTTGATGCCAATTAAATCACTTGAAGTGATACCTCTCCATCTCCACAGGACAGTCACTCATTGGTCAATAGCAACTAAGCTACTACACTGTTTGTGTTAATATCTGCCACTTTGTCTCAATATCTTCCTCAAAGACAGTATAACATAAAGTTAGATGGCATCTCAAATAACCCAAAGAATATTTCACTCTTTCAGCCCTTTCTGTGGTAACACTAAAAATTAAATAGTAAGGGTTTACTCTTCAAAAGGAAATGTGAAATGTTCTCCAGATGATCTATTTTGAGACCCCAGAGATGTCTATTTCTCATAACCATATATATGTTCTGAATATAATTCACCTCCCCTCTTTAGCACACCCCAAACAAGGAACCTGATTCTCTAAGTAAGCTAAAAAGTCCACTGAAATGGGCAAAATAATGACAGTAGACCCTACAGAAATGTAGCTAGCTATGTCATACCATTAACAGGAAGCAAAGGAAGGCACCAGTCCTGTAGATGATGACCAGACTCAGGTCAGCACAGAGTCTGAAGTAGTCCTTTCAGTTCTCCTAGTCTGCCATAAATAAAATAAATTGGCTGCTACATGGTGTCACTTCATCCAAGATTTCACAGCCAGCAGCAGAACTGCTGCTCCTTGCTTTCTGGTGCCTAGGACTCATATAACATTTTTGTCACCTGTCTTTTTAAAAAGCTATTTGCTTCTAAATGATCTCTTTCTAATTTTCCCATCATGCCTCAGTTTTTTCTTCACCAAGGAAAGACAGAACAAGATCCTGTCCAGACTTGATTTCTCTTCCACTTTAGTTCTCCTAACAAATTGTGGCGAATGACTGGCTTCTTTGTTCAGGGACCAAAGAAATCTGTAACAAAGAATTCCATTCACCTGTGCCCAACTGTAGCAGAAAAGGATGCATTCTCAAAGCATAAACAGCTTTTCCAGGACACAATTCATTATGGAAGGCAAAACTTATCTGAAGTTATCCATTAACAAACTGACCATTGCGAACATTTCTACTTTTTCTGGATAGCACGGACAATGAGAATCCAGTACTCCTAGAGCTTCAGCACCTCCTGGGGAACTAGGAACCTTTCAGGAGGAGCCAGGACTGAGCTGGCTCTCCTGACTGAGCCTTTCAACAAGTCCCTACCCTTAGTTCTCCTTTCTCTGTCATCGCTTTGCTTGCCTAGATTTTTGTTTAAGACAGGCTTCTGCTGTATAAAGTCCAGGCTGCCTTCAGACTTGCAACCTGCCCCCCCCCTTTGCCCCTACATGACCCTTCAGAGAACTGGGCTGACAAGTGTGTGCCAGCATACCTGCTACAAGAAGCTGCATCTGTGAATAAGAGATTGGATAAGGCTTTGGAGTTTCAATTCAGTTTTGTATAAACCATGTGAACCCCAATGCTAACTATAGTATTACCCCCAGCAGCTGCAATAGTTTTAAATAGTCCTCATTTCTTAACCAAACTTAATATTCTTCCAGCACTACTCACAGGAGCACACACTTAGCCACCTCTCCTGTGGTCCTGTTGCTTCTCCTCATCCTGTTATTGCAACAGTCATGAAGCAGACCCCTCCTTTACACCTATCAGTGAGAAGTGACTCTGATTGTTCCGTGCATTAGAAGCTCCTCTTGAAATGTCAGACTATGTTCTTTGTTGATGGATGCTGTCTCAAAACTGAAGCTGGAAATCATCAAGCAAAATACTCCAACAACGCCTGTGGCTGTCCTTTAAAATGAGGTTCTTCACCTTGTGCCCATTCCCATGACCTACTACACTTAAGGCACTTTGTCTGCCATTTAAAATCCAGAGAGCAAGCACACACACTCGTGAAAGGTCTGACTGCTGTTGATCCATCATTTGAAATGCTCTTGAAAGAAAAGACCCCCCTTCCTATGCTGGACACCCAGACTAGCATGGGAAGCATGCTAAGAAGCTTTGACATGGAACAACACCCTTGCTAGAAAGACAGAAATAGAAGGAAGTGCTTGGATGATCCTCACACCACATGAACATCCTTCCCTTCAATGTAAGCTCATTCCTCACAGTTCCAATCTCTGGGAGGTTCTAAACATTGATGTGTAGCCTCTTGTTTTGAGAGGAAAATTAGAAAATAAGCTGGATATGTCTGTAACTTGGTAAGGTCTGTGGATGTCAAGATGACTGTTAGGTGATATCAGATAATTTGTGTGACGTTCACTATGCTCTCAACACCATAGTTACTGGCTTGTAACAGGCAACTTGGTTAATTCCTAAATCAGCACTGGTGTGTAAACTTTAGGAGGATAAAAAAGGTCAGTTTTAGGTTTTCTGTCCTGTGTCAGAAGTTGGTTGAGAAAAAGTGTAAGATGAGTGTGGTGAATGTTCAAGAATCCAAGCCTTCATGGTTCTTTAACGCCTTTATGTGGAATTAACCATATTTTGCTCTCTGTGAAATTTTTAAATATTAGTTAGGAGATGTTTATTTTTATGATGACTGGAATATTTATTTACTTAACTATTGGATTTTCACCTTAAATCCTGGATCATTCTTCTTTTCATATCCTGTGATTTAAACATATAGTTTATTGACATCATAGCTGTAAAATCTGCAAGGTGCAACTTTTTCCTGAAAACAACTGCTCTGTGCTTATCATACATTGTCTTGAGGAAAACTTTAAGGGTCAAAAACATTTATTAATTAAAATTATCAAGGTATTCAGGAGCCCTGGATATTCTTTAGACAAAAATACTTCCATTTGCAATTGTGGACAGTCTACTCTACTCTATTAGAGACACTGGCCATTACCACAAAAATAAATGACTGGAATCTAGAAAGTTTATGCTCAATATTATAGCCAAACTTACTATACACACATGATAAAAGCATCATAAAGGATTCATGCTATGTTTGGTCTCCACAATATATTCTATCTCCATGAACTTCAACTACTAAATTTCATCCACTGTACAGGAGACATGAGAGGAAAGCTGCTTTAGATATCCACAGAAAGATTTGTCAGGCACAAACTTCAGAAGCAAATCAGAGAAATACCCAAAAATCAACCAGGGGCTCACCTTGTTTTATATAATAAACAGTCCCAGAATCTTTCACCAAGTGAATGCAGAGACTCCAAACTTAGAGATGTCAGGTACTCAAGAGCAAACTATCTCTGAAAGTAGTTGTTTGACCTAGATTTAAAGAGATTTAGTGATAGACAGTGGAGAGTTTCTGCCTATGACACTGGAGAAAGATTCCTGTCTAATTCTTAGATCTTTTGAAATCTTCTGTCATTATTCTTGTTGAATTTTTATTCACCCTTGTCATCATCTATCCACAATGAGGTTTTTTTTCATTCCCTCATAATGCTGTGTCAGATCACAAAGATTTGCAAGAATGTCTGTTCTTTCCACTTCTATTCACATAGATATTTGATTCTTACCTCAAGCAATACAACAAGAGAAAGAAACAAAGGGAACAGAAATAAGAAAATCAGCAAGAGTATTCTTATTTGGAGCTTATGTTATTCCAAATAGAAGATACTACAATGATTATACCTAAGAAGTCTTGGACCTGGTAAGCACATTTAGCAGAGTGCAAGAATACCAAACTAACACACAAAATCAGGAGATTTTCTACATTCTTATTACATAGTAAAACACAAATGAGGGAGGCAATATACTCACAACAGCTACAAAAACCGAGCCTGGGAATAATGCTAACCAGTGAGACAAAGGACCTCTGCAGAGAAACTGGAATGTCCTGAAGGAAAAAAGTGAAGAAGACATTAGAAAACCAAAAGACCTTCTGAGCTTATGAGTTAGAAGAATTAATCTTGTGTAGATGGTAATCCTGCCAAAAGCAATATAAATATTTGAAGCAATTCTAATCAAATTCCCATTGAGGCATGAAAGAACAATGCTAGCAAAAGCAACCATGAGCAAAACAAAAGCTTTGGGAAGACTCAGCAAATGATTTCAAATGTTATTACAGATCTATAGTAGTAATAGGAATAACATGGTACTGGATCAAAAACAGACACACAGATCAGCAGCAGAATAGAAATGAAGATCATGGTATATGTCTACGTAACTAAAATTACATGTTTTTTTTTCAATGATGCAAACAATATACCTTAAAGTAAAGACAGCATCTTTTACAAATGCTGCTGAAGACACTGGATTCCAGCATCCATAAAGAATGCAATCTTTACTAGAATCTATTCTCTCCCACTGCACAAAAAAACAAACAAACAAACAAACAAACAAAACAAGGTCTTCAACTTCTACTCTGAAATTCCTAGACAAAACAATAGAGAGAGTACTTTAACTTGTGGGCCTGGCTTTTAAACAGCAAAGAAAACTGTAAAACAGGTAAATATGAAGACCACAGAATAAGAAATAAAACATTTGCCAGCTTTCCATTTGTCATAGAATTAACATTTAGAACACACACACACACACACACACAAACCAAAAAAGGAAACATCAAAAACTAAATATTGAGCTGACAACACAATTTAAAAATGGACTAGAAAATGCAAGGGGCTCTAGAATAAGTTTGAAAGAGACAGTGGTAGATAGATGTGATTAATATACTCTTTATGGATGCATGGAACTCATAAAAATAAATAATAGCCTACAGAACTAAACAAAATATCCTCAAAAGAAATACAAATTCCAGTGAATACTTGAAATGCTGCTTAGAATCCTTAGGCATAAGGAAAATACAGATTAAAACTACTTTACAGTGCCATTTTATTCTAGTCACAATGGCTGTCACCAGATACACAAATGCTGGTATAAATATGGTGATATATATATATATATAAATGTGTCATATACCCAGCTAATAGTACTCTTGGGCCTAAAACAAATGCACTTTATATTTTTCTAAGGAGATTTGCACATCTTTGTTTCTTATGACTCGATGTACAATAGTTAGGAAGTATAATCAACCTAGAAACTGAAAACATTTATAGGGAAGAAGAATCTGATATGTACATGTAATGAAACATTACTCAGCTGTGAGGAAAAATGGCATCATAAAATATACAGGTAAACAGGTGATAGCGAGGCAGTGAGGTAATTAAGGCCCAGAAAGCCAAAGGTGGTGTGCTCTCTCTCATGTGTAGATCTCAGCTTCAAGTCATTTGTCTTTCATTTACCTTATCGAATACATAGAAGCCATGTAACAAGCAAAGGATCTTTTGGGGTAGAAAGCATTTAAAGTGACAATAGATATAAATTATAACAAAAGGACAGGTGTAGTGTAGTGGTCCTGGAAAGGCTTATGCAAAGAGACATGAGGGAATGGAATGAAAAGCAAGGAGTTTGGGGGTGGGCTATCCCAAATAAAAAGATAAGAAGAGCCATACGCAAACCTACCCTATCATGGCCCAGTCAAAATATGCACATGTGAAATTTAAATCTTAAAGTAACAACAACAAAAAAGCAGGCAAAGAAGCTTCCTTTAATGGAGCAGTGTCTACCTTAATGACTTTGATAGCCAGTGGATGACAAGCTTAGAACGAGTGTCCAAGTCCCCAGACACCCAGAGAAGCAGCAACTAACACCGCCTTTCTCTGAGATGGAGCAGAGGCTGGCCAGGGTAATGAGGCATTTATGAGATTTTTTTTTAAAAATATTCATTTCTGGTCATTTTACAAGTCCTGGGTGGGTAAAAGAGGAGGATAGTAAACACTGTTTCAGGTCAGACTTTCCGATATAAAAAGCACTGGGGTTTGTTTTGATAATTTATTGACCTGGGTTTGTGAAAGGTGAGAAACTGTGAGTTGAGCCTGTAGATTATGGAGGTCATGTTATTTATATTCACACAGGAGAGTTTTAGTAAGCAGAACCTTACTCAAAGGATACTTTAAAGATTCGTGTTTACCATTTCAACATCCACTTCTTTTGTACACTTTCCTTTAGTGTGAGATATGAAAGTAAAACCCAACACTGCACTGTGCTGCTGAGATACCTACTTTAGCTGAAACATAAACCTGGAAAGCACTTACAGATGCAGACGTTAATTCATTCACTTATTTTAATTCCTAAATATATAATTCCAATTTTCACTCTGAACGTGGTGACACACTGAAAACACTTGTGTGGACAATCTTCCATTGAATCAATGTTTAATATTTGTACAGTTGAATGTACCTGTCATCATCTATTTACAAGGTGGAATTATGTAATAATATAATTGGCTGTCATAAAATCATGGAGCTGGACAGGCATACGTCCAATGGCATACAGAACCATTGCTTTCCTGACATATGGTCACTCGGTACTGGCGTAAGCACCTCCAGTTTCAGGAAACCAGCTTCACAATCTAAACAGAAATGGGCTCATGGCATTGATCTTGTGTCATTATAAGCAAACCTTGTTGTATTTTATATTGATCTACTGTTTGTGATGGAGAAAGCTCTTTGGGTTGGAAATGACCTCCATCATTTGCTACCTTCTTTAGCAATTTATCAGAGCAGAGAGAACGTTTTGAGGGTATCTGAGGAAGATGCTTAATGATTGCTAAAATTCATGAAACATCACTAGCAAGAAACACAGCAACAAATTGAAACAACCTCTGAAATTTTGTAGCTCCAAGCAGCGCCATCTCATGAATGTTCAGATCTTCTTTCTGCAGTATGATCAACATCTAGTACCATATCTGCTTCTGTGGTTCAATTCCAATAAGACTAGAAATTTAAAAGAATCCACCAATCCCTGGGTCTTTTGGTTAAATAGTAAATACTAAAAGACACCTGTAACGTAGAAAAATATAAGTGGTAACTGTATATGAATATGTATATCTACAGGCTTCACTGTGACCTGTGCAAACTTCAACCAACTCCAGCACTGGATAAAAGTAACAGCTATGACCACAGCCCCCTCACCTGTTCCTAGGTTACTGGTTACTGCTTCCTTGTAGAACCTAGACTGGCCCAGTCATGTGACTGAAGACTGAAGACTGAAGACTGAAGACCTGTGACTCCATCTCTCATTAGTCTTCTGAATAAACTCAGAGTTCCCTTAGAAATATCTGAAGTTTAACACCTATAAATCCAGACCATAACCATCCTCAGACAGCAATTGTGATCTTACTTCCACACATCAGTTAGTCAAGGTAGGATCACCTCACTATCCCGCACACAAATCAGCAGCAATCATTCCCAACATAGATCTCTCAGTCTCATGTATCAGATCTAAAATCATCGCAGCCAGGTAATACTGAGATTCAAAGATTCAAGATTCAAAAGCCCTCAATGTGGATTGATGAGCCACCAACACAAAAGTCTCTGGAAGGGAAGCAACTCCACCTATACAAGGACCATTGTGAAATAAAAGGAATATAAAAATCTGAAACACTATATCTCCTCAAGAAATTATTCATTCCAAAGTAATGGTCCCTAATCAGAGCAACTGAGATGAAACTACAAATAATTCAAAGAACAATTTTAAATAAGTTCAAAGAGTTCAAGAAAAAAAATCTGAGTAGATTCCATAGTGAATATAAGGATGGTAGGAATTCCAATGAATTCCAAGAGAACATAACAACCTCAAGAAAAGAAGAAAGTCAATTCAGGAAACATTAGAATTCAACAAAAGAGTAGAAATGCTGAAGAAAAGTTCAGTGGAAATTTAATTTTTAATAGAAATCTCGGCTATGCAAAGAGAGAAGCTCAGCAGAAAGCCTTGCCAAAAAGTGGGTCATGAGGAAGGCAGGTTCTGACCCTTGAGGATAAGGTGGACATACAGAGTCATTCAATCAAACAAACGGACTCCAAACTAATGAAGGATCTGTATAAAGTCTTCGGCACATCACAAAGAGATCAAGTCTGTGAACTGAGTTACAGTCATAGAAGAAAAAAACGTTAGCTTAATACCAAAGAAATTATTTCTAATATAATCAAATAAAACATGTTCTCAAGTTTAGAGAAAGGGATGCCAACCCAGGAAAAAGAGAGATATACATCAAGTAGATAGGAAAAGAAAAGGAATCCCTGCGTCTTACAAGTCATAACAATGAATACACAGAACTAAGAAGGTCTACCAAAGGTTTCAGGACAATAGCAATAAACTACATACAAAAACAAGCCACCAAAATAACACTTTATTTTTTAACAAAATCTCTAAAAGTCAGAGGACTTAGGAAGACATATTTTAAGTTTTATGAAACCATACTTAGCAATGCAAACAACTCTTCAAGTTCTACCCAGCAGTAACCTATAAAAATTTAAGAGAAATGAAAGTTTTCTGTGGTAAAATATAGGCAAACAAAATTTATGGCCCCTAAAATAGCTCCCAGTGGGTACTGGAAAGAGCACTGTAGATAGAGAAGACAAATATAGCCACGTAGGATTGGGAGACCAACATTTCACTAATTAAAGGAAAACTATGAAAACAACAAACACAGAAAATGGCAGGAATTAAAACAGGCATTTGAATAAGGGTAAAAATTAATAGTCTCAATTGCTCAACTAGAAAATACATAAATAAATTTCACCATCAAAGACAGACACTACCATCGGATGAAGTGGTGAGCAAAGAAGATGGAAGATGGAAGCAAGAAACTTATTCTGCTCTGATATCTGAAAAAACAGGCTCTACCTGTTATTAGTTATAAGGAATAAAGGAGGCCACTTCACATTAATTAAAGAACAATCTCTAAAAAGGAAATTACAAGGCTAAACACATATGCAAAGAGCACATGCACTGCCAATTATATAAAATAAATACTACTGGATATAAAGTCATAGACTGATCACAACACAGTAGTAGATGGGAAAGACAGACAAAAAAAAAAAAAAAAAGAAAAGAAAAGGCAAAAAAAAAAATCCAGATCAACATTGAGGTCAAAAGACATCATAAATCAACTGATAAACAGTTACAGGACATTGTGCTTATATGCTCCCTTCTTAGCAATACGTGAGACCACCTCTAAAGTATATAACCTATTAACATCCAAAGAAAGTCTCAACAAATAGGAAATGTTAAATAACTTCTGTCACATCAATCAAAGTAAAGCTGGAAATCAATAACAAGGAAAACAAAACAAAAGCACATGAACTTATGGAGATTAAGGAACATAGTATAGAATGATGACTGTCATTGAAGAAATAATGAGAAAAATAAAAGACAGATAAAAAATCCAAATATAGTACACCAAATACTATCAGATACAATCAAGGGAATAGTAAGAGGGAGACTTATCTCAATCAAGAGAATCTTAAGAGGGGTACTTAACTTTTAGTGCCTATGTTAAAACATATCAAAGAAATCTCAAATAAATATACTATTGACATTAAAACCTTAGGTAAATAAGAACAAAACAAACTGCAAAATAGTAGATGGGAAAAATAATGAAGAATGGAACAGAAATCAATGAAATAGAAGTGGGGGAAAAGTAACAAGAAACAATAAAACCAAACAGGCAAACAAAATTTGGTTCTTTGGAATACTAAGACTGGCAAACCCTTCGCTAAACTAGCCAGTGATATACTACCTAAAATACAATTACAAAGGGGAAAAACAAGAGACCAAAGACCCTCATAAGAATACAGCTTAAATCCTATATTACATGCAATTGTAAAATTCACAAGAAATGAATTAGTTCCTCGATGATTGGGATGTGTCAAAGTAAGATGAGATAAAAATTTAAATGAGCCTATAGCAGGCAAAGTGATTGCTGCAGTTCTATAATTCTCTCCTGGGCCTGAACGAGTTAAAGAGCACCTGCCGTTTCTCTAGACCACCCAAGTCACTCGAGAAATCAGTGTTTAAGTTTCTCAAAAAGCTAAACCTAGAACTGCAGTATGACTTAGCTATATCTCCCCTGGGCATATACTCACAGCACTCCCTACAACAGCGATATCTGACCATGCATGTTGCTACTGTTCACAATAGGTAGGGAACGAAATCAGCCTATGCATCCACCAAACAACAAATTGACAGAATTTGGTACTTATACAGTGGGATTCTATTTAGCAGAAAAGGGAAAAAGAAACTTAAGGTTTACTGGAAAATGGATGATATTAGAAAATATTTTTTTAAACGACTTTATTTTGCAAAACAAAGATAAATGTAAAGATTTTAAACATTTTTTGCTTAAAATTATACATTTTTGTCAGTACTGTTTTTTCAGACATCAAAATAAATTTTACATAAAACCATGTGAATATATTTTTTAGTCAGTACTTGATTTTTTTCAAGGGCTTGACAGTATGCATTGAAAACCTACTAGTTGCAATAAGCGTAAAGTACATGCAAAACAAAACGCAACATGGAAATAGTCAAAGTCTTCTTTTTTTGTGAATATATGTATATTTTTTGTTTTCTTTATTTCTTGGACTTCATACAGTCTGTGAGTTGTTTCTGGGAGAGTGCAAGCCTCTGGGGTTAGCATCCCACTATCAGTGACTGCATATTATGTCTGTTCTTTTGTGACTGGGTTATCTCACTCAGGATGATCTTCTCTAGATGCAGCCATTTTCTTAAGAATTTGGTTAAGTCATTGTTTCTGGTGGCTGAGTAGTATTCCATTGTATATATGTACCACAATTTTTGTATCCATTCGTCTTCTGAAGGACATCTGGGTTCCTTCCAGCTTCTGGCTATTATAATATTAAAGGAAATGAGGTAACCTAAGGCCAGAGGAAAAAACACCATATATGCTTGCACATGTATAAATTTTAACTTTAAAATGTATGCTTCTGTGTTTAAGTTAGAGTGTCCATAGAGACCAAGAAGCAAGAAGAGCCATGAGATATTATCTGTTGTGGGGAAAAGGTTTTCAGGGGTGGTAAAATACACATAATAGGAATGTAGAGAGGGAAGTAATGGGGGTAGAAATGTTTAATGGGGGCACAGGAAAAAAGACAGGGTTTGGTGAGAAGATCTACCAAAACTTAGAATACATGAAAAAATAAGCACAAGAATCTACTACTTTATAAACTAACAAAAGATGCATAACAACAATAGTAAAAGAATTTAAATTGTATATATGTATATTGCATAAATGGGCATTGCTGTTCCCAGGTGACATAGTTTTGTTCGGTTTGTTGTATTTTGTTTTTAGTGACTATCTTGGTCTCAGATGTGGGATACTTCTCTGAGTTTTCAGCCATGGAGGCTACAGAAACTTGGAAATCAATATAGGTTATTGCCATTTGTCATGATTTAAATGAGAAATGTCCCCTAAAGTCTCCAGTGTTAGAATCTCTAGTTCCCAGCTGGTTTCACTACTTAGGAAACCAAATATGACCTTGTTGAAAGAAGCACGTCACTGGGGGGTGGGGCTTTGAGAGCGTAAAGCCCCTCCCACTTCTATTCTGTTTTATATTCTGGGCTCGTGTTTGAAGATGTGAGATGGCTGCTTCCTGTTCTCACCATCACTCCTGCTTGCTGCCATGCCTCCCCTATGATGGACTATAACCCCTGAGAAACGACAAGCTCTGGTCATGATGCTTTACCACGGCAAGAGAAAACACACGGCAACGACGACACTATTCTTGGTTGTTTGGTAGAACTAGATGGTCAGACCCTGTTGCTGAAGGTGCCGTGTGATGTGTATACAACCCCCAAAGGAGCTGAACTGACGTTGTAGCTTTCTTCCTTACTGACTAAAGTTCATGGTGCCAGAAGACATCTTTCAGGCTGTGGAGGAAGAAACGTTTTTCAAGAGTTTTCTCTATGTGGATCCCACATAGCAAACTGTCTGGAAAGATGTGTCCATGGATGGAAAACTGACAGGAGTGTTTGGGAGATAACCGACAGTGAATGAATTTAAGGCCTGCTTCATGGGGAGGCATTCATGCCTGATGCTCTAAACCCAGTCAAAGCTCTGTGTCTGGGCAGATGGCAGAGGTGGGATAAAATTGACTATGTCATGCTAAGTGATTGTGCTAATTCACTAAATGCCTAATGTATGTTTACACCTGTAGAGAAGCGCCAGTCTCAGATTCACCAGAGAGGTTGCACTGTTCTGAAGGTTCCAGTTAATGCAGAGACTCTTAACTGGTCAAAATGCTGAGAATAGATGATTGCTGAATCCAGAGCTCCAAAAAAGGACATCTACATAACTCCTTCCAAAGTTAGGAACCATAACAGAAATGGGGACAGAAATATTATAAAAGCCAAAAGATAAAGAGGCATGCTGTGAAATGCTGTCTCCAAATATAATCATGAAAACATTACGGCTCTGGAAACGTGCACAAGACTCACACAGGCATACACACACACATACATGCATACACATAGACGTAGACTCATATTCACACATACACAGGCATAGATACACAAACACACACACAAATTTGAGAGGAAGAAGGTGTCATCAGAAGTTGTAAGGGATACAAGGGTAATTATGCTGCATCCAGCAAAATACCTCGTATGCATATAGAAAACTGTGAAAAATGTTTAAAGGATTTTAATATCCTTCTACTAGATTGTCACAATACCATGCCTTTTTAAATTTCACTGCTGCCATTTGCTTGCTAGATAACTATGATGTATTAGCTAGGCACAGCCTCTGCTTGATCACTATGATGTACTAACCTGGCACAGCCTCTGCTTGCAAGCTGCTTTCTGGCCAGCCCTGAATTTGTTTCTCATTTCTCAAACATCGGAAACAACACATGTGACAACTTAATGCTAATTTTCATAACAGCGAAGCTGAACCACTCTACAAGTTAAAAGTCTACTAGCAATGAATTGTTGAACAGACCACATAAAGAAAATGTCGGTTTTGAAAGTCACATGTGGGGATGTTTGTTGAGTCCTTAAGTCAGAATACGTGTCAAGTTGCTGAGTGATGTTTATGAAAATCTCATGTGAGCACTCATGTGATGTAGGGAAAGTATTTTATTTGTTTTGTTGTATTATTTTATGGTTTTTAAAAGTAGAGTATAATGGGAAAGACCCAGGATCCCATTTTATACTATACTTTGCTATCTTCGTTCGCTAAAAGAACTAGAGTTTAATTTTGTGATGACTGGAAGAAAATCAATAGCAACTTGTCAGCTAGGAGTGGAGACCTGGACACTGTGATGTGGAAATTGTTGGTTCAGGTAAACAGCATGTGACGCTCCTTGGTGCTGGGTAAGTGTTTTGGTCCCTTTGGTTTTCACTTTCCTTGTCAGGAGGAAATGGACCTTCTTTCAAGAGACACTTCATTATGTCCAAGTCTCAGAACAAGACACAACCTTCCCTCAGGTGTCTGGCAACATGCTCACGGAGTCTTGTTGTCACGGATCATTATTTCAGGTGTTATAGCAGGTACTTACACAGGCAACACTCAGTAATCAAGCAGGCTTCAGAGAACAAACTATTGCAATCTTCAGATGTCCTCAACGGTCTCCTCTGCCACTTTCTGGGACTACATGTGCTTCTCTTGCTCTGAACTCACAGAGCCCAGACCTGCTTGCCAATAACCATGTGTTACTAGCAAGGTTACCATCCCTAGATTGCCCAAGGCTGAAATAGTGCTTCAATACCACCCACTGTGTGCTCACTTCTGATATCTCTTATTGCCTGCTCACCCCCCACACTGACAGGGGATTATATTTTAGAATTGCTTTTAATCATGTTCTCATAGAACATATACAAGTTCTTTATCCCACAATCCTGGGGGGCTGCTGAGGTGGCTCAGGCTCAGTAGCCAAGAGTATGTTCTGCTCTCGTAAAGGAGCAGGGTTCAGTTCCCAACATCCATGTAGCAGATCACAACCACCTGTAATTCTAGTTCCAAGGGAACCAACGCCCTCTTCCAGCTTCCATGGCATCGACACATTCATGATACACATATAGGCAAAACACTCTTACACATAAAATAAATAAATCTTCTTGAAAAGTATCTATAGTGTCTAAAATTATATATCCCCCACACTTTCTCTAGTTTTAAGCCCTGCAGCGACCCTACCTATCCTTAGACAGATATCCTCGTAGGACTCACACTACCGCAGGCTAGCCATACTCCATCCTATGTGTCTCTGTACACCCATCCTCTGCCTCCACTCTCATTCCAAAGTAAGGGCTGACCCTGGCTTCCTGCAAGATAGAGATGATGTCAGAAAGAATACCAATCTCTGGTACCTCCGCACTTCACATTTTGTCTGCTCACAGATCTACTATTTCCCACCCACCTGTTTCATTTTGCTCTGACTTTATTTTATATTTTTATTTATTCTTATCATCATCATTATTATTAATATTTTAATTCATTTTACATCCTGATCACTGTTCACATTCCTGCTGATCCCTCCCACAATCCTTCCCCTTTCAGCAGGTGGGAGCCTCCTGGGTGTTCTCCCCACTTTGGTACATCAAGTCTCTGCAGAGCTGGGGCATCCTCTCCTACTGAGAACAGACAATGCAGCCCAGCTAGAAGAACATATCCCACGTACTGGCAGCAGCTTTTGGGACAGCCTCTACTCTGTTTGGAGACCAAGCTGCACATCTGCTACATATGTGCAGAAAGTCCCACATCCAGTCCATGAAGATCCAAGTCACTAAATAGTACATCTCCATGGCCTCTGCATCGGCTCCTGCCTCCAGGTTCCTGCCCTGCTTGAGTTCCTGTCCTGACTTCCTTTGATGATGAACTGTGATCAGGAAGTACAAGCAGAATAAGCCCCCTTTCTCCCCAACTTGTTTTTGGTCATGATGTTTCGTCTCAGCAATAAAAACTCTGATTAAGACAGTGGTTACTGCCTGTAACACCAGAACTTAGAAAGCCTCAGCTGGAGAACTGCCTTGACTTCAAAGCCAGCATGAGGTCCAAGTTAGCCTAGGGTATAGAGTGAGACTGCTAATAACAACAACAACAACAACAACAACAATAATAATAATAATAATAATAAATATTAAGAGAACAAAACTGAAAAGTTCTTGATTTTAAGATTTATAAAGTTATGGTGAGTTGAAAACGTCCAGGAATGTACAGATAGGAACAAGAAGGTCCTCAGAGCACAATATGCAATACAGAAATGTTGAAAATCCTTTGGAAACATTTAGTAGAGTCTGATATTCACTTTACAGTTACTGAATGAATGGAAAAATAAATAAAATGTGTTTTTTCAAAGTCGTTATTATGAGAGAGAAAGACAGAGGGGGATAGTCATGGACTCCCTTCGGGGCGGCATGAGGGCTGTGGGCAGCGAGTCTGGGGCAGGTGGCATAGGAGGTTAGCGGGCCTGGAAAAGCACACAGCTCTATCACGTCCCAAATCACAGGAACAGCTTGGCTTTCTTGCTAGGACATTTAATAAAAGAGACACTTTTGGAGATTCCACCACTAAGAGCAAACGGGGACCACCAAAAGGCAGCATATACAAAAGCGTGGTGGACCATTTTACTACCGCCTCACAAGGCAGCTTCCACCAGGAGGCATCAAACAGACTCCAGCTGGACCACCACCGCCGCTGGTAAGGTTGTGGGAGGGGCTGACTGAGAGGTGGGTCAGTGAGCTGGATGTAAAATGAATAAATGTTTTAAAATGTCCCCTGTCTTCCCCGAAAGGCACTGCTTCTGTCACTCCGATGAAGACAGGGATTGTTTCAGTGCCTTACTCCTCGAAGGGTGAAAAATCATTTCCCTGCAGAAAAGCCAGGAGCAAAAAGGTCCCTGGAGGCATCAGCATGCAATGGAAAATGTGAGATGAAGCCGATCTTCAACGTTTAGTAGAGAGTAGGGGCGGGGAAAGGCTAAGAGCTAAGAATAGAATAACAGAAACAGTGTTTGAAATTTCCAGTGAGACAAGTGTTGAACAGGAACCAATGTAAATGCTACAAAATGCTGAGGAATTTCAAACCAGAATGAGGGCTCGGCGTTCATTGCTAGGTAGAACTGTGAGCTTTTCGAGGTTTGTTATTTTTGTTGTTGTTGTTGTTGTTTTTCTTTTTTCTTGAAATAAATTAAGATACTAAAACATGGAATTGCCTGACTTCCACCAAGCCATTTAACTGCTCATGTTTCTGAGCATAAACTATTTCTTTCAAAACAGTCAATATTTCCTACATACTGTTAAATAAAATTTTCCATTTTTCTCCCTTTGTTAACACTGGCATCTAGAATAGCCAAATTTGCCACCCTAATTAAAATACTTCTTAGAAGACTGAAAAATCTAAACTGAAGAGAAGGCTCAGGGATAAAGACGAGTTGCTGTTTTAGCTGAGGACCCAGACACGTTCACAGGTCCCACACTGGACAGTTTATAACTACCTTTATTGGAACTTCAGGGGGTCCAACAGCCTCTTCTGGCCTCTGTAGCTACCTGTACACATGCAGTGCACACACACACACACACACACACACACACACACACACACATACACACACACACACACACACACACACACACACATACCCATGAATACACACGTGCACACACATAAGATAAATAAATATTTGAAAAGAACCTGCTCATCACCCTGAACAGAAGACTGCACAACTGAAGTCAGCTGTGCCTCAAATTTTTTTATTAAAATTAATTTAGGCATAAAAATTAAATAATAATGCAAAACTTGGTGCTGAAGTTCTTTTTCTTAAAATTAAACAAAATGGCTAGTATGCCATATAATCTCACTGCTACAGTTAATGGTCCGAGGAGAAGTTTAACATGCTGAAGCACAAAGTATTTTAATGAATCTTCTATTTAATAAAAAATAATAAGTAATTGTTTAAAAAAACATGAAAATACAAAACAGAAAAAAACACTTCTTAGCTCTACCATCCAAACACAGCTGTGTGTTTATGAGTACCGTTCTTCCCTGAGTATAATGGAATGTTCTCACAGTGACTGTCAACTTTTGATGTCTTTTATGTTATTATAACATATGAAACCCTGCTGTCTTACTGGTAAGTGTCACAGCAGTAACAAAGACAGCCATGGGACATTTTCATGAGGCCATCTGGTGTCTCGTTCTCAAGGTACTAACTGAAGCAGCCCTATGTTAAACAGTCAAATGTATTTTAGGCATTTCCTAAGTTTACTGAAGATTCAAATGGGCCCTGAAATGCTACTTGTATCCATAAAAATAGCATTTCCAAGCTTAAAGAACACATAATGATTGTTGAATTCAACCTCCTTTTTAAACAATGTATTCTTGGCCAAAGTAGAAAATACGGTCAAATCATTCACTGGGCTTGCTAATTGTTCTGTAGGGCTTCCTACAACACATACTTCTCATCCATCATTTGTCACTAAATTTAGTAGCTGGTGAGGGAGGCTTTCTGGAGCAGTCCCTCACACTGCCCCAGGTCTTCAGGTTGTTTGATTTTGAAAGCTGTAAATAGAAAGGAATTAGGCACTGTGTGAATATTCTACCCTTGTCTTTACTGAATCCATGCACAATACCAGTCAGATAAGTACAACCATATCCTCTGTTTTGAGTCTTCATTGGGGATGAGCTCTCTGTGTTCTGAGGATAGACAATCTGTGAGTCCACTAATTGGCAGATGAGAATATTTGATAACAAGAATAAAAGTCATCTCTAAACCTGATCAAGGTCTTAGCCCTCTGTCACCTTATAAGCCCTAGATCAGAACAATATGAAATAAGAGTATATTTTCGGTGTCCCTAAGGACAAGAAAGAATTCTCCTGCATGGGAGCTATCATAAGAAAGAGTCAAAGAAATAATAATGCTCAACTGTTACGCAGGACAGAAAATCATCTTAAGGATCTCCTTTTTCATCTACCACTCTATCATTACATTCTCCTAGCATAAGAAGATTAAGTTCATTGGAAATGTATAGACCCTGGGAGAGAAGCTGCCATAGAAACTGTCCCCAATCTATCTCCTATATGCCTAGTTAGCTCAAGGTCAAATAAAACAGTTCTTACTTAACAGCCATACACTAGCCTCAGTAGATAACATGTTTCTCTCACTACAAACATCTCTCCTAAGCCAGGAAATCTGTACAAAAAAAAAAAAGTAAAGACAGCTCCTAAGGAGGGGAGGAAAGCTCATGAGAGAGGTGGTAGCCACCAGTAGAGAGAGAACAAGCCACAGAATCAGATAGGGACTAGTCCCTGTTTGTGCAGTGGCCTCCCAGGTTTGCAGCTAATTCCACGCACACAACAGCTCTCCATGGACTTCAATGGCAACCTTATTTAACAAAGCAAGCATATGTCATGGTAGCTTCAGTTTGTATAGGACAAGCCCATGCACCCTAAGGTCTTTTAATTAGAACCTCACTTGTCCAGAACTTGGCTAAGAACTCAGGATCTACACTTGTCCCTAAGAAACATAACGAGCTGGTACAAAGTTCAGACCTAAGAGTTTAGGTATGTGATTCCTGGGAGAGGCCTCGTCCAAAGCAATTCATTTTCATATTTATGTAATTCTACCCGGTGTGACGCTAAGATTTGTCAGCACACAGATAGATTAGGAATAGTGTTTAAGAGACAATTGACTCAGTCACCTGGTAGATAGTGAAAGAGAAAAGCTCTGAAGGTCAGCATCGTATAGCTGCCTAGCCATGGATTTGCTTTTCGAATGATTAGCTTCACAATTCATAGCTTCTTTTTGTTTGTTTGTTTTTATTTAGTTTTTTTTATTTCTTAGCTTCTTTTTCCTTTGCTTTTTTCTCATTTTTAGTAGATACTCTGAATTTACATTTGAGATGTTATCCCTTTCCCCCCTGCCTCCTCTCCCATCACCCCTCCCCCCTCCATTTGCCTTCACAAAGGTGCACTCCCTCCTAATCACCCTCTCCACCCCATTGCCTTGGCATTCCCCTATATTGGGAAAACATGCCCTCCCTGGACCAATGGCTTCTTCTCACATTGATGCCAGACACTGGTATCTGCAGCTACATATGCAACTGGATCAATAGGTCTCTAAAAGTGTGCACAAAGGTTGGTGTTTTAGTCCTTGGGAGTTGTGGAGGGTTTGGTTGGTTGATAATGTTGTTCTTCCCATGAGGTTACAACCCCTCTCAGCTCCTTCAGTCCTTTCTTTAGCATCCTCACTGGGGTCCCTGAAGGAGTCCTTCTTTGTTTTCTAGATTGGGAGCAAATTTCAGAAGCGAGGGGGAACATTTTTATTTTCCTCCTGCTTGTCAAATGGCACCTTACATACCAAATCTAATTCAATATGGCTTCATTTAAATTTCCTTTGTTTCCCAGCAGCCTTTTGTTGCCTCTCAGTACTTCCTGCTATTTTATAATCATGGTTATAATTAGTAGTTGCCATTTTTTCTATGTCTGCCTCTTACACTAGATTATGAGCCCTGGCTCAGCATTGATTGTTCAATCCTAACCCTGAGATCATCACATAAAAGGGGTTTGAGAAATGAATGTTGAGCAAAGAAGGAAATATAACCAAAGAAGCATGTATTACCACATACTGTGTTAGAAACACTTTAGATTTAGGGATGATACCAAGACAGATAATAAAGGATGTTTGTTTCCTGGTAGGACTACAAAGGTGGAGGAAGATAAACTACTTATTGAAGATTATTGTGTATGAGAGGCATTTTTTCTTCACAATAACATAGCAAAAAAGATAAAAGATAAAAGTACTCAGTGAATGGATGAAGATGCTGAACTTAAGCAACTCACCAATTTTATGCAATTAGTGGTAAAATCTGCTGCAAGCCTGAGGTCTGTGCTGCTTTGCTTTGATGAATAAAGCTTCAATTATCCTCATCTGAGGAATAACTCATGCATTATCTAGAACACTTCATGGTCCAGAAATAAGACTTGAATTCTAAAGAGTCTAATTAAGATAGGAGAAAGGCCTTGTTGACTGAGGCTGAGTCAAGTGTCCAAGACTCAAGACAAATAGTCCAGGTTCAAAAGGCAGACAAAGGATCATAAAAAAAAGGAAAATATCAAAAGGCAAGAGTCCCATGCAAACAGGATCTGAGTCACTCTTCAGCCCACTGAAATTTAGCTTCCACCCCCAGAATCTTCCAAACAGTTCTCGCTAAGGTCATCAATGACTTTGGCATCTTCTGATCTGATGAGTGACATTTGGTCTTTACCCTGCCTCACATCCCAGTAGCAACTGGCTGTCTAACCAATTCCTCCCTGGTGAATCATTGTTTATCCTTAGCCTCCCTGGCCACACTTTCTACATGTCTTCCTCTTCCCTATCTGTCTGTTCCAACTCAGCTTCTCAGCCTCCTCCTCATCCTCCACCTCAGAAGTAAATGTGGGTTTTTTTTTTCAATATTAAGATAAGACTTCCTTGACTGAGGATTCCAGTCTTTTCTTGCCTCCCAGTTGCTTCTCTCCTGTTGCTCCCACATTCTCTCTCCTACTCTGAATTAATAAAGTCATCCATTTCCATGCCTTTAATTACTTTTGACAGTTGAAAGACTTTAAGATGTTATGCCCCATCCAACATAACATCTCTGAGCACAACACTTGATTTCCAACTGTTTGTTTGGCATTGCTAATTAAATACGTCAACGTTCAAACTTCACACATTGAAATCATCTTCACAACCAAGTTTCTGTTTGACCATGATGCTAGGGATGAAACCTAGGGCCTCAAGTATTGAATCCACCAAGCGCCATCTTAGCCCTTGGTTGTTTTCTTATGTTTGGTTGTTTGTTTTGTATTGTTGTGGTTGTAATTTTTTTGTTTTTCTTTTCTGGTTGTCTAAATATTAAGTTAATAAGTTAAGCCAGTAATGGTATGCATCCTTATCCCCATCTTCCTCACACTTTCTCCATATGCCTATCATTTTTAATGTCTGAGAAGACGGGCTCTGCCCAGGGAAGCTCTGTTGAAGTGATTGCTACAGTTTTGCACTTCTGACACCTCTCTCTAGATTCCATCTTACTTGGTGAAAGTATTTTTTTTCCAGGATGACTCCTAATTGTTCTGTCTAATTCCTCTCTTGGGGCCTCTGATACACTCCCCCATGCTAAAGACACCACTCTAAAATTTTATTCTGATTAAATTGTCCCACTAATTATTCCAACCCTTGATTTTTAGATCTAGCTCAGTCTGTACCAGTTCTACATGTCTAAGTTCAGGGAACCAGTAACTTTAACTTAGGGTCTGTCTGGCTTCATTGCTGTAATGAGTTTTACACTGGTCTTTATGTTACCACCACCATCCTGAATTTGTTAACACTTTATTTCAACACAAGTTCTGCACCTCCCCAGCACCCCCTGCATTACACACATACACTCTGGTCTCCATACGTTGTTGGTCTATTAGTCATGAATCTTTTAGTCATGGATACTGATATGCTTTGAAAGTTTGATTAATGTTTTGTCTTCTCAGTAACCTATAAGCTGTGAGAGGGCAAGGGTTTGCCCATAATTGCTCATTCTTTAATCTCATCAGCTAGAACAGTGTTTCACACATACCTGATTTATGAGTATGCATCCAAAGGAGTAGAGAGGCAGGGAGAATGCCTGACAGAGGGAAGACACTTAGGGTATTCATACCTGGTGAGTCAGGCAAACGTAGACAATGTCTGGGTTTAAGATATGGCGATAAACAGAGGCAGATGCTTGCAGCTAACCATCAAACTGAACACGACGATACCAGTGAAGGAGCTAGAGAAAGGATTGACAGAGCTGAATTGATCTGCAACCCCATGGGAAGAACAAAATTATCAACTAACCAAACCCACCACAGCTCCCAGGGACTGAAACACCAACCAGTGAGCTGTTATGTAGAGACCCATAAAGGGGGGATGGGATTGGTGGAAAGAGAATTTACAGTTCTTTAAATTGTAAATACAGAAAATATCCAATAAAAATAATTAAAAGAAGAAAAAGATAAGGTGATATGAGTGTTATCTCTACATATTTATTTATATGGCATTTACTTATATAAAAATTAATTGATGCACTCAACACTTTTTGATTTCATGAATTTGAGTTACTAACAACAAATTTTATTGTATTGTGAGGTTTTCTGTTTGGGACAAATCATAGTATTTTATAGTAGCCTTCCAACTCAGAACTCAAGATTTATTTCATGAGAGAAGTCACACAAACAGACACACACACATAGACACACAAACGCACACACACACTTTGGTTTTTAGACAGAGGATTTTTCCTCATAGCCTTGGCTGTCCTGAAATTTTCTCTGTAGACTACACTGGCCTCAGATTCACAGAGATCTACCTGCCTCTGCCTCCCAAATGCTGACATTAAACATGTATTCTACCATTGCCTGCCATTATTTTAAATATTTTAAAGCTGTTCAAGACAGTTGTTTTCAACAGCTTAAATGACATGTTTATGAAACAATCTTCCATAGATTTGACATAACTTGTCCCACGCTTTTTTTTTTCCTGTTCCTGCCACTAGCTTCTCTTTCTCTCAGGAAATGTGTGTCAGGAGGAAACACCATTCCCAATTGACTGATATTTTGTGAACAGATTTATATTCAACAACCCTTCATTTGGTAACATTATTCAGGTATTACATTAGCAAACTGGTAATTCACTTGTGTCACTGAGAAGAGATTAACTATCCAAGCTCTAGGGCCTGGATAGTCAAAGTACAGTGACATCTTATGTGACAGTTGCTTTTACATACCAAGTTGTCTGAACTAAGAAATACTTAGAAACTCAATAAAGAATAACTTTTGGAGTATGCTTATGAGAGTACCTCTGATATATTTTATATGAATCAGTAGATTCAGTGAGTTTAATGTGGGTGGCCCTGATCAGATCAGTTGGGGCCCTAGAGAGATTTAAAAAAAGAAAAACCATAAAATTTGAATATGTCTGTGTTCTGAGCTGGGACACTCCCTTCTAGAATCCACAGCTTTTCGGTGGTTTTCAGGCTTAAGTCTTAGGCTGAAAGCTATAGTTTGGTTTTTGGTTCTGGTGCCCGTGGACTAGACCAGATTACATCCTAGGGCTCTAGGTTGTTGATAGCCTATGATGGCTAATCACTCTCCACTCTGCTGGATTTGGAATAGTCACCTAAGAAACACACCTCTGTGTATGTCAGTGTGCCTATTTCTGGGAAAGTCTTACTGAGGAAGGAAGACACAGCATGAATGTGGGTGGTATTATCTCATGGGCTGGATAAAAAGTGCCATATTGTTTAATAGAAAAAATGAACAAGCATAAGCACCAATATTCAACTCATTCTCTTTCCTGATTGGATGTAATACGACCAGCCACCTCATCCTCACACGCTCACACCTTCCCACCATGATGGAATATAACCCTTTGAACCATGAACCAAATAAACCTGTCCTTCCTTAAGATGTATTTGTCAGCACGTTGATCACTGCAATGTCACTGGTACACAACCTGCCACGGTTCCTCAGCCTTGAAAGCATGTAGGACAATTCCAGTAACAAATCACCTCTCTTCCACCTATTTAGCTACCTAGTTAAGAAGCAGTCAATTGATATCTTTCTATCTATTTAACTACCCACCTAACTACCTACCTACCCACCTACCCACCCACCCACCTACCTACCTACCCACCCACCCACCCACCTATCTACCTACCTACCAACCTCAATCATTCCATATATGCCACTTTCATCTCTCTGGAGAGCTATGATTAATTAGAGTGCTGACCACAGGGACTGATGGTCACCACAAATGTCAACAGGACTCAGTTCTAATCCTTCCTGCTAAGCAGGAAATAGAAAGTCTCAGTCTTATGACCCCAGCTGAGAAGACATGAAATGCATATGTGATGGCTTGCTGCTTTTCACAATATGAACATGGAGACAACGAACATAACATCCAGAGTATGGAGATGAGATGATACTGGTAAATACAAAATGGGTGTGGCACTATTGCACACTTGGGAGAAAGACCTAGATCTTTCCTATAAGCAAAAAGTCAGATAATGTGATCGTTTTATCTTTGCTCTCTCAGTCTCAACTTTGTCATTATAAGTTTAAAAGTAGCCATGATAATAATGTGTTAATTGGTGAAGATGTTTGCATTCAAACAAGATAATTTGCAAACAATTATAAAAATGGAATTTATAAATGATGTTCTTAAGCCTTCATTATAACTCTTGATGTTTTAAAGCCACATGGAATATTTTCTAAAACTCTTTTGTTTTTATTTTGCTAGAGTCATGTTAACTGTCTCTCATCTCCCCCAAGGGCTTTGCTGCTTTCATTCACTTCCAGCCCTTCAATACCTCACTGTGCCCATTCTCTTTATTGGGTCTTAGTCAACTGGAGATCTGTGATTTAATTTGTTTTATTTTTGTCATTTACAAGTGAAAGTGTCCCAACCACATCCTACATGATTAGCACTTCATACGTAAAGCAATAAAAATCAATGCTGGAGTAACTCCTTTACATTCCCTCTGAAAAGGGTATTTAATTATATTGTAGCCAAAATCTACAATAAACTTAAAGGTGAAACTGAACACTGACATAAGGCATTCATCAATAAAGTGATGAAAACACTAAGGAATACATTTTTAACTTACAGCACAATTAACACACAAAAAATCCTTTATTTATGTAAAAAGACATATTCCTGTTGCCCCTTCTGCTCATCACGCATGGTTAAAATGTATTTGATTTGGGTTGGGTGGGGCTCCCTGGGTAAAGTCCTTGCTGCTGAGGAATGAAGACCTGAGTTCGGATCGCTTGTGCCCACAGAAATTTGAGGTGTGGTGGTGTGCACCTATAACCCTACTATTGGAGTTAGGGAACAGCTAAGAAAGGTAGATGCTGGGGACTTGTAAGATCCTGGTTCAGTGAGAGATCTTGTCTTAGAAATAAGATGGAGGGTTGAGAAAGAAATCTGAGAGTGAACCTCTGGTCTCCAGATGTACTTTCTGTAGACAAGAGCACCTGTGCACACACTTAGGTACAATCCACACAGAAGAAAGAAAGAAAGAAAGAAAGAAAGAAAGAAAGAAAGGAAGGAAGAAGAGAGGGAAGAAGGGAGGGGAATAAGGGAGGGAAGAAGGGAGGGAAGAAGGAAGGAAGAAGCAAATTCATCTTTACTAGTATTTTTTTTTATTATTCGCATGGCTTTAAGTTATTACTAACTAAAAATGCACTGTTGAGCTTATTTTAAATAATGCTTTCATTCACTTACTCAAAATCCAAGCATCCAGATCAATTTTCCACTTCCTGTTCTCTCTCCCCATCACTTTGTTGCCATTGTTGTAACATGCCTGATTCTTTGAAAAACTTTACATGCATGCAATGCATTTGGTTTCTCCTCATCCCTCTTTCTCTGAACCCCCTTTTTATTCCCAACAAAGTTTCCTCCTACTTTCTTGGCTTATTCATTTTTTAAATTTTATTCCCTGATAGTTCCATACATGTCGACAAAAAATAGTAATTTACAAACACTCTCTCTCTCTCTCTCTCTCTCTCTCTCTCTCTCTCTCTCTCTCTCTCTCTCTCTCTCTCTGTCTGTCTCTCTCTCTCTCTCTCTCTCTCTCTCTCTCTCTCTCTCTATCTCTCTCTTCTCCCCTCCAGCCCTCCTTACTGTCTCTTACCCCCTCTACCTGCTTCTTAAACCCTTCTTCTGAGCATTTCATACTCTTCTTTCCTAGTTGTTCCTTGTTCTTGCTCCTTCCTTCACTGGTCTTAATGGTTGTCTTGCATGATTCGAGTGAGCCTGCGCAGCTGATCGAAGGCAACACCACCAAAGATAAAAGATTTTCCCTCCTCAGGAAGTCATAATCACCACTGGTCCTCACCTATGGGTGGAGGCCTCACAATCACCTCCTCCGTCCATTGTGGAATGTTGACCTGCTGACCAGCTCATCCTTGAGCAAGTCTAGTACCAGTAAGCACAGTTGCTGGAAGCTTAGTGCAATAGTCATGTCCTGCCCAAAAGACAACGTTCCACAGCATTCCTCTCACCCTTTGCCTTCTGCATTCTTTCTACTCCCTCTTTCACTTGGAGACTTGGGCGAGGAGACTTACATGACCGGTTTAGACTGGGCCTTGAATTGTCACTCATTCATAGCACTTTGACTGATTAATTATTCATATTTTTCATCAAAGCTTCCCTAGTCTGTGGATAAAAACATAGTAAGAAAGCCGATTAGCAATATATTCACTTAGAAAGTGACAGTAGTGACTTCCACCTAGGAGCTGACTTCAACAGCCATGGGCTTTTTGATCAGATTTGTATTACTGGGCATGAATTTCCTCCCCTGTGATCACCAATAAATAAAACGAACATGTGCAAATAAGACATTTTTGTTGATTTTAAAAATATTTGTATTATAAATTCGAAAAGTGGGGGCAGAGGACATAAAACTCTGCAATGTGTCCTGGTGAGATGATTCAGTAATTAAGCATACTTATGGCTTCCACAAAGGATCCAGGATCGGCTTCCAGAACTCACATCCAATGGGTCACAAATGCCTATAACCCAGGTTACAGAGGATCTGATGCCCTCTGACCTCTGAAGATACCCGCAGGCTTGGAGTGCACATTAACTCATTCAGGCATACATGCATATACGTAAAAATAAGTAAATATAGTTGAGATACTCATGCAGCAGCATCTGGTTCGATGGAATCAGTTAAACTCACTGAGCTCTCAAGGTGCTCACCGGATAACGTGGCTTTAATTTTCCTATTACGTGACTCTCTATTGAGAGTTACTTGCAGATACAAGTACTGCCAAAAAGCGAGGGCATGAGTAAGGTAATTGTGAAGGGAGGTGGACTCATCTCCAAGAAGATAGGACACGCATAATTCTAGTAAAAAGACATGGTCAAATTTGCTCTTGCAAACTGACATTAAATGACTGATTTCTTTATCATTAGTTATGCTATACATATAATAATTTATTGTTGAGAAGACAGACATGTCTTCAGTTCTGTTTTATATGTCTGCCACAGCCTTGATGGTCACTAAACTTGGCAGCACAAGTTTTTAAATAATAATGCTTTCTGCTATCATCGTCTTTGAAAATCTTCACAAATTCCCCGTAAGTGGAGCAGAATACCTTTCTATTCGCCTTGACAAAAATGCTGAAACTTGATACTTTTCACTGAAAGAAATCTTCCATATGTAGTTTTGGTTTGAGAGCCTCTGTTGTAGAAGGCATGTGTGGACGAAAACAACAACAGCAACTGTAACAGCTACAATAACACCGATGACGACGATGACAGGCCTGAATTTTCCTTTATTATGAAAGCGAGTTGATAGGGCATTGACAGCAAGGCTTGAGCCCTTGCACGTCATCTGCCATGACTGGAGTAGTAAGTCTGGGGTGAAATCCTTTTCTGTTCCTGTTCTAGTTCCCAAATAATCGGCACAAAGACCTGTCAAGTTTATTAACAAGCTTTAAGTGATACGCTGAAAAGGTTCGGGGCTATTCTAACTCGACTAGACTGCTACTACCTATTCAAATGCCCGGTCACTTGCCAAAGTGGTTTGTCCTGGCTCTTTCTGGTCCGTGTGTCCACATGTCCTCTCTCTCACCTCTCTCCTGCTAAATCCTTTTGTTGCTGCCCATTGTCTCCCTGCCTCCTTTGATTGTGGTTCTTCTCCCACTTCCCTCATCCTGGGACCCCCGGGTGGGAACCGAGGTCCAGCCTTCCTATAGCCTCTCCCTGGAATCCCGGACTGGGACCGGAAGCCCAGCTTTCTTATTTTCTCTGCCCATCCATAGGCTGATATTTTTAGCCAATCAGAGATAATCAGGGAGCATTTCTTTTTTTATGCAGCAGTGATACAGGAGTTGGTTCGATAGTGATGGTAATGCCAATGTCCGGACTGTAACCAGAGTTCCGGGCACCGAAACAGAGAACTGCATATACAGTGCATCAGACCAACCTCAAACAAATACAGTGCAAAGTAAACCGCTGAGTGTGTAGCATAGCAATACTTAAGGAACTGGCAGGATGAGGAAGACCTCTTAATAATCAAAGAACAAAGGAACACGCTGGTGTCTTCTGAATAACATTGAAAGCCTATTGTTACAACGGTGATTTAAATTAACGGGAATCCCTGTTTGATTTGCCAAGTCCGTCAGAGTGCTTGTCTGATGGCATCAGCTTTGCTTTTGGCACTTTTCAGATGACACAGTGGAAGCGCCACCACACAGTTACACAAACAATCCACACGTGGTACAAATAGCAAGAACATACATACATTTGTTTCTGGACACTGCGACACAACACTGTATCTAGGAACTGTTGCTCAGGTTTTCAATGCTTACAGAAGCTCACTCCCACCGCATCTGGTGTTCCGGTTAATCCACTCAATAACACATTTCAGTCAACACAAATCTGCCATATTTGTCTTCTTCCAGAGACCTAGAAGATCCGTCTGCTTTACCTTTCCCTCATCCCATTTGGTTGCTATGCAACAGTGGTTCTTAACATGTGGGTCACAACCCCTTTGGGAGGGTTGCATATCAGACATGTGCATTACGATTCATAACAGTAGCAAAATTACAGTTATGAAGTAGCAACAAATTAATCTCTTTGGATCAGGGGGAACTCCACAATACGCAGAATTGCACTAAAGGGTCACAGCATTAGGAATGTTAAGAAACACAACTATAGAATCTTTAAATTCCAATTTAAATGTTGGCCTAAGATTTTGAGAACTGCCAGAGGCTTACCTACCTCATACAAGTAACTGCCAATTATGGGTTGCAGCAGCGCCAATAAAGCCCCACACCAGTTCTGAGTTGCCCTGCTGAATCGGCTCCTTTAAAACTTGCCCATAAACACAGTGCTATTGGGCCCAGTGGATGTCAATCAACCACTACTATCTCTTTGGATAACCTTCTCTTTAGATAACCTGTGTTTCTTGTATGGTCCTCCAGTTTCTGACATTTATAGAGACCTCAGCAAGGTTGCATTCTCATGAGTCATTATGGGCTGGAATTTTTATGATACAGACTCTTTTGAGTCAACCCTGTTTCTGTCAGTAACTGCCCATGCATCCTCCTAGAAGTAACCTGAATAAACTTTGTCCACTAAGCTAGACTTGAGTGGTGTAGCTCCCAGCACAACCTGCAGGTAACTCAACTGACTGGAAATTGACTGGGAAATCTTTCTTCAGCAGCTGTTACATACCTATAGAAAGGGTTCTGGCTGCCCTTTAACCTTACTAGCTTCCTGAGCTTTCTACGTTTTGTTTACATTCCAGTCTTGTCTGTTGCTGAGGTCGGTCACCACTCACCATAAAGGCCAGCTTCTCAGCTGATGCCACGATGTGTCTTCCTGGGACATTACAATGGCAGATGTTAAGGTGTGGTGTTTTTCTGCCTCTGTGTGTGTGTGTGTGTGTGTGTGTGTGTGTGTGTGTGTGTACTTTCTTGAGCATATCCGTGCTTGGGAGTATGGCTGTTGAACAACGACTACAAAATAAACTGTTGTTTTGGGAGTAGACTCTCGGCCTAAGTGTAGACACTGTTACCTGCTCTGAAGTCGCCATAATTTTAGGCTTACAAAATGTTACCAGCAAGGAAGAATGGCTCATAAAGTCACACTATATAATTTTACTCTGTGTGTGTGTATTTGTGTGTGCATATGCTTCTGCATGTTTGCATGTGTGTGTGTGTGTGTGCTTGTGTGTGTGAATATATAAATGTGTATATATGAATTTCACATGTGATGAATGAAAACAAATTATACAATTTTTTTCTCTCTGATTCCCTAGAAGGAAAAAGTATGATTGTTTTACGCAGGAGTTACAAATTCAGATTTAGACTCACAAGAGCTTCTTTGTTTTTTTTGATTATATTTTTTGCTATTTTCTTACCTTTGTACAGAATTTCATTTTATTTTTTTCTTTCCTTGCTGTCTTGGCCCTTATAGCTTTTTTTATCTAATGTTTTTTAATTGTGTATGTGGGTGTACACATGAGTTCATGTGCCAGCAGAAGTCAGAAGAGAATGACAGTGTGACAAACTGGAGTTTCACATGGTTTTTGAGTTGCCTGGGTGAATTAGGTGATGGGCACTGAATGAAGTGTTGTGTGGGTGAGATATGCATCCTTAACTGCTGAGCCATGACTCCAGCTCCATTGGGATTTTTCTATATATATATACATTACTCCTTAGTCTTTCCAGTATGTCTATGTGTATCTGTGTATAACTAGAATCTAAACATGGGACTCTACACATGTCACACATATTAGCAAGTACCTACCATTGAGATATATATGCCAGCCATCTCTATACTTTTTTTGTGTTGGCTAGATGACACATGGGGGTTTTTAGGTGGTAACATTAACTTGGAGTCTTTGTATGAATTCATTTTTAGGTCTAATAAACTAAAAATGTTGAAGGTACTAGTAAGTTAGTAATTAGCACACTTTATGCATTTGTTCTTCATTAGTTTAATCTACGACCCACTATTTTCATTTATACTGATACTAAAACAATGAATGAGTTTATTAAAATATCTTCCAAAAATTGTGCAATTTCACTAATCATTTGATTAATGAAATTTTATTAGTCAAAATTAGTCAAAATCAGTCTCCCTCTGATTTCAGAAAGATCTGAGAAAGTGTACCTATTCAGTGCCTCCCAGTTTCACTTTGCTGGTTTCCATCACCTTTTAAATGTCAAATAGGATGTAGGCAGAAGATTCACTCATCAATTCAATTGCAGCTTATGCTCTATAGCATCCCCACTGGTAATAAAGTGCTGCCTTCAGGTGCTGGTGACTTATTACATCTTCTCAGAGGATGTGTCCATATAGAAAAATAGCACTCATTCATCATCTCTGCCTCTCTCTTGTGCCAACTTCTATTATATCTAACTAAGGAGATTGATTATTAAAAGTGTGAAATGCTAATAAAATTTTCTGATATGCTGTTTCTAGCATTTGGTAAGATTAAACATTGTTTAGATAAGTATGCATCCACCATAATCCATTCCTAGTCCCATGGTTGACATACTCTACTATAGACAAGACAGGTTTGCATGCTCCGAGACCCATTAGTTCTCTATCCAGCTGCCTATGTAACTCCTCCCTACCCTGAAACCATTACCTACTATGGACAGTTGGTCCTCCTCCTTAAATGCAGCAGCACGAAGGTAGGAGCAGAGGAGCAGGAAGTAGTTAAACTGCTGTTTGCTCTATGACTCATTAAGTTGATTCCTGAGTATTTATCCAAGAGAAATAAAAACATGTGTCCACACAAAGACGTGTATGTGCATGTTCGTAACTTTGTTGATAAGAATAACCTCAAATTGGTAACAATCCAATGTCCAGCACTGGTGAATGGGTAAACAGAGGGTAAGCTAGTCCCACATCGGAGTACTATATGACAACTAAAAGGAACGAACTACCACTAAAGGCAACAATATAGACAGACCTCAGTTTATACACTACATATCACATGGGATATGATACTTTTTGAAATGTATACTTCTTTATAACTCTAGCAAATACAAACTAATCCATGATAGAGAGTAAATCAGTAGTGGGGTCAAGAACCAAGGGCTGGGGGGACCCTTGAAGAGAACATGGAAACTATTGTGGAAGATGGTAGTGCCGCAGCTGTTCCCAGACTTCAATGGTTATTTCTCAGGCATTAGGAACAGCAGCTACACAGGATTATCCCTGGATGTGTATGAAGGGTATCTTAGTGCTGGGGTATAACTCAATGGAACAGGGCTTTCCTGGTGTGTGTACAAAATGAATCCCCAGCTTCAGTAAGTAAATAAAAGAAATAACCTACACCTTAAGTTGATATTTTTAAATTGGAAAATGACTAAAAATAATTTCACTGATTGCTAATAGATACACAAGAGTAGACCACAGGGATATGCAAATAAAACAGAAAAAATCATTTAATATCTGAAATTTTTGTTGGATATTTTATATATTTACATTTCAAATGTTATTTCCTCTCCCCCCTTTCCCATCCCTCCTCCCCTCGCTTCTATGAAGATGATCCCTCTCCTACCCACCCACTCCCACCTCAACACCCTGGCATTGCCCTACTGGGGAAATGAGCCTTCACAGGACCAAGTACTTCTTCTCTTGTTGATGCCAGACAATGCCATCCTCTGCTACACATGTGTTTGGATCCATGGGTTTCCTGGTGTGTACTCATTGGTTGGTGGTTTAGCCCCTGGGAACTCTGGGGGCTCTGGTTGGTTGATATTGTTGCTCTTCCCATGGAGTTTCAAACCCTTCAGCTCCTTCAATCCTTTATCTCTTCCACTGGAGTCCCCGTGCTCACTCCATTGTAATACGTGAATTTTATTAAAGCTTGAGTAGTTTTATTTTTTTTTTCTTTTTCTGGTGCTGGGGACAAACTGGGTCCTCTCAGGCTAAATATGAATTCTACACCTCTGTGTCTCTGTTTAAATTTTAAAAGTGCAGATTTTAAAAAGAATAAAAATAAAATTTATTTAAAAAGACACTCAGGAGTTATTTTCAAATGCACAGAATTAATACTAAATACTAGTCATTTGATTTTATTTGAAAATATTTTTTCCATTCTTTCCTAGGTAACTAGGAAAATAATCATATATATAAACTATTGCATAGGAAGAAAGAAAAGGAGACTTCCTGAAATCCTGACAGGAACTGAGTGCCTGGGCACAGTACACATGTGCAAAGTGTAAAGCAGACCTTGGAGGTGTGAAGACTGTCCCGGAAGAACCACAAGAAGCTAGCATGCCATTTGGAAATGGCTAAGAAATCAATCAGCTTTGGCTCAATGGGACCTTTTACTGTAAACATTTTAAATTCCATTTATTCTGGAACCAAATGAGTGTATCAATTATTGAAGTTTTAAAGTCAAATCAGTAACAACTGGGTCCAGGTGAGTGGCCGATGAGGCCTTTGCCAAGGAGATCGGTGACTCCTAAGGCAAAGCAGGCCTCAGTTTCTTCCCTCTCTCCCACTCCTGCTCCATCACTTTGCTTTCTCAGAGCTTTCCTACCCAGTACTTTCTTTCTCTCCCTCCATCACAAAGAAGCACTGTTCTTCCTTCCTTCCTGAGATCCCTTTCAAGCCCCTAGCACCAAGAGTTCTGACTTTTCTCAGCCTATGAAGTGTATGGCAAAAAAAAAAAAAAAAAAAAAAAAAAAAAAAAAAAAAGACAAAATGGGAAGATGGTTTTCTGAATGTGGGGATATAATATGATCTAAGCAATAGGCTACAATCTATGGCATAATATGTGCATATGTGCAGAGAGAACATTTCGAAGCCAACAATACTTTTTAAATGTTTCTAAAGTTTAGCAAAATCCTGACAGAATCCCATTCCAAACTCTTAACCTCATTGCTCCAGGGGAACATGTGATGAGAGAGCAGTACTCCATCGCCAATGTCCACTGAGCTAGGTGCAGCCAACCAGTTCTTTCACTTACCTCCAGGGTGGAGGCTCCTGACAGCTGAGGTTGAGGCTTGCTTCTTCCTTTTCAGTTCCTAACTTTTCACCTCATAGGGCCATAGGGCCCAAGGCTAGTCTCTCCTCTAGGCCCTTTATCCTCTCCAATTCATTTCAGATCTTGCTCAACCTCCAGACTTTAAATTATAACAAGATTATCTATGAACCCAATTTTTATCTTTTGCTCATATGTCTCTTCCCTGAGGCCCAAGATCACATCTCCACCTAATTGTTCCATATCTCCATGTAGAAGTCCAAATTTGTCTCACATGTGGGAAGTCCAAATTAGGACTATTGGCTTACCTCTTTCAGTTCTTTCCTCTTCTCAATTTTGACCTCAGGGAGAAATAGCATTACCCAGCTGCTTATCAAAACAGGGTTGAGACCCGAAAGATGACTCAGCAAATAGTGCCATTCTCTGCTAAGCCTGAGGACCTGAGTTTAACATAGGGACCGAGATGGTAGAAGAAGAGAAGCCATAAAGTGCCTCATGTAAGGCAGAACTAGGGAGAGATCACCTCCCACACACTTCTTCAAACTCCAACCTGGCTATGGAAGAAACAAATGCCTGGTCTTCAGAGTTTCATGTCCCTTGTCAGGCATGAGTAGTAACAAACCAGTAGACCCTCACAGTGACTTGAGCGGTGACTATAGAAGCATAGTAGTGACTACTGGAAATGACAAGTTAGTAGCTCCTATGTATTGGCTGTTGTAGGAGCCAGGTGTGTATCTCACTTATGTAATTCCAGCCCAAACTTCAGAATGTGACCTTGTCTTAGAAACCATCAACCTCAAAGTAACAACAATAAGACCTGCTATAAAGATGGGAGCAAGGGCCATCTCTGACCATTTTTTGCCTGCTTTCGAGACCCTTGCCCTCTGTTGTCTCACCTAGCTTTAATATGGGGGGATATCCCTAGTCTTTTTGCAACACTAGATGCCATGTTTGGTTGGGAGGCCTGCCCTTTTCTGAAAGGAAACTGAAGTAGATTTGGAGGAGAGAGGAGATGGGAAAAGAAACTGGGAGGAAAGTGAGGATGGGAAACTGTGGCTGAGATGTATTATATGAGAGAAGAATAAAACGCATTGAAGAGAGACAATAGTCTGAAAAAGTACAAAGAGCAAGCCAGTAAGCAGCACCCCTGCTTTTGGTCTCCACATCAGCTCCTAACTCGAGGTTCCAGGCCTGAGTTCTTCCTCTCCTGACCCCTTTAGTGGTGAACAATAAGAAATAAAGGCCAAATAAACCCCTAAAAGATGATTGACCCACCCAAAATTTAAAACTAATTATAACTCCTGCTAATTCCCCAGACATGGTGCCAGGTAACATCTCCACATATGAGTCCTAGAGGTCAGGAGGACAAAGACCCTCAAATCAGGCAGCAGCTGAAGTTCCCCAGGAAGCCCAAGCCTCTGCTTTTCTGGCAGCTAGCTGCTGGCTTGCTGTCCTCTACCCAAAGTAATCCTGTGGAGCTGTGAAAGGCCTGACACTGATGTGCACTGACTTTTGAAGCTGTCATTGTAACATTTCACATAATATAGACATGGACATTAGCCCTCCAAGGCTAGGTAACATGAAAATATTACTGTTTCTCCATCTTTATAGGATTCACCATATGAGACTCACCAGGATAGCAACAGCTTTTTTTTCTCCTCAGTGCTATCTCTAGGATGTTCGTCTCCTCTGGAAGATGAAGGCTCAGTATAGTTCAGACTGGCCAAAGAGCCATCTGTTCTAGCATACTGTGGAGCTGAAGCAGCCAGGTTATCATGCGGCACTTCTGGGAAGGCTTCCTACGACCATGTCAAAACACCCAGGCCTTCCCCTTTGTACCACTCTGAGAGTGACTTCAATGTGTGTGCCTTCCATGTTAGAGTCATGTCCTCAGGAGCCAGTGTGACAGCCACAACAGTTAAGGGACATTGCTTCCAGACTAGGTGAGACCTAGGCAAGTCTCCAAGGCTTCCTCCTGGATAGAAAGCTGTCCGGGGAGCTACTAACCTGCATTTTGCTCATCTGCAAATTAGAGCAAAAGACTCTTTGTGAAGAGAAAACCCACACGGCTGACGGGGAAGCTCAGCTGATCTCCCTGGAGACCTTCCTGACCTGTATAACATGTGGAAGGCAAAAGACAGTTGGATACCTAATGACTGTTTTGAAAAATAACGTTCACAAACATCCCCCCAAATCTCAGGAAGTAAAGGAGGAGACCTTCACTATCACCTCTACCACTGCCCCCTAAAATTGGAGACATCTCAACCCACTTTCACCAGCTCTGATCTGTACCTTCCATTCAAAAAGTAGATATAAAAGAAACCTGGTGTTTCTTAAGAAAGATTGGTTTCAGGGAGCCATTAAAACAATGCACACAAAACAAATCTCACTAGGCAAACCTCAACGGGTCGCAAAGTCTGCCTGGCCAGATCAGAAATAGCTGGTTCATTAAGCCCCACATCCCAAGGCACAGAGGCTTACCAAACCGGACTAGGTCTCTTGCCAAGAGTCTCAGGTAAAGCTCTTTCAGATGAAAACTCACATTTATCTGGGCCAGATGCTAGAGGCTAGGGGGCCCTTAGGGTGTTCCTGGATATCTGTCTCCAGTCTTTGCGTAACTGTAAGCAATCCTTTCTGTTCTCTGACTATTTATTCCATACACACCTGCTGTGAAGCCCCAGTGTTAGTAGGATTCCCAAAGCAGAATCGGAGGTGGCTCCTGTTGTCATTTCACAGGAAGGGAGGCAGGATTCGAAAAGCTATCTTTAAAGAAAAAAAAAAAGGTGACTGGGAAGCTGTTGTGCGGAGGAACTGGCTGTGAAAGGCTCTCTAGCCTACACCAAATGTGCAAGTTTCTATCGCAAACAGCGAGATCCCTATTAGCAAGTCCATCTGCAGAAGGCATGAACAGCGATCGTGGATGCCAGCCCACATTTGGACGGTTGTTGACCTTGTTTTCCCTTTGCAGCTGCTGCAACAAATAGCAGTTCCGTGGAGGGGGTGTGTGGTGGGAGGCAGTACGTATGTGTACAGCTGTGTATGCCGGGGCCAGAGGTCACCTCTGGTGTCTTTTCCCTCTATTGATCTCTACTTTATTTTTTGAGCTGTTGGCCTTTGTCACTGACCCTGACACTGGCTATTCGGGTTGGACTAGCTTGTCAACAAGTCCCAGGGATCCACCATTTTTATGCTTCCCTCAGGTTTGGGGTGAAAGCCACACACCCAGGTACCCTTCTTTTTGTTCTGTTTTTGTTTGTTTTTTAATGGGTGCTGTTATAAATCCAAATTCCACTCTCATGATTACAAAGCAAGTGCTTGAATCAATGAGCCATCTCCCTAGCCCAAGAGCAATTGTTTTGGAGGAACAGTATGATCTTTAAAGTCTGTAATTAGAAATCTCAGAGAAAAGTCCTTGCCACTAAATCATACCACTGGGAACCCCAAAGTTTTTCTAAGAGATAAAGTTATTTATTTTGTTTTCTCTATTCCATGAGACCATAAAGACTAATGGAGAGAGAGATGTAGTGAGCTAAACTCCACCTCAAGGTTTTCTTATTCTAGCTGTGTGTATCAAATTGTTTAGAGGACTTGCCATCTATCCCGATGAGGGACTTCACGGTAGACCCACATGGTGGAAGGAGAACAACATCTCCTACAAGTTGTCCTCTGATCACTACAGGCACACTGAGGTATCTACACAACAAACAGTGAGGAGGGAGAGTGAATGAATGGAATAAATAAGATAACAAGTGCTCAGTCCCTGGGAGCTCTGAAGACTGGTTGGTTGATAATCTTGTTCTTCCCATGGGGATGCAAAGACTTCCAGCTCCTTCAGTTCTTTCTCTAGTTCCTTCAGTGGTTTTCAAGTGTTCAATCCGATGGTTTGCTGCAAGCATCCTCAACTGTATCAGTATAACTCTGGCAGAGGCCCTGAGGAGGCATCCATATCAGGTTCTTGCCAATAACCACTTCTTGGCATCAGCAATACTGCTGGGTTTTGTGGCTGCATATGGAGAGGGTCTCCAGGTGAAGCAGTCTCTGGATGATCTTATTCTCAATCCCTGCTTTTCGATTTGCCCCTTTATTTCCTTCCCCTTACTTCCTTTGAGTGTTTTATTCTCCCCTTTAAAAAGGACTGAGGAATCCACATTCCGACCTTCCTTCTTTTTGAGCTTCATAATGTCTCTGATTTGTTTCTTGGGTATTCTGAGCTTTTTGTGCTAGTATCTGATTATCAGTGAGTGCATACCATGTGTGTTCTTTTGTGACTTGGTTACTTCACTCAGGATGATAGCTTCTAGTTCCATCCATTTGCCTAAGCATTTTATGAAGTCATTTCTAATAGCTGAATAGTACTCCATTGTGTAAATGTGCAACAATTTCTGTATTCATTCCTCTGTTGAAGGACATCTAGGTTCTTTCCAGATTCTGGCTATTATAAATAAGGCAGCTATGAACATGGTGGAACATGTGTCCTAGTTAGATGTTGGAGCATCTTGAGTATATGCCCAGGAGTGGAATAGCTGGGTTCTCAGGTAGCACTATGACCAATTTTCTGAGGAACTGCCAGACTTATTTCTGGAGTGGTTATATCAGCCTGCAATCCCAACAACAATGGAGGAATGTTCCTCTTTCTCTGCATCCAGCATCTGCTGTCACTTGAGTTTTTGATCTTAGCCATTCTGACTGTTGTAAGGTGGATTCTCAGGGATGTTTTGATTTGCATTTCCCTGATGACTAGGAATGTTGAGCATTTCTTTAGGTGCTTCTCTGCCATTTGATATTCCTCAATTGAAAATTCTTTGTTTAGCTCTGTACCCCATTTTTAAAAGGATTGTTTGATTCTCTGGAGTCCAACTTTAGTTCTTTGTATATATTGGATATTAGCCCTCTATAAAATTTAGGATTGGTAAATATCTTTTCCAATCTGTTGGTTGCCATTTTCTTCTTTTGACAGTGTCCTTTGCCTTGCAGAAGCTTTGCAATTTCATGAGGTCCCATTTGTCGATTCTTGCGTGTTCTGTTCAGCAAATTTTCCCGTACCTATGTGTTCTAAACTCTTCCTCACTTCCTCTTCTATTAGTGTTAGTGTAGCTGGTTTTACACAGAGGTCTTTGATCTACTTGGACTTGAGCTTTGTATAAGGAGATAAGAATGGGTCAATTTGCATTCTTCTGCATGTTGACTGCCAGTTGAACCAAGAGGATTTGCTGAAGATGCTGTCCTTTTTCCACTGAATGTTTTTAGATCCTTTGTTAAAGATCAAGGGACCATAGGGGTGTGGGTTCCTTTCTGGATCTTTAATGATATTCCATTGATCTACTTGCCTATCTCGGTACCAATAGCATGTGGCTTTTGTTAGATTGATCTGTAATATACCTTGAGGTCAGGGATGGTGATTCTGTCAGAAGTTCTTTTATTGTTGTGAATAGATTTTGCTATTCTAGGTTTTGTGTTATTCCAAATGAACTTTCAAATTGCTCTTTCTAACTCTATGGAGAATTGAATTCAAGTTTTTATGGGGATTTCATTGAATCTGTAGATTGCTTTTGGTAAGATGGCCATTTTTACTATGTTGATCCTTCCAGTCTATGAGCATGGGAGTTCTTTCCATCTTCTGAGACCTTCATCAGTTTTCTTCTTCAGATATTTGAAGTTCTTGTCATACAGGTCCTCCACTTGCTTGGTTAGGGTCACACCAAAGTATTTTATATTATTTGTGACTATTGTGAAGGGTTTCATTTCCCTAATTTCTGTCTCAGCCTGTTTATGCTTTGAGTAGAGGAAGGCTACTGATTTCTTTGAGTTAATTTTATATCCAGCCACTTTGCTAAAGTTGTTTATCAGCTGTAAAAGTTCTCTGATAGAATTGTTGGGGTGACCTATGCTTACAATCATATCATGTGCAAATAGTGATATTTTGACCTTTTGCTTTCTGATTTGTATTTCTTTGGCTGTCTTTTGCTGTCTAATTGCTCTGGCTAGTACTTCCGGTACTATGTTGTATAGGTAGGGGGAGAGTAGACAGACTTGCCTAGTCCCTGACTTTAGTGACATTGCTTCAAGTTTCTCAACATTTTGTTTGATGTTGGCTACTGGTTTGCCATATATTGCTTTTACTATGTTTAGGTACAGGCCTTGAATTCCTGATTTTTCCAAGACTTTTAACATAAAGGTGTGCTGAATTTTGTCAAATGATTTCTCATCATGTGATTTTTTTCCTTGAGTTAATTTATATAATGATTTACAATGATGAATTTCCATATATTGACTGATCCCTACATTCCTGAGATAAATCCTACTTGATCACTGTCAATGATTGTTTTGATGTGTTTTTGAATTCAGGTTGCTAGAATTTTATTGAGTATTTTTTGCATCAATGTTCTTAAGGAAAATTGGTCTGACATTCTCTTTCTTTGTGGGGTCTTTTGTGGTTTAGGCATGAGCATAGTTGTGGCTTCAAAGAATGAGTTGAGTAGTGTTTCCTCTGTTTCTATTTTGTGAAATAGTTTGGAGAGTATTGATATTACGTCTTCTTTGAACTTCAGATATATTCTCCATGTGACCCATCTGGTCCTGGTCTTTCTTTTGGTTGGGAAGCTTTTGATGACTGCTTCTATTTCTTTAGGGTTTATACGACAGTTTAGATAGTTTATCTGATTCTGATTTAATTTTGGTACCTGGTGCCTGTCTAGAAAATTATTAATTTTCTCTAGATTTTTCAATTTTGTTGAGTATAAGCTTTTGTAGTAGCATTGGATAATTTCTTGAATTTTCTCGGGTTCTGTTATTATGTCTTGCTTCCCTATTCATTTCTGATTTGGTTAATTTGGATACCCTCTCTGTGCTCTAGTTAGTCTGACTAAGGGTTTATCAATCTTGTTGATTTTGTCAAAGAACCAGTTCCTGGTTTTGTTGATTCTTTGTATAGTTCTTTTTGTTCCTATTTGATTTATTTCAGCTCTGAGTTTATTTCCTGCCTTCTACTCCTCTTGGGTGTAACTGCTTCTTTTTGTTCTAAAGCTTTCATTTGTGCTGCCAAGTTGTTAGTGTATGGTCTCTCCAGTTACTTTTGGGAGGCACTCAGAGCTATGAGTTTTCTTCTTGACACTGCTTTCATTGTATCCCATACATTTGAGTATGTTGTGCTTTTATTTTCATCAAATTCTAAAAAGTCTTCAATTTCTTTTTGTATTTCCTCTTTGACTAAGTTATTATTGAGTAGAGCATTGTTCAACTTTCATGTGTATGTGGGTTTTTTGTTTTTTTTTTTTTTTTGTTATTATTGAAGACCAGCCTTAATCCATGGTGATCTGATAGGATGCATAGGAGTATTTTGATCTTCTTATATCTGTTGAAGCCTGTTTGGTGACCGACTATATGGTCAATTTTGTAGATGGAATCATGAGGCACTGAGGAGAAAGTATATTCTTTTTTTAGGACAAAATATTCTACAGATGTCTGTTACATTAATTTGATTCATAACTTTTGTTAGTTTCACTGTGTCTCTGTTCAGTGTCTGCTTCCATAGTCTGTTCACTAATTAGAGTGGGGTGATGAACTCTCCCACTATTATTGTGTGTGTTGAAATATATGCTTTGAGCTTTAATAGGGTTTCTTTTATGAATGTGTGTGCCCTTGTTTTGGAGCATATATGTTCAGGATTGAGAATTTATCTTAATAGAATTTTTTTTTTATCAGTAAATAGTGTTCTTCCTTATCTTTTCTGGTAACTTTTGGTTGAAAATCTATTATATTTGATATTAGATGGTTACTCCAGCTTGTTTCTTAGGATCATTTGCTTCCAAATTTTTTACAGCCTTTTACTCTGAAGTAGTATCTGTCTTTGTCACTGAGATGAGTCTCCTGTATGCAGCAAAATTCGGGATCTGTTTATGTATTCATTCTGATAGTCTATGTCTTTTTATTGGCAAATTGATCCATTGATGTTAACAGATATTAAGGAATAATGATTGTTGTTTCCTGTTACTTTTATTGTTAGAGGTAGAACTATGTTTGTTTGGTTTCCTTTTTTTTTTCTTTTTTTTTCTTTTTTTTGGGGGAGGGGTTGTTTCAAGAAGGTCATTTTCTTGATTTTCCTATGGTATAGTTTCCCTCCTTGAGTTGGAATTTTCTATCTTTTATCCTTTGTAGGGCTAGATTTGTGGACAAATATTGTGTGCAATTTTGTCCTAGAATATCTTGTTTTCTTTATCTATGGTGATTAAGAGTTTTGCTGGATATGGTAACATGGGCTGCCATATGTGTTCTCTTAGGATCTTTATGACATCTGTCCAGAATCTTCTAGCTTTCATAGTCTCTGTTGAGAAGTCTGGTGTAATTCTGATCAGTCTGCCTTTATGTGTTACTTACCTTTATTCCCTAACTGCTTTTAGTATTATTTCTTTGTTTTGAACATTCAGTATATTGACTATTATGTGTCAGGAGGAATTTCTTTTCTGTTCCAAACTATTTGGAGTTTTGTAGGCTTTTTGTGTGTCCATGGTCATCTCTTTCTTTAGGTCAGGGAACTTTTCTTCTCTAACTTTATTGAAGATATTTACTGGGCCTTTGAGTTGGGAAACTTTTCTCTCTTCTACACCTATTATCCTTAGGTTTGGTCTTCTCATTGTGTCATATATTTCCTGGATATTTTGGGTTAGGAGCTTTTTGATTTTTGCATTTTTTTTTGTCTGCTGTCTCAATGTTTTCTATGGTATCTTTTGCCCCTGAGATTCTTTCTTCTATTTCTTACATTCTGTTGATGATGCTTGTGCTCAATTTATTCATCTGTTTGGTTGTATTTTCCTATAGCTCTTTAAGTGATTTTTGTGTTTTTCTTTAAGGGCTTCTACTTGTTTACCTGTGTTGTCCTTATTCTCCTGTATTTGTTTAAGGGAGTTTTTCATGTGCTTCTTGAGGCCCTCAATCATCTACAAGAGGTATGATTTCAAGTCCAAACTTTATTTTTCTGGTGTGTTGGGATATCCATTACTTGCTGTGGCAGGAGAACTAAGTTCTAATGTTACTAGGTTATCTTGGTTTCTGTTTCTTAGGTTCTTGTGCTTGAAAGATGTGGACCTGGTTTCATTCTTCTGCAAAAGTCTATCTATATTTTCCAGAAACATTAGTCAGGGAGGCTGTTTTGTTTTAAAAGATATTTGTTTGTTTGTTTGTATTTTGTTTATTTAATTTTATTTTCTAGTGCAATGACTTTCTCAATTATTATGTGTCCATAGCTGTATGGTTTTTTCACTAGATGCTCTAGCATGTTAATCTGTATGTCTTTTTGTGCCATTATTAACCTGTCCATACCACTACAGATGTGTAGTATATTTTGAAGTTGGGTAATATGATATCCCTAGCTGTATTCTTATATCTCAGAGTCTTTTTGACTATCCATGATCTTTGGTTTCCATAAGCCTTTAAGGTTGTTTCCTCCCTAGTTCTATAGAGAATTTCATTGCAATTTTTATGGGAACCATATTGAATCTATAGGTTGCTTTGGATAAAATAGACATCTCCACAATCTTAGTTCTGCCAATACAGGAACATGAATAATGTTTCTATCATCTGGGGTCCTTCAATTTTTTCCCCAGTATCCTAATTTTTTCCTGGTAAAGGTTTTTCACCTACTTGGTTGGAGATATGATTCTTGCCTTTATATAGATGGTGTCTTTCTAACTCTTACAGAATTGTGTCATGACCTTGTCTTGCCTTGAACTTATGAAAATTAGACACGGCATGCCTATGTGAGAGTTGTTAGTGTGGCTTAGGTATTAATCCTACTAGGTGCTTTCTAATCTTGCTAGATTTGTGGTTTGGTGCCAGACGTTTATTTAGAGAAAATGTCACCCATCATTACTTTAAGTATTAATTATGTTTCTATCTTTTTTTCTCATGTTTACATCATACATTGTACCTTCTATAGATGCCACATAGTTCTTCAATATGTTTCTCCGTCTTTACACTCAACTTCCATGATTTTTATATTGCCTTTTCATTTTTTAAACAGTACCTATTGTCTTATCCTCAAGTTTTTGATTCCTTCTTCAGACATTACCAGTCAACTAAGGCCTTTGATTACATACATTGTTTTACCTACAAGCTTTTGTTTTTAAACTCTAGCATTTCTCTTTGATCCATTCACGTTTTATTCTCTCTGTTTCCATTGCCCATTATTCTTATGTGTTGTCTACATTTTTTTCATTAAAACTAAAGCTGTTACCCATTTATAATGGTTATGTTTTTCACTTTTTAAAAATTATTTTCCGATCACTGCTACATTCTTGCTCTGTACTTTCTAAAAGCTATTAGGTCCTTTGTTGCCAGGCTGTCACTGAACTGTGTTTAGGGTCTCCTTTCTCAGCCTTCCAAGTCACTAAGACTATAAAAGGTAGCATCCCACCTGGCTTTCTCGTGCTAGTCCCAACACTAGCTTCCATTTTTGTTCAATCTCTTCAAGTTATGTCTTGACTTTTAGGATGCTGGGGTGATTCAAATGAGAATGACGCCCTTAGGCTCACAGATCTGAATAGTAGTTTACCAGGGAGTGGCACTATTTGAGAGGATCAGGAGGTTTGGCCCTGTTGGAGAAAGTATGTCACTGGTGGTGGGCTTTGAGGTTTCAAAACCTCATGCTAAGCCCAGAGTCTTTGTTCTCCAAGGGCCCCACAGATTAGGATGTAGCTCTAAGGATCTAGCACCATGATTTTGTACAGGCTGCCATGCTCTTTCCATGATAATAGACTAAGCCCTAGAAACTATAATCAAGCCCTCAGTTGAATGCTTTCTTTTAAAGTGGTGCCTTGATCATGGTACTACACAATAATTGAACACTGGCTAACATAGACACATTGTACGTTTTTGTTGAAGGGTAGACAGGATATACATAGGAGAAACTATAGGAATGAGGCTTTTAGTAGGTACCAGTACAATGTGGGGAGATGTGAAAAATCCCACAGTTCTTTACATCTTACCATATATCTCAGTGTTTTAGTGAGCTAGTGTCTCTGGATGATGAACTTCATACATGCTTCTTAGCTCCTCACCCGAGATACCTGGAAGAAGTTAGAGTTCTTTATTCCTTTTGTCCAACTATGCTGAACTATGTTAAATGCCTTCGTAGGTGGTGCCTCTGATAACCTCCCCCAGGCAGAAGGACTATATAATTATCTCCAGGATCTCCCTGTCAGGATCTGGTTTCCTAGATGTAAAACTCAACTTAATGTGTCATCCCTAACATCTTCCTAAAAGTGGACAGCTGTGGCATTTCCATACTAAGACTAGCATGTGTCAATTTCATTCAGGGTTTTCTAGCCAGGCACTGATTTCCCCGTGATCTGCACTTCCCTGTGTCCACCTCCCAATGCCAGATTTGTGGAGAGAGATGTGCTTCTCTAACCCACATCTTTGGTGGATGAATCTAAGGCACCTTGGCTCTTCACTTTGTTCAGCAGTTTGTCTGGTTAAGCTTTATGAAACTCTTCACTCCAGGATCTTAGGTACAAAACAGATTTGTGTCAGCATTTTGTCTCTTGGGATGGTCACCCAGAGTCAGGTGACCTAACAATAATGAATACAAGGCTCAGAATAGCAGCAGAGTCTGCTATCCTAGGGCCAGTAAATGTCAGCAGGGATCATCTGCAGGTAATGAGCCTTACATTCACAGGACAAAATTCCAAGTGTGTAAAGAGAAAAACAATGAAAAATAACTCTCCCTCAAACCCTCAACACCCAACAGGTCTCTTGATAAAAATTGTCACCAGACTCCTGGGTATCCTTAAAAATATATCTGTATGAAATATTATATACATATACTGTTAAATGAAAAGTTTAGAAGAGCACATTTTTTCATAATTTTAGAATTTGACTCATAATCTCCCTTAGCATTTGTTGCTCCTTTGAGGAAAACACATTATACTCTTGGGTCAGCTCATTCCATTCTTAGTAGATCCAGAGTATGCTTTTTAAGATATCTGCAAACTTGGAAATCTGTCCATCTTTTTCATTTTCCTCCCTTGTGTTGACTTTTCTCTTAAACTTAAAAGACACAACTTGTCTTTCTTCCTGTGAAACCTGAGAATTTGTGGAAATTAATATGTCACTCTTAGGAAAGTGTAAACTTTTGTTCAACATACCACACTCAAAGGCCTCTAATGTACCCACTTATCAGAAAAACAAAACAAAACAAAACAAAACAAAACAAAAAAAAAAAAAAAACGCTTGCTAGTATATCTGACAGAGAATAAACAGCTTGTTGTGAAAAGATGGGCACACTGTAGGGATTTGTTGTGGAAAGTGATCCTATCATGTGCTTGCTAGTATGTCAAGTCTGGACTTTATTCAATTTTTTTTCTTGGCCAAGCTGAAATTGTGGTAACATTCCTAATAAATTTTGACGATATGATAGAATGAAATCTGAGCCCAGATGCCAACATTCAGCAGAGACTCAGAGTTCCTTACCCTCTCTAAACCACAATGTCATCTTTCCATAATAAGATGGGAACAATAATGTAAGTTGGCTCATGGGTCATCAGACATACTGAAATGCCACCAGAGTTCAGCAGAGTTCGGAATGCTGTTGCTGTCACACCAGGATGATGTAGCAGCAGAGAATACTGCACCTGGGTTACCTGTACCATGTGTAGGAATTACCAACGATTTCACTTGGATTCCTCTCTACAGAGCCTGTGTGTGAAGTTCAGTCTATGCAAGACTCCTCTGTTTCCAGAAGAAGTCATTTCTGCCACCCTACCAAGTCCACTTTTATTTAACATAAGCACCAATAACTCTAGGACTTGCCAATAAGTACAAAGCCATCATGATATTACTCTTCATAGTTAAAGCCCAGAAGATTACACAGCACATGCAGGTGTCCTAGGGTGAAGTTCCAGAAGATTCCATGTAGGTGTCCTAAAGAGAAGCATATTTCATAGAAACTTTCTAGTTTTGTGCTCTGTGACTTCAAAGTATTGCTGATTCCTTGGTGATGGTCTTGAAGAAGCTTTATTTCTAGGAGCTGGTTTGCAGTTGGGTCATAAAGAGGAATGCTCTATCATGGGACCATATTGAGGGATGTTCTAACCATCAGCAGGTCACATCGAGGGATATTATAACCATCAGCTTATGAATGTTGTTGCTTCTTACTATGGAGGGAATCCTGAAGTCTTAGTAGACAATCACTTTTATAAGTTCATAGGAGAAATTTCTATATATTCTTAAAAATCAGTTGTATTTATCTTTACTGTTTATATTTTACTATGTGTTCATTATGACCTGTGCCACAAATTATATTTCTTGATAGAAAATATAGTCAGAGTTTAAATCAGAGTTCCAGCCCTGAAAATGTGAACATTGGAAACTTCACTATCTGCAGATTATTTTAAAAAACTCTTGCCATCCTCATTTTGTGTTCTACTCTTATGTTTCTTGCATGCTTTTCTCTAGTTCCCCTTTATTAAAACCCACATCCAGCAGAAAGACAGGACGTCAAGTGAGGGATGTGGTTGCTATACCACAGTCAAAACTCTGACCCATAACTATTCTGTCTGAAAGAACTGCAGGAAAAAAAAATGGAGAAGAGCTTGAGGAAAAGTAGATCCAGCAACGAGCCAAAAGTGGCATCCAGCTCAAGGGGAGGACCTAAGACCTGACACTATTACTGAGGCTATGGAGTGCCCACAAAAAGGGACCTATCATGACTGACCTCTGAATGACCCAAAAAGCAGCTGAAAGAGTCAGATACTGATATTTATACCCAACCAATGGACGGGAGCTAATGACTCCTGCAGTTGAATTAGAGAAAAGTTGCAAGAAACTGAGGAGGAGGGCAACCCTGTAGGAGGACCAGCAGTCTCAACTAACCTGAACCCTCAGGTAGTGTACACCAGCTGATATGAGGCCCCTGACACATTTATAGCAGAGGACTGCTAGGTGTGTATTCAATCAGAGAAGATGCACTTAACGCTCAAGAAACTGGAGGCCTCAGTATGTGGGGAGGTCTGGTGGGATTGAGGATGGGTGGGTGGGGACATCCTCATGGAGATGGGGGGGGGTGAAGTATAAGATGTAAAATAGCCAGAAGGTGGACAGGGAGGAAGATAATTCTGGAGTATAAAAAAAGATTAAATAAAAATAATAAAAAGCTGACTTAAGTTCATATTTGGAACATGTAACAGAAAATGGACACATGAGTTCCCTCCCCAGTGTGTGTCTCTGGGAACCAGGTACAAAATTATTGGCAACAGTAAAAGTTTTCTGAATGTGCAATAACTAAAGTCTAATTCAAAGATTCTAAACACACTCCGGCGTTCCGCAGTGTTCACCGTGTTGTCGTTCACACTGCCCTTGCTCCTATACACACACCACTCACCCTTTGCTCCGTGCATGCTGTCACACCGTGGGCACCAAGAAGTGCTGTGTCAGAGACTCAGCTCAGATGCAAGACTGCCATATGGTATGGCTTGCAACAATTGCACTTTATGTGCTCTTATAGAAGAATAATATCATAATACATAAAACAAAAACTTTTTTTAATATTCTCCTTCCATCATTACTTAGCATATGAGCTTCCAATGGGTGCATTTGGATTGTACTATGTTTAAATGTTTAATATTTAAAATCAATTTCATCTCTTTAAAAAAATGGCAACAGAATTTTAGCATGAGATTAGAATGAAATTTCCAAAATTGCCCTCCCTAAATATGTTTTTTTTTTCTATTTCATGCTTTGAGAACTGTAAATCAAAATATTAATTAACTCTGAACAATGTTACAAATGCTCTATATTCCACGGTTTCAAGTGTTTGGTCAGAATCTAATTTTTATGTAATAATAAACAAAGACAACTCACTGGTATGCAAATTTGCCTTAATCTTTAAGGAAGGGTAAAGTCATATGTATCCCAAAAATTATCTTAACATTGCGTTATGATCTGCCATTAGTAGATGTCCGATTTGCACACCTACTTGATATAAAATCCCTACCCAGGACTATATAAAAACTATGAAAAGCGGTTGCCGGTGGGAAAAGTTTAAGAAATCCCGCTCTGCTGCACAATGGAGGTTTCAGCGTATGAGAAGAACCCCTGCACAGGCTGGGTGAAATGTTGCTATTCAGGAGGCCACCTGCAAAACTTGGGCAGCAGCCCTGTCTTTGCGAAAGAAAGTCCAGTGTGCCTCCTTTCAGGCTGCGCGAAGAGGAAAAGGCTGGACTGGTTAGCAATGATTCCTGCTGACCAGAAGACCCACCGCAAAGGGGCCTAAATTAGGGGACCAAGTGACTTTGGGAAGGACTCGGACAATCTGTATTGAATGGGTACAGGGGACATTTCTCTGATAGCTAAGAAGCAGTGACATTAGTTGGTCTTTGCAGAAGGAATTTTGCTGCTGGCTACGCAGTTCAGGGGCACATTTCTACTGGCCAATTTCTAGGTGAACTTATCTGGCAATTTGCCTCCTGGTGTGTGGCAGGGCTAGCTTGGGTCACTGGAGGTTGCTGACTGTTCTAATGATATGCCCACTGTTGTTTGCTTCAAGTCTTTACTTTTGCGAAGGAATTTGCCTCATGTGTACACTGCTTTGCTTTTCAAGCCCTCCTGGCTGGTTCCAGGTGTAGAAAATGCCATGGTTTGCTCCGCAACACGCACGCATTCACCCAGCAAACATACCGAGGCTCTTCTCTGTGCCAGGAATTGTCCAGCCTTCTCTGAGAAGTCATGGAGGGTTCTTGATGGGATCTGAAGGACCCTTGGACTTTTGAGCGCCACTTCAGACATGAGGCACCCCCTCTGCCGCTCGCTGCCAAGTCGGCCTTATCCTGCTGAGATCCCGCTGTTCAGCAGGTTGGAAAATAATACACAACCTGTGCTCTGTGGTTGGGCAGTTGGACAGTTTGTAACGGAGGTGGTCCAGAGTTGCTCGGTAAATTGGAAGAAAGAAGATGTGAGACACAGAAAGAAGAAGGGGACCCTGATCGATTTGGCTGGACTTCCTAGGTCCTAAAATGCAGCGGAGTGGCATCCCAACTCAGAAATTAGCCCCAAAGACCACCCACTGCCCCCACCGCATGCAGCCAGGACTCGCCCCCAGAGCCTTGTCTAGTGGTGGTGAAGGCTATCCACCACCACCTTCCGGACACTGCCTGCTTTCGATCCTTGCGGAGAGCGCTTCCTCTCTCCTGACTCTCTCCTCCTCCTCTCCTCTGGATCCCTCCTCCTCTACTTAGTCCCTCCTCCTCCCCGCCCAGCCTCCCCCACGTCCCGACCAGGGCGAGCTAGACGTCTGGGCAGCCCCAGCGCAACGCGCAGCAGCCTCTCTCCTCTTCTTCCCGCACCGTGCGCTCCACCTGGGCTAGAGCGTCAGGAGCGAGTCCCGGAGGCTGTCGCCTCCCAGTCTGACGACGGGTCACCTGGACGCGCGCCTGAGTCCGGCTCGGGTTGTTGCCGACGCAGTCACCGGGCACGACCGTGGGACTCCGTCTGTCTCGGATTAATACCGGAGAGCCAGAACTAACCTCTCCCGGGCAGAGATGCGACCCTCAGGGACCGTGAGAACCAAGCTGTTGGTGCTGCTGGCCGCGCTCTGCGCCGCAGGTGGGGCGCTGGAGGAAAAGAAAGGTAAGGGCGTGTCCCACCGGCCCGCGCCCCCTGCGAGCTCGATCGCCCAGTCCCAACCTCCGCTCCGGACTCCGCGTCCCCAGCCGCCCGCCCCTCCTCTTCTGGCTCCCAAAGGCGGCGGGGACCTTAGGAGGAACTGGACGTTTCATGTCTGGAATGGGCGAGACTGGGGCGGCCAGAGGAAGGGAGACCTGGCTTGGGGCGGAGGGGCTGCCGGAGCAGCGTGGGAGCCGCGGCTGTGCGCTCCGGGGCTCTCGACTGCTGCCAACTTAGTTGCCTCACTTTTCTGCGCTCAAAAGGCGTTCGGAGCAGAAACGTGGTGCGGGACACCTTGAGGCGCTGAGCATTGGCGCACGTGTGCCCGGTACTGTCAGGGAGAGCGCAGGGACCCCGGATCCACAAGGGGGGGGGGGGCATGTTTCGCCAGCACTGTCTGGGAGTTGAGGGACTGGAGTAAGAGCCAAGGCGCCTCTGGTCAAGGTCGGGACCTCTGAGGCGCGCGGTTTCCTGAGCGCGTCCCCAACACCTCTCTTCTCCGTCAGGGTTTTTTCAGGACCTGGTAGACTGAGTCCCAGCGTGGCTTGCCCTTTCGCCGAATTAACAGCAACTGTGGGAAATATCTTTGTCATTAACTCTGGGACCTCTGGGAAAAGATGATGCTGGTGGTGATTTGCTTCTTCGCTAGCAAAATAAATAAATAAACAAATAACTAAACAAGGAGGACGTTGGGGGTGGCGGGGGATGGGGGAGGGGGGCGATCCCGCCTCTTGGGCATTGAGCACGCCAGGGACCTGCTAGGTGCACTGGTTGGGGACCAAGGCTCCCTGCCAGATTGGAGCTAGTCTTTTGGGATGGCTGATTCCCTGGGATCCCGGAATTTGCCTTTTCCCAGAAGCTTGGGCTTCTGCAGCATGTCTTGGCTTTGCAATGGTATGGCTGACCTCCTTGTGACAGCTGGGTCCTTGTGTGTAGTTCATCCTTGGTGTTTCAAAATGAGGCCGGTAGCAAACTTTCTTACTTGTTATCTGAGATGTTCCCTCTTGGGTTTCTTTTTCTACCCCCTCCCCCCCCCCCGTCCTTTTTGAAGCGATTGATATTAGGCCAACTAAAATGTAACCCCTAATTAAAAAGAAACAGATTGATGTCCATGGATCACATGCGCCAACTGTCCAGACGGAACACGAACAAGTCTGGCTTCATGACTACCCGACCATAAACCCACTTGACACGAGAAACATGCCTCGGAAGGTTTAATTGCACAATTTCAAAATCCAGCCGCTCGGGTTCCAGGAGTCAGGTCTGCACTTGCTGTTGATGTCATCGGCATCCAAGTTGGACTTGGGGGTTGGTGCTCAGTGCACTTTTGTTGGAGGGGGTGTAAGGCGCAGTTCCCCCAACTTAACTACACAATGAAATCATTTGGGTTTAAAAATCAACAAGCAAAACAAACTACACCTCTGCTCCAGTGTTTAGCGACCACGTTAAGCATTCAGATTTCTTGGCTCTATCTTGAGAGTTAGAATTTTTAAACACTCTTGTAGCATTTGATGTGAGACTCACTGGCACAAATGACAAAAGACTGATAGCAACTCCAGGAAGATTACCACGATGGTTTTGAGAAGTGGGAGTCTGGGAAACCTTGCTACACAGGAAAAAGCAAGGTGAAGTGAGTAAACAGGGGCGTGCTTTTCTTCACAGGTAGGGTCAGTGTCAACTTTTCTTCTTGCCTTCCTTAGATGAAGGGCTCCAGTCTTCATCAGTGAGCCTGCCCATGGGACTCCCACCCCGAGTTCTCAGTCTTTCCCACGAGAGCCCCTGTAGAGCACCTCTGTCTCCCTTCGGCACCGTGGTTCGGTGTTACTCTTTTGAACACAAATATTCATCTGGTAAAGTAACATTAAAAAGGCTAAGTTCTAAAGGGCAGATTATTGAAAACTTGAGACACACTTTCTGCAACATACTGAGAAAAGATTTGTTTGTTTAATTGGTCACTTTTGTTCCAGACTGGCACCCTTAAGTGTATCCGCCATACTTGGCCTCAGAGCAGACACTGCTTTAAGCGTATTGCCCATCCTTTCATTGTGTGTAGTGAGTGGCGGGTCTCATCCATTGTATGGCGGAACCTCTGGAGAGAGAAGCATAGTGATTTTTCCCCCGGAGGTAGTAAGAAGTGATGCCAAGGTTCACTACCTTATTGTAGGAGGGCCAGGCTAGGTTAGGTGTGTAAATGACTAAGTTTTGATGCTGGAAGGATAAGGACCAGGAAATGGGCATTTGAGGATCAGTCCCTGTCTGAAGTTTGCATGTTTAGTGGCCTAGTTTCCTGTTCATAGATGCTGTGGCCTCCTGGGTTGCCTTTGATGGGGGCAGTGTAGTCACAAAAACAAAACATGGGCAAGCTTTTGGCTTGTCCTTTCTGAGCAAGTTCCAACTGTGCTCAGGAGAAGGCACTTCTTTGGAAAAGGGCTTGTGTGCATTGTGAATGAGGAGAGCAGGGACCCTCAGCCTGAATAAGACAGTGAAGTTTAGAGGTGGAAAGAACTTAAAGGAGATTTCAAAGGCTTCTCAAGACTGTCTGTCTGTCTGTCTGTCTCTCGGAAGGCTGGGTCTTGGGAATCCCAGGCCTGGCTTTATGTCCAAGAAGCTTATGTTTTCATTCCAGGTCTGGGTTAGGTGGATAGCCCCACTGGAACTCCAGGATTCTGAGGTCTCTTTTCTAGATTCAGTAAATGTCTATTGCTTGCCTAAGATGTGCCAGACATTATGAGTTTAAAGGGGGATCTTGATGGTTATCGTATTGCTTCTAAATATGTGGAGTTCTTGAAATCACTAATTAAACATTAATAATCTCCTTTTCAAATATGTGTAAGAGACCTGTACTCGGACTGACTTGGTGATGGTGCACATTCACAGTGGTAGAACGTGACACTATCTGAAATCAGGTGGTAGCACCAATAGACTCAAAAGCTTCAGTTGGCTTTGTGTACTTAACCGCATAATTCATAACTTTTCTAAAATGAAAAAAGTGCTGGGTCTGGAATCTTAACCTCTGAAGGCTCTATCACTATCAAATGTCTGGTCACTGTGTGTGCTAAGATGGCTCATTCCTACCAGTTCCAGCCACTTGCTTAAGAAACTGTACGGGCACTATCAGAGGGTGGGATTCCCTTCTTGCAAGTTTATACTTCTGGATGAGTTCTTCCGAGATAGACCTAGAGTCCAGGTACCCTTTCTGACTCTGTTCAACTTTTCATCAACAAGAGGCTAGACTTACAGTGTGGGAATGTTATAATGCCTTTTTGGTATCCCCAAATTAGCCCTGCAGTTTCATTGCTACTGAAGGGTCCCCACACATGAGCTGCATTATGTAATTATGTACGTTTATCACTGTTGTTTACCCTTTGAATATACAGACAGGCCTTGGCACCTATAACTTTTTTTTTTACACTTTTCTTTCTATTTGAGCCACTCTAGATAATTTGTGTGATGTTACCTATATTTTGAGGTATGAGAATGAGTTGGTCTTGATATATCCCTTGAAGTATCTAAAAGCTATTTAGTAGAAGACAGAGTGAAAAATCATAAGTAAGTGTGCAACAGAGTCATAGAAGAAATGGAAGATCTGCACAGGATAAAGGATGCTTTTCAAGAGTTTTGCTTTTAGATTTTCCTAAGGAGACCACGAAAATCCCTAAATGGGAACAGTCATATGGGGCAAAAAGACCACAGGTTACAGAAGTGCCGTCGAGAGTCGAGTTCTGGAAAGCACACTAGTGAACTTCTGAGGTCAAGTCAACAGGAAAAGAGAGCATGTTCTATACACTTCCAGATGAGCTCCATTAATCTCAGCACAATGTTGGATCTTCTTCTACATGAAGAGACTTACTGGAGGACTTAAAGAACTGCCAGGAGGTGGGGCTGGTGTTTGACGTCTCCAGGATGTGAAGCCTGGATTGTTGGGTATCAGTGGAAACAGGGAGATGGATGACTGTTACAGGTGACATGAAGCAAGATGAAGGAGGATACAGGACAAGTGACTGGGAGACTGGTCTGGAGGCAGATCTGACAGTGTTGTAGGGAACACTTAGGGAATGGCAAGAATGCCAGCTCAAGATACAAACTTCCAACCTGGAAGTCTTGGTAGTCACTGAATCCATGCATAGGGCTGGAAAGTTGGGAAATTGTAGAGTACAGGAGCTGAGTGTGAGTTTAAGGTCTGGATGCATTTGGTGTGAGGTATTGAGCTGGGAACATCTACGAGACAGTAGATTTTAAAGCAACAGGGCCTTCCATCACTTTCTTAAATATTTTCCTTTTTGTTTGTGTCACTGGCCACAGAACTACTGGCCGCATGGCACCCTCCTGTGAGATGCTCACTGTCGCACCAATGTTAAACTTGCCAGGGTTGTGGATTTACTCCTTCTCTCTGTATTAACACAGGCTTGTTTTTAGTTATCCATCTCTTTAGTTGCAGTTTGGTCACTCATGTGCAATCGTTAGGCATGTTGGAAACCATAATGTTTATACATTGCTGGACACCCTGCAATTCGGATCTTCCCTTCTTAAGTCATCAAATGAAATGCCTTCTAAGAGGAGCCCAACATGGCAGAGTATGGGAACAGTCATCTTTACAAGCATATCTTGTGTTCTGGATACACCAGAGGGGAATGAGAAAGTGGTGCTTGCTCTCGGAGGACCTAACATCTTGGCTGAGCTAGGGGAGGAATGTGTGCAGAGAACCCTGTCCGGTCATGTTTAACAGATGTGATTTGAGATTTCTATTAGAGCACACAAAAGAGAAGATCTAATTCCTCCCACATTGCTAGGAGTAGTTACTCAAAAAGAGATAGTTGCACCATGTCTCCATTTTTTGCTGTTCTCAAACAAAATGAAAAGAATGTGGAAACTCTGGACAGCCCCAGTACACACACCAGCAACATTCCTTTCCTGGCCTTCTGTCACCCTGAAGTCCTTTATAGTAAATGTTAGTGATTTATTCTTTTATGTATGGTTTAGTTAAAGTGCTGTAAAGAAAGTTATTACTTAAAGTGAAGTGCTCTGACTTCAAATCGACACAATTTAAATATAAGTAGTATTATTTTTAAGGTAACAATAAAATATGAAGAATTAACTAGAATCTCTAGACTGTACTTGGGAAATTTTAAAGTTTCCCAAACCTTGCTATGGGTGAGCAACGAGATGATTTTATGTGCTTTATAAATCTCCTGTTACAGCAAGCAAAGGGCACAACATCTTCTTAATAGTAGGCACAATAAATACATATTGAATCACAAGGATCCCGTCCCAGAGGCCTGCCAAATTACACTATTTGCCACTTGTGAACTGAAAGATGCACGTGGTGTACACATTCACTTGTTTATTTGCACAGCTCACAAAGCAAACAGGCGTATTCATAAAGAATAAGAAAAAACGTGGCTACGGCTACTGCTCAGGCACCGATGCCTCGGCATAACTAGGGGACCTCTGTAGTGACTCAAGAAAGTCTGCAAAGCACTTCACTTTGAAAGCAGAAATATAATGCCAGACAATTTCACCGCTAAAGTGAGTATGCGTGCACTGAGTGGATGACGTCATGATTACTTGGACAGCTGTTTCTTCCTGTGCTGCTCTTCAGACGATTGCAAGTGTTCCTTCCCTGCAGTCCACACTGGGGCAAAACTGATGACACCGCGATGATCTCTAGGAACGATAAGATGAGATTCCTAATGGCAAACTGAATGGTGCGCTTTCCTTACCCATCATAATAATTTTTCATTACTTCAGTGCCATGAATATTAGGACTCTATGTATGTGCACATATGCATGCAATAACAATTAATTAAAAAAATAGATGCCTGGATTCTGAAATCGAGAGGGGAAAGGTAAGTGGGCAGGTTTGGAGAAAAGGGAAAGGAACAATGTTGTAACTATATTATAATCTCAGCAATAAAACAACTAAAATAAAATCATCCACTGAATTTGTGTAAGTCCTTAAGGACAGGTGTCCCTGGATATTTCATGTCACTGAAAGACTTCAGAAGTTTTTTCTTAAATTTTTCTGATGTCAAAGCCTGTTTCTGTTTATTTAAGGAAAATAGTAAATTCTCACAAGCTGTGGGGAAATTTATCTTAATCACACTTAGCGTTCCCTAATTACATACCTGTTGCCTGATTTAGCCCCATGCCCTATTACCCATTGTATGTGCTTAAATTTTGGGCTGAGCACAGTCATTTAGCACATGTGTGGGTGCGTGCATGTGTCTGCTTACATACATCCCTGGAGCACGTGTGTGTGTGTGTGTGTGTGTGTGTGTGTGTGTGTGTGTGTGAGTGAGTGCATGTGTCTGCCAATGCCTTAAAGTGGAGATCAGAGACCAGCTTGTGGCAGTAGGCTTTCTCCTTCTACCATGTGGATCCTGGAGATCGAACTCAGGATTTCAGGCTCGGCAGCAATCACTGTTATCCTCTGAACCATCTTGCTGGCCCAAATATTACTTTAGAAATTAGAATCTTGATTAATTTTCTAAACATGTTAGGTCATAGCTTCTGTCTGCTTGACAGGCCTAAAAATACTTGCAAGAAAAATGGGGGCCAAAGCAGCCTGGTTCAGCTGTTGGAACAGTCATTGGTGCCTGTGGCGACATGTGGCCATTCAGCAGCTGGGTCCATGGTGGTCACTGGGTCAATGGTGGTCACCAGGTCACTTCTAAAATTTAAAGGAAAGCATACAGTTAAACTCAGTAGAAATTGAAACAGCTATTCTGAAACAAAACAACAAACTTTACACACATATGCACACACACACTCACCAGGGATGATTTGTTCTCAACATAATATCTCATATTAAAACTATTCTGTCTCGGATGAGACCTGTGACCAGTAACTTTTTTGTTTTAATTTAATTTAATTTTTTTTTCTTATTCAATTTTCTTCCCACTCACTGCCCCCTCCTGGTCACTCCCTCCTGCAGTCCTTCCCCCATTCCCCTCCCCTTCTCCTCTGAGAGGGTGAGAGCCACTCGCCCCTCCCCCACCAGGCTATCTGCCTACCCTGGCACTTTGTCTCTGCAAGGCTAGGTGTGAGCATGCACTTTTAAGGGGAAATCGTTATATACAACAAATTATTCACTCAGAGGAACTCTGTTGGTTGAATGAATGGAATGTGGAACGTGACGTAAGTAGTTCACTCTTGGATGGTGAGGTACCTTTCCCCAAAGAAATGTCTAAGCATAGTGTTATTTTCCTTCACTGAGAAGGAAGAAACATTTTATCACTGCTGATTCCCTCACAGCGGAAACTTTTCGGGGCTCAGGCAGAAATTCCTGCAAAGCACGTTCCTGTTTCATGATTATCATGTGAAATAGAGGAAAGTCCCGGATGTCGGTGGAGCAATGGATCTGAAGTTATTGTTCTACTGTCGCTATCAATCATGTCAGTGAGAAGATAGGTAATTGATTTTTCAGCCTGGAGTTGATGAACATTTCAATACACAAAGTCTTTCAATGAGCAGGCTGTTAGGTTGTTGGCTGCAAGGCAGCTATAGTAATTAGACCTTGAAAGTGTGTCAAGTTACCTGCCCAAATGTGTGCTGGGTTTTCTGGAGTGAATAAAATCTTGCAGAGCAAAGGCAGAACCGAAGGCTGAGCGATGTGGAGGATGAACCAGTGGTCAGTCAGTGAGGTTTTGCCTCAATTTTACCCTTTTAAACACAAACCTAGTAATATGCCTGACTTGGAGAGAGGCAGTTGAGTGGCAAAGGTCCCAGATGGTTGATCATCTGACTCCAATCTTTTTTCACGGCATAAAACCCTTGGTTTCTGAAAAAGACAATTTTAGTTTTGTTTGGTAATAGGTGTGGCAAAAGCTTCTAAATTTTCGTAAGATTGCTCAGTTGTAGAAATATAAGGCTTATCCAATATAAGGAGGGTAGTATTGTTTAATGTCACATATCCAAGACCTGGTGCATGCTAAATCAGCCAGTGGCCGTGGGGTAAAGGAAAGGTAACTGCTAATTGCATACTCTTTCTCTTGCAAGGTTTGGAGTTTTGTGTATGGTTGTTTTCTGTTTGTTTGTTTGTTTTGTTTTTTAATCCTCGGGAAAAAAGAGAAAGTTTGGAATTTCTTGAGCCTCAATCAAAAAGATTTTGCACATTGGTTTCTTCTGTGGCGTACAGTCTCTCATTGGAATGATTAGCCAAAAGGCAAAATGCTGCCATAGACATGGGGTTGCTGAGCGGCGAGGAGCAGCACTGTGTAGGATGCATGTTGTAGGCTCGCAGACCTTTCCCAGGTGATGATCTCTGACCAGGATTTACATGCTCATTTATATTCATAGGGAACTTCTGAGTATGTACCTACCTCCTTGGCAAGAGTGCTGACCACAAGGTAGTCACACGTCGCACTCACAGGAAGTTCTACTGAGCCAGAGAAGGGCCCCAGATCAGTTAAGAGTACCCTTAAACAGAAGAGATAATAGTTAATTAATGCCCAGACATTTGGACAAAAAGACGTCAAGCATGCCACCTTAGTGGCGTCATTCTCAGCAGTCAAAGAGAACAATTAAATCATTAAGTCGGTGTCTGCCTGGGGAAGCAGCTTGGCATAGCAGTGTCCAGGTGCAATGGGTCTCTAAGGAAACAAGTATGTCTGTACAGAAGTCCACTGAGTTTCACCTGCACAGACTTTTGGGCTGTCTTGTATAAAATGCAGAATCCCGACACACTCCTGATTGTGTCCGACAAATGTGACATCGGGACAAATAGGAATCATGACACAAATGTACAGCGTGCACTCCAATCCAGGCTAAGTGACCGTTTGTGCTCACGGCAGACAAAGCTGGCTCTGCAATTTTGTGTAGACTCCGGCTCTCTAATGCTCTGTTATTATAATCACTATTATTATTTTACATCAAATGTGTCTGGTCATCAGCTGGTTACAGATGCCTGCTGGGGTGCCCAGATTTGTTTTTCACACAGAACCTGTGTCTGTGTCTGTATGTTCTGGTTGTGAAATCGCATGGTTTTTGTCATTTACTGAAATTTTTATTTTAATGGAGAAGACTGCAGTTGTTGATAGTTTTAGAAACTGTTCTGAAAACAATAAAGATCAGTTTATATGACTACTAATCATAGTTTTTCGGGGGTAATAATACCTCTGCTGGCTCTTTTATTTGTCTTCTGTGAGATAGGGTATCATTATAGTGTTCTACTGGCCTTGAACTTGTGAGATTCCTGCCTCAGCCTCCTGAGTGTTGAAATTCTAAACGTTTTGTTTTTAAGGAATGGCAGATTTCTAGGAGCTTCTAAAACTTCTTCCAAAAGATTCAGTATTGACTTCTGTCCTCCCTGGCCCCCGCCCCTGCCCCCGTGGCACCATCCTAGCAGAAAATTTATGTATCTGTATGTCCATGTCTCTGCCTGTTGCTAACCCAGGCCAGGAGTTTGCTGTTTTAATTGGCTGGGGATGCAATGGCATGGAGACGATGTCTTTCCCAATACCGTATGTAAATTTTGTGAGGAAAAGTTCCTGGTCTGCAATATGTGGAAGCCATGGAGTCATGATAAGAGGTATGGGGAGGACTTAGGGGAGGCAGACAGAGAGATGGGGAGGGGAACTGGTGAACTGAACAAACCCTGTAGTCTTTTGTGTTGACTTACATGTGCTAAGCTTAGGTTGTGTTCAAGTAACAAGGGGACCGTCTACTCCTCCTGCACAAGTCACATGGGGACCATATTCCAGTCTACTCCTCTTGTGCTTCTTGATTGGTTTGTGTCTTTACTTCAGGTCCAGGTGTGCTACATGAGGGTCATTGGGAAGCAGATGATGTCCTGTGTCTTAATTTAGGTGTTGTATGCACAGGCATATGAATTTACTGAAACATTTTTAAAGCCACAAACGTCAATGTGTGCTCTTTTCTACATAGACATCACACTGTCAACATATGTGAAGACTGTCTATGGTGCCAATGTACTCACAACTGCCTGATGCACAGAACAGATACAGGGCAGCCCTGTGATGATTTCACTCCAGTGTGCAAAGCTGTTTACCTTGTAAGCCTGGGAACCTAAGTTCAGTGCCTACAGCCATGGAAAGGTAGAAGAAATCCAGCTACACAAAGTTGTTTTTAGACCTCCACACATATGTCATAACACATGTACCCTTCCCCATACCTAAAACAGAAAAAAAAGTTATTGGGCAAGCCACAATGTTGTCAGAAGGTCCATAATCCCATGTAAAGTATTGGACATCAGAGACAAAGCAATTAACCTGCTCTTTCTTTGAGGATAAAGACCTGTAAGATCCCTTTAACTCAGAATGATCCTCTTTGTGTTGTTACTGCAATTCACACCAAGCTCATTTCAAATTACACTCAGGTTCTACGTGGAATAAAGTAGCAGCAAAATAAGCCCCTGTGTGTAAGTTCTGCCACTGGAAGCCTTGAATGTCCACAGACACTCAGCAACTACAGAAACTCTGCGAACAAAAGATCTTTCGGCAGGGACCCATAGGTCCCCTCCTTGTTCCCATCCAGTCTCAGCCTCCATATGCAAAAGAACCACATTCAGATAGACACTCAGAAATGAGCTCGAACATCAGCACTGTGAGGCGAGAAAGCACACAGATGACAGAGTAAAGCCACAGCACACTGTCAGTCCTGGGGCAGCTTGCTGAGCCTCTGTGCCTGCCCAGCCTCCTAAGCCCTGATTCCTACACCCAGTGTTGCTCTACTAGCAGGGATAGTTTACTTTAATAAATTTTGGAAGAACCTTTTACATACATTTCATCTCTCAGGATAGTTGACTCAACTAGCATGCATTAAATTCTTCCTGCATACTGCTACACGTTTGACTATGGGTTGCATAGGAAGATCATATCCATCTCTAAAGACCATAAAATTCAGACTTCATTCATTCCATTCCATTTCTGAAAGTGAAACTTAAGTCCAGTGAGCTTTGAGAATGCCTCAGCACTGAGGACAAGGATAGCTGCAAAGGGCCTGGGTGCATTTGCATAACATGTGTACAAATGTCGCCCATACCTTCGCTCTGCCTCTGAGGAGCTCACCGCTCTCCCACAGCACAGCACGGCCAGTGCCACACTTTGTCTTATTTGAATAACCATGATAGCACAGCATCATTTCCTTCTGTGATTGCTTGATAAAGATAACACAATAGGCAAGCTTCAAGTTTATGTACGGATAGAACCAAATCAGTACGAGAAATCTGTGTGCTCTTGACTGTTCTCTCCTAACATCAACATTCTTTACTGTAAGCTTAGTCATTGCGAGGTGTGCAGTTTCAATTACAGTTGAATCTCCCTTATCTGAATTGCTTGGAAGCAGGGCATTTTGATTTTGGAACTTTTCAGAGTTGAAAAAAAAAATTATTTCTTTGACTTCACCAATTGAACAACTTGAATGCAATAAACAAACAAGCAAATAAATAAATAAAATCCAAATTCTAAAAAATACTTTGAAGTCTAAAACCTTATGAGCAGCTTGTTGGAACTCGGGCCTATTTAGATTCTTTTCAGCGTGGGATAGATGTTCAAGCATCTTATTGGTACTGTAATTTACATTTTCAGTGAAGCTGGTCCTTGTTGTCAAAGCATCTCACCTTCTCTGGTTTTAGTCACAGCAGGGAAAAAAAGAAACTAGAGAGAAGACCTGTTCCTGGAAGGCTATGTCCATTGTGAATGCTGATTGTAAGGTGGGGTATTTGTCCATAGCGATGGGTAGATGAGGCGACAGAGGCAGGGGGACACCTCGAACTTCCCAGCTCTCTGAACCGACATCACGTCCCACCCTCAGTTCATTGTTAGCACTGTCTGCTCTTTCTCTCTGTGACTCTCACAAGTTCTGAGTCCTGAGGTCTTGAAAAATAACTGGAGATAAGGGAGGGTATTCCTTGATTTTGAAAGCAACAGATTGTGGACGAAAAGGTGGGAAGGCCAACCTGCAACCAAGCCCATGATTAGGTGGGCACTCACAGGAAATCATTAATCATTGGCTGATATGGGGGGGAAGAAAATCCCTGCACCCTCCTTGATTGTCTAGTTAGTTTGTTTGTTTGTTTGTTTGTTTTTGTTCGGTTGTTTTGTACCCCAGAACATAAAGTGAGAGACTTTCTTTTCAAGACATACTCTCCACCCTGGTTAACTGTCTGTCTGTCTGTCTGAGATCTTGGATTCAAGTATGTAAAACCATGATTCAAAATAACCCCTTTATCTTAGTAAGATGACCCTTATAGCTATTTGTTATAGTAATGAACACTGACAGACACATCCTTAAACTGATCCTAAACAGGCAAGCAAATACAAAGTTGACTCTAAGATACTGGAAAAGAAGTAGCACCTGGGAGAGAAATGGGTCTTCCTGGAGCATCCTCTGGGCCCTCATCCTTTTCTTTGCTGAAACAACTGACTGAGCTCTACCCCTTTCCCCTCCCCCACTATTGTCTTCACTCCTACAAGATGGTGAAGTATAAATTCAGTGTTCTGCATGCTCAGTTTCCAGCAATGCATATTGGCATGCCTTGTGCAAGGTTCTCTGGGTTTACTCTAGTGAGCCCGGATGTCAGACAATGTTTTCCTCCCACATCCAGGAAATGTAAAAGGTGGGTTATGCCTATGTGTGCTAAACTGCTTACAAACTCTCAAAGAATGAGGCTACACATGTGCTCCACTTTTTCAAAGTAGTACTAATCCTTCCACCCACAACCACAGTTCAGAGACAATTAATAAGAAAAGGGGGAGGGGGTTGGAAGACATGCAACTGTGTAATTCTTCTCAAGTTTATTTTTCCCCCATGAAAGATAAATTTTGGTGAACGTGAAGCAGGCAAACTGTGTCTCTGCATGTTGCTTCTTTGATTACTACTATTCTATATCTGCTCAATCACCACAGTGTGCTTTTTAGCCCCCTTTCTCATTTTCGATCAGTGGTTTACTGAAAAACAGTATTTTTGTTTTTCACTGTTAACGTAAAATTATTTTTTTTGGGGGGGAGAGTACTCTGTTTTTGTGGCAACATGTATTTTCACAGAAAAATCTCAGGTCATCATTAAATGTGAGTGGATGTTTATATGACACTGTTTATGGGGTTCAAGGAAATTTTAACTTTTGTGTGTATCAAGTTAAGTTGTGTATATTCACTGTTAAGTAAGTGTGAGGTTATTGGGACATTTAGAATTCTAAGCTTAACTTCAAAAATTACCAGGTAATGTTTCTTGTATTGTCATGGAAACCATTTGTGATTCACATAGGAAAGAAGTCAGTTGCTTTATGCCATGTGAGAGTAATATGTAGATTCCTATTTGGAGGTCTCCATGTGACAGAGATAGTAAACTTGGTAGCCTTTCAACAGGTTAAAAAGACTAAGCTGGACCATTCTCTTCAGTTGAGAACGTAGACAAATGAGTTTGTATCTTTGCTATTGATTAATATTAACAATAAAGAATGGTGTGAGCCATGACAACAGGCAGATGTGATACCTAAACTCCTGGGGTGGGTCTGAGACTAAGGATGTTCAGCCCAAAACTCCCTGTACTAGGTTGCACAAAGTAGACACCATAATAGTACACTTACTGTGCACATTTAGCATATTTATATATGTATCTCAAATAAACTTCTGAAATCCAGCTCACCTTTATTTACTGACAAACTCTGATGTATTGAGACCAGCACAGACCTAAACTGCAATAGCAAGATTCACAAACGTTCTCCTTGGCCTTCAGTACAGGCATCTTGACCTTCCTAGAGGATTTTTCCAAGGCTTTCTTCTGAACACATGGGATCATGGCATGGGTCTTCACAGGTAATACTTTTCAGACAAATCATCGTTGAAGTCTATCTGTTTAAAAGTAGTTCTAAGGAAGTAATAGTTGAATTATAACTCAGGGAACGCAGAGTATCACTTCAGACATTCAGGGTAGACCTCTTCAGATAGAAAAGTATGCTCTGGAGTAGTTAGCATCCTATTAGTTCACATTAACTGATATAAGGCAGCATAATATATGAACTTTCCAGTTTCCTAGTACTGAGAAGAAAATCTTTTTGCATAAAATATGATAATGTGACTACAGGTACGTGATAAAAGATTATAACCAAGTCAAACCTCAAATATTCCATTAAAGTATGTTTGTTCGTTTGTTTGTTTTATTTGCTGTGGCACTAAGTGTAAACTGCTATCTCAAGAAAGACCGTGAGGAATGAATTCACTCAATCATGAGCTGTAAGAGTCCCAATGTGGTGCTCACTTGGCAATGACAACAGTAGATGCCATCTTCTTACCATCTGACTGGTGCACCTTTAATCCCTCTTTCAACCGAAATGGTCCCTTACTTTCACACTTACTGACTGTCTACATCCAAGGTCTTACCACCAACTTAGGACTGAAAATATAATGTAGGGCTTGATTTGTGAATCAGAATAACATACTTTAGGAATACGGAGGCCTGGTTCAGTACTTACCAATTAGGTACAATCTCTTTCCCATCCCTGCCCTAGAAGATATTTAGTAATATCTGAAGAAGTATTTGAAGCCATACCGAGCCCTGTCACTAGCATCTTTAAGATTGAGAACAAGGATGCTGATGAGCATTCTTTAATGGTAGGAGAACCATCCCTGCCAGGAATGGCTCTAGCTTGGAATGTCAGTCTTGTGGATGTTTACCCTCTCGTTGCTAAGCCAGCCATACCCAACAGCTCATGCTTGCCCATCTTCTTAACATAATGATTGAGTGAGGCTCTGTCCTTCATTCCTGCTGCTCTGCAGCTCATTGCTGCCTTCCTGGGTTCTGCATGGGCCCAGAAGTCCCCAGTCAGCCCATAGCTTGGCATTCCTGTTCAGCTGCGCCCCAGCCAACATTCCACCTCCACCTGCACCGGCTTGTTCCACCTGAAAGCTTACCAAGTGAAAACAGGAGCCATGTGAGGACACCTTAATTATACCCACCCAGAAACTTGCTTACAGAGAGCCAGTAGGGCTCCAACGTTAGAGATCAGCTCTTAAGCTGCTATAAACACACACACGCACACACACACACAAATTAATCGTAAAACATGCTTTTCTTCTTCCTTTTATCTGTCCCCCACCCCACCTTCCTGGCAATTCAAGGGCACTACTGGGTAACAAAATCTTCCAGAGTACCAGTCTCTCAGAGCCAAGGGGAAAAACAACCAGCTGGTTTGAGGCCAGCTTTTCCACACATAGAGAGGACAGCTGCTCTGTTCTGAAGTCAGCAGCAGCCTGCCGAAGGGTGAGAGTAGATTTGATGTTACACAAGTGAACAGTGCCTTGCCTCTCTCTGCTTCACAGCACTTTCAAACAATGTTGTTTATGTGTATGGCACACAAAAAGAAAGGAACGCTCTCTGCCAGGCAAAGGCCGTTGCAGACATGGGTGGGGGCAGGCTGATCCAGCAGCTTTCTGGGCAGTCACCCTGCTTTTGGTCTTGTGCGGAGGGATTACCAGAGTCCTGAAAGACAGTGGCATACCTGTTGGGTGTTCTACTAGTGTTTGAGCAGAGCAGGTGACCACAGGTCCTGGCTGAATCAGAAGCCACCTCGAAAAAACAAATCTGATTCTGAACATGACTTCAGCAACACTTGCTCCTGCCCTCCACTGCTTCCGTGCACCATGAAGCACTGTAATTTATGGACGTCAGAGCCATATATGCTGATAACAGTCGCTCGTGAGCAGCAGAAGGTGAACAGGAAGTGTTTGTGGGGCGAATGAGTCAGTTCATAATAAGATTCTCATCCAGCTTTCTCACTTAATAGTGGTCCATGAAGGGTTTGGAACTGCTGAAGGGAACAGGTGGGCCACTTACTTACTTGGCTTCACAAGCTGTGTACCTCATGCAGGCATTCTGATCATCTAGAAAGGGCATGCAGATATTCTGACCATCTAGAAGGAGCATAGAGACATTCTGACCATCTAGAAAGGGCATGCAGATATTCTGACCATCTAGAAAGGGCATGCAGATATTCTGACCATCTAGAAAGGGCATACAGATATTCTGACCATCTAGAAGAAGCATCCAGACAAGCTGCACAGCTGACATGGCATTCTGTGAAGCTTTGGCCAGCCTTAAAATGCATTATGTGTATTCTATGTCTGTGTGCATGTGCGTGTGTGTGTGTGTGTGTGTGTGTGTGTGTGTGTATGTGTGTCTGTGTGTGTCTTGGTAAATACCCACGTGAGTCTTGAATGCTCCTACAAGGTTAGGGTCTCACTGATCCCATAACTCAGAGATTGATATAAACTCCAGTGATTTGCTTTTGCCTGTTTTCTTGTCTCCATCAAGAATTATAGCCCCTAAAATGTGTAGCCTAGGCTGACCTCGAACTTACAATCTTTCCGCTTCTGCCTCTTCAGCATTTCCTAGCAGCTCCCACTACCACAGCCAACTGCGGTCAGTTTCCTTAGAGCCCCTCCAGGATTGCTTAAGTTTTAAGTTCCACAAAAATCTACATTATCCCCATGTTGGAAAATGGCAAACAGCAGTAAGTCAGGGTATTATAGTTCCCAACAGAAACGCTAGTTTGAAAATAAGGGGCTTGAGAAATAGCTCAGCTAGGAAAATGTTTGCCACACATACATGAGAACCTGAGTTTGCTCCAGAGCATTGACATAAAAAGTCAAAAGTAATGGTTCCTGCTGCAATTCCAGTGCTGGGGAGGCAAAAATGGGCGGGTTCCGGGCTTACTGGTCAGCACACCTCGTCTACACGGTGTTTTCCAAGACTCAGAGAGAAACTGTCTAAAAGAAACAAGCTGGATTTTCTTGCAGAAGAACACCCCAAACTGACCTCTGATCACCACATGCACATATGTGCATGTGTATTAGCACATACACGCTTACACTTGCACATAGAACATGAATATAACAAAAGAAATATTTTAGGATATTTGATATCACCAAAATTTAATATATTTTCTTGCCACGTGTTATTGTTCTAATATTATATATTTAATGTAACTGTTCTTCCATATGCATGAATAATTTTTAGTCAGAAATCTAAGAATATTCTTAATTAGGTGTATTTTAACCAATTGTAATATGACTGCCTCTCACTAAATATCTGACTAGACTTCTCTTGAGCTTGTGTGTGCTTTTCCAATGTAAGACCTTGGTTTTATTACCTGTAAACAGAATTATGTGCACCTGTGATTCCTGTGCACCTTCTACCTCTAATGATAGTGGGCTGAAAGGTGTTTTTTAAGACTTTATTGCCAGCAGATTCATGCCCCCCCCCCCCCCAGTCTGTGCATCACACCTTAATGGCTGTGTCTTCTGGTAGGGACAGTTAAACGTTCTTGTGCCACAATTTCACATGTCCAATTTCAGTATAACCGTAGTTAAGGTCCAGGGGATTCTTGAGGTTGTACAGAGAGGGCCAGGCATCCAGGAAGGGCCTATAAACATTAGCTGTTTATTGCTGCTGCTATGTGATTTCTAGGTCATTGAAGCCTAAGATAGCAAAGACCATGAGCCACATGTGCTGGCTTTTGGGCATTTAAATGTAGATAATTCAAATTAATTTATGCTATAAACTAGGTAATGTCTGTAATTCTGTATTAGAACTACTGGGTAGCATTTGTGAGATGCTGCCCAGTTCTCCCACCTGAAATAGCAAAGTAATTTTTTTGAGACAATTTCTCAACATGTAGCATTGGCTGGCCCAAAACTCCCTGTATAAATCAGGCTAGCCTCAAACTCACAGAGAAACTCCTGTGCACTTACTGAATACTAGGATTTAAAGCATGTGGCCTTGTGCTTGGCAAGAGCAGTTTTGGAATCTCTTACATATTTTAGATGAAAATTGTGATGAATATTTGAGTTTATAACACAAATTAAATTTAGCATCATCTGCTTCCTTTTTAACATCTTTATTGTTGTGGCTACTTGAAAGTTTCAAGCTATATGCATTGTTTACCTTACATTTTTATTAGAGACTAAAATACCAACTACACTATAGAATTGTTTGTCTTGAGGGTCCTAAAAATAGGTTGTGTTTTCAGACGTCATCTTTAGTCTCCTGTGCTTCCAGCCCTTGGCCTTTAGGACTGAGTATTTTACATGATAAGGTTTATTTCTAAGGCAGATTGGCATTAATGGAGGGAAAGAAATAAGTGTCTTAAGTCAGTACACCTTTCCTTTGCTTTCTGACACTCTGCTTTTAGCCAGGGGGTGTAATAATTAATCATATTTAACTACTCAAAATGAACTGAGATCTAATGACCTATCCTTCTGAAAGCCCACCGAGGAAGGACCATTGATTTTGTCATAGGCTATGGCTTTTGATGCTCAGATTTGTTCTACAGGACAGCATTGGGCCTGGTGTATCTTAAACCAATGATTCCTAGCTAAGCTTCTTATGCACATGATGCTGTTGACAGATATTCTTGAAAAGGAAGCAGCTGGCAGTCTGGTGGTTAGAAAGCACACCACTGATGTGATTAGCACATTGCTCATTTCTGATTACAGATTTTGAAAAGGGCTAGAGGGCTGGAGGGGAGGCACTCACCTACTGTAAGCCAAACCCTGGGTTCCATTTCTAGCACTGGGGGATAAAAAGATTACATATCATGCAATATAGCAGCCTATCCATTGTTCTTTATTCCCAGAATTACATAGAAAGGTTTTGTTTTGTTTTGTTTTTAAACATACCCAGTAGACATTTCTCTCTTTACCAGGCTGTTAAACATCATTTCAGAAACTCTCAAAAATGGATCCATTCACTTGACCAGTGTCTTATAGGGGCAGGAAGTTAAAACATTCCTTCTGAAATGCTTGTCTGACAACTCTGTCAGTGCCATTATTGGAAGAGGGTATTTATAAGTATGCTTTGAAAAAGCTTGGTTTCAGGGGCAGAAAAGGGAGCATGAATGTGGAGCCAAACTTAGCTGATGAGGGCTGAGGCCTCCTGAGATTTTCCCTTTTGTGTTAACATATCTTTTGGTATTGTTCTTGTTGGCCTAAGACAAAGAAATGTGGAGAGCAGGAGAAATAATCCTCCCCAGGGAAGAGCACACCAAGTTTGTTATCCAATCCCAAAGTATCAAGCCTGAAAACATACACATTCAAGTAACATACAGATTGAGAAGGTTGTAGTTATGTATTTATGAATATATATACATATATGTAGATAATGTGTGCATATGTATGTAATATATATAATGATGATTTCTAAATACATATGTGTATTTATATTAATAAATTGCATACATACAATTTATATCCTTAAATACATATATACATATATTTATATATTCCTAAATATATAAATACAAACTTTTCAATATGTATACACACACACACACACACACACACACACACACACACATATATATATGAGTAAGGGAAGACATATGGAAGGACTTGAAGGAGGGAAGAAAGGGAAGGAAAATGATGTGATTATACTATAATATTAAAAATTTAAAAATAATTTTAAAAATATTAAAAGGAAGATATGCCTTCTCATTAGACAATTTTCCTAACATTCATTGGATCCTGTATTTGATCAATAGCATAGCATAGTGAACCATAAAAATATAAGGGCAAAAGGATGTAGTTGCTATGTTTTTAATAAAACTGCACTTACTCTTGGTGTATTCAGTGAAATTAGAAAACTGAAATGCCATATTTAGATATTTAACATAAATTCTAGGAGATCTGACTTGAATTTATATTTATTTGTGACCATTCTTTCTGCAAATAATTAGACTACTAAGAAAGTTTGCATATAGGGTAAGTTCATATAGGGTAAGTTTGCATATAGGGTAAGTTCATTGTAACCAAGTCCTGAGCAATACTAACAAATGCAAGCAATACAATGAACAGAAGGGGAGTGGGAAAATGGCTCCATGGGGCAAGAGTGCTTACTGTCCAAATGTCAGGACTGGAGTTCAAATCCCATTCCATAAAATATTCAACCAAGGCTGCTCATGCCTATGGTCCCCTCACTGGGGGAAAGGGAGGATGACATTCAGTGTAGAGAGAATCTTCAATACTGTGTACAACATCACCTTTCAATAAAATCTGACAGCCTATTAGCTGAAGCAAGAAATAGGAGGTAGGATCTGATAGGAAGAGAGGAACTCTGGGATAGTCAGGTGAGAGAACAGATGCATCCCAAACTCTGAGGACCTCATGCCTGAAACTGAGGAGAGGTAACCAGTCATGTGACACTCATGGAAAAGAACAAAGGGTAATTAAGTAAGGAGCTAGTTGGGCAGCAGCTCAAGCTTATGGCCTAGGCATTTATTAATGAGTAATTAAGTCTCCGAGTTGGTGTTTCAAGAACTGCAGCATGGGGGCAAAAGCCTGAGGTTACAATGCAGAGACTTCCTTGGCCTACCAGTGTAGCCAAAATGGAAAGTTCAGTGTGAGATTCTGTGCCATGGCCACAATGTGGAGAGCAAACAAGGAAAACACCCAAAACCTTGCTGTGGTTTCAGCATTTCCCTGCATACTGGGATACAGCTGGATCTTCCTTACCAAGTACCAAACATGTAAATAACATGCATAAACACACACATGAATACACACATGCACATACACATGCATACACACGTGCACAGAGACATACATATGCACACATATGTGCACACATGCACACATATGCATGCACATACATGCATATACACACACATACACAAACAGTCATACAGACACATGTGAACACACACACACACATACACATAAGTATGCATACAGACACTTGGATATGCACACAAACACATAGAGACACACACAAATACACCCACCATATATACACACATGCATACATAAATGCATATATGCACATACATACCTATATGCATAACACACCCATACACACACACACATACATACACATACATGCAGATGCATGCAAGCACATCCATGGATACACCCACCATGCATACACACATACACACATGCATACACATATGCATAGACATACATTCATACACACACGCACAACACACAAAAATAAAATTTTAAATAATTTTAAGTGTCTACTTAGTTTACATGTTTTTCTTTTCCAAATATTACAATTCAAAACAAGTGAATATATTTGCTCTCCCATTTCAGTCACGGTTAGAAAATAATCAAATAAAAATTCCCAACTTATGAACAATGTACCTTTTCTTGAAGAACAGAAATGAGTAACTTCTGAGTTTTCCCTCATCGTTGTCACCTTCTCTTGTGGCTGTGCTGTGACCACACTGTGTGCTTGCACAGTAGCATATGCCTATTGTGTTTGCTGCAGTCCAATAGCTACTTTAAAAGGATATTGTCCCTTGGTGCTTTGTTTGGTTTGGTAACAGAGATGATTATCAAAGACATACTTCATGCTCCAGTTCAGCCCTGGCCTGTCAGTCAATAATGAAGAAGTTGAAATTAAGTTTGTTTTACCTCATGCCTTGTTCTGGGACAAGGTATGCTTGTCGGTGACAGGTGTATGTATATTGTGTTCTGAGGAAGGGCCTTGGCCAGAGCCATGGTTCTGTGTAGGATGTGGGTCTCAGAGAGTTACAAGCACCAGAGATGTTTGTGAAGATTGGATAAACAGAGCTGGGACTGTCCCGTGGCCTCTGCGTGACCTTGCATATTAGCACTTTCCCCTGAGGATGAACGTGCACATCTAGTTTAGCATGACAGGAATTCCATGATATATTAAAAGGGGGCTTTGTCTGTTTGCTTTTTAATTAACATGCTCATGTGAGCCAATAGTTTTTCAGCAGCTCTGTGCTGTCCCAGGTTCCCACTGAGGCTGTATCTTACTTGCTATGTGACCTTGGTAAGTGTTAACCTCAAACTGAGGGTACAGTATACCATTTGGCTGGTGGGATCATGGGTGGATTAAGCATACATCTCATTAAGGACACTACTACCATTATAATCACAGTTCATGGCATGAGTGGATAATGCATTCAAAGTTTAAACATGGATTAAAAGAAATGGAAAAACTCCTAAGACACGTTATTCCTTTGAATGACTAAGAATTTAAACAGCTTAGAGTGCTAGTGGTTGTAAAAACATAATAGATCCCATCTAGCTTAGTTCTCACTAAGAATAGCCTCATGTATAAGCTGCACGTTAGCAAATGGAAACACGGATGCTTTGAAGTCCCAAAGCCTATTCTTAAATAATATTGCCACTCCTTAAAAATCAGTCAAAGTGCTCCATACCTTCACTGTGCACCCCGACAACAGGAAGTCCTCCACGCTGCCAAGGCAATGGAAAGTTACAGAGACTCTTGTACATATTAGTGCAAGAATGAATTCCATTCACAATGTCAGTGATTGTATCCTGTCTGTATATTGACTGAAGGAACAATGACCATGGATTTCTCTGTGAAAAGCCCACACTATAAAACCTCTCATAGAAAGTGCAAAAATTGAATTGGAGAGAAATCTGAAAGACGGTATTCTCTTCTTCTCGTGTATCTCCTTACCAAACCATCTCATTCTTCACGATCTAAGCAGAAATGCAAGTCTAGAAGACTTTGCTGTTCTTTCCTTTCCACTATGCCTTGGGTTAAGTGGCTTTTTCATACAGAATGCTTGCTTATATCAGCCATTAAGCATCTACAGAACATGAGATGTGATACTTCAGTAATTCATTTTGACAGGCAGAGATTAGGTGTTCCCTATTCGGGGGCCTCTACTTGTTCTTTCCCTGTCTTAGCTCTCAGCCAGGATCCTTCTATGAGCAGCAACACTGTGGAAGTTTCTGGCTCAGCCCAGCTAAGCGATAGGCCAGTAGAGGACTGATAGATTATTTATAGAGTGGTAAACGCAAGAAAAATCAGGACTGTGTTTCTGCAGGGTAGCATATGTCCCTTCCTTACACATTGCATATAAAATACACTCCCTAAGAACAGGTCCAAAAGTCGGAGGGGTCAAGGACATCACAGGAAGATGTACAGAGCTAACTAACCTGGGCCCATAGGGGTTTACTGAGCCTGAACCACCAACCAAAGAGCAATCATGGGCTGGACCTAGGCCTCCTACACATATGTAGCAGATGTGCAGCTTGGTCTTCATTTGGGGCCCCCAATGATTGGAGCAGGAGTTGTCTCTGACTCTGGTGCTTGGCTTTGGATCCCTTCCTCCACTTGGCCTGCATTCGCTGGCCTCAATGAGAGAAGATGCCCTTAGTTCTGATGCAACTTGATATGCTGGGACGGGTTGATAGAGGTGCAGGGTGTCTCTTTTTTGAGGAGAAGGAAAATGGGAAAAGGGGGAAGGGGGATGGAAGGGTGGGACTGGGAGTAGAGGAGGAAGGGGTATGTGATAAGGATGTCAAGTGATTAAATAAATTAATTAATAAAAAAAGAGTAGTTTCAAGTATAGAATCTGGTCATCAATTTTTACAAAGACTACACATCAATCTCAACATTGACCTTCAAACTTTTCAAGAACCTGTCCCCCATTCCTCCTTTAGTTTGGGGTCTCACTGGCAAACCCTTCTCTTTGTTCATTCTCTCCTTTTGAAATTATTTTTATATTTATGACAGAACATGAAATTCCGTGGCATGAGGTCTATTCACTGCTGTGCGGCCATCACTACCGCTAACTTCTAGAGCCCTCCTCACTTTATCAGACTGGACCCCATGTGCTTCATCAGTAGCAATCACTGTTTTCTGCCTCCATAACTGTGACCTCCCTAGACCTCACATACACAGTGCTGTATGGTGATTTGTTTGTTTGGCTTTTTGGTGACTCTTTCACTTAGCATGACATTCTCAAGTTTTATCCAGGTTGTACCCTTTGTCATAATTTTCTTTCTTCTTAATGGAGAGCAAAATTTCATCATGCATTTTTCCTACATTTTGTTTGTTCTCTCATCTCTCCATCCTCAATTTACTTTTTTTTTTTTTTGACTGCTGCCCTTTTGCCATACTATGTGGGCATATGATTTCTCTTTTAAAACCCAAATCTAAGCTATCTTAGCTTCAATCCTTAACAGCTTCCTCGTACCTGTGGGTTAGAAACCTCTCTTTCTGCTCCCTTTCGCCCCTGCCAGGCCTCCCGCCTGCCCCTTAGATGTTATTCTTCTTGCTCACTGTCCACAGCCAGGCCTGGTATTTCCATAGCTCCTTTGCTGCTATCTATTAGCATGAGGGTTCAGTCTCCCTGTCTGGCAAACTGTATGTACTCCCTCATTCACAGGCGAAGTCTCGTCTCACAAAAAATAAAGAAATAAATAAATAAATAAATAAAATAAATAAATAAAAGAAAGAAAGAAAAGAAAAGAAAAAAAGAAAAACAACAACAACAAAAACCCACCAAGAACAAGCAAACAAAATGAGGACTTTAGGCGCTGGTCTCTTCCCAGCCTTCTGGGGTGTTGCAGGAGCTCTGAGCCACCACCATGAGGTTGAGAGGGTGGAGGAGCTCTGTTCTGCAGAAGATACAGCTTGCACAGACTTTGACTCCTCATGTTAATGTTCCTCCTTCACCTAAGCAGTGCACTTCTCCATGACAGCAGACACCGCTGCAAGTGGCAGAGGAAAGCAGAAATATGACTTGATTTCTAACAGCAGAACTCTCCTTCATACCTAAGCTTCTAGAAGGAACTCCCGTCAAACACATTGCTCTTGTGATTTTGGAGAAAATATTGTTTTTGCAGCTTGCTGATTCTGAGAGGAATATTTGCTTTCCTCGGTTGGGTAGAAAATGCAACCAGCTGCACATTCTTCAGGGCAGACTCTTTTAATTATTACCAGTTTCGAGTGTGTTCTGCTGATTTCAGGAAAATCCTTGTGGCTCCTTGATGTATTTCGGTGTCACAGCTTCATATTTGGATAAATCAGACCTCACAGTATAATTCCTGAGCAAGAGACTGAGGAACATCTTCAGCCACTGGAAAGGAACAATATATCTTGAGAGAAAAGACAAAGTATACATCTAAAATAACTGTTTGCCAAAGAGTTGTGGGCACAGAAAGGACAATGACTGACCTATTGCCACTCTATGCTTTGGAGTCTCCTGGGACAAATTAGAATCATTCTGTACCTTGGGCATCTTTGGCTTCCATGTTTTTCACCTTTGACCGTCATGATTTCTGTTCTTGGGACTTTCACAAATGGGCTGTATAGAACAATCCCCTTGTCATAGGCCCTCTAAACGTACACTGACTTCTCAGAAACAAAACTACTGTCTTAATTAGGGGGCAAAGAGTAGGGTAGAGTGGAAAAGCAGAGTAAAGACCTCAACCCAATGGCCCTGCACAGTGAGAACCTAAAGGACCCAACTGGAACTTCTCATTCCTGATAGACCTGAGAGATATGAGCATTGGTCAGGGCCAAAAAAAAAAAAAAAAACCCAAAGGTTGCAACTAAAATGCAAAGGTTGGAAAGCTGAGCACTCTTGGTAGCCAGGACAGTTCCTGTCTTTAATCTTTCCTGTAAGGCTTTCCTGGAAGGAAATTTGATTCGCAGCCTTCATTTGGAGACACTGAACTAATTCTGATGAACTAAAATGCTTTCTTTCCTACACAGCTTCCTACCAGCTCTTCTCTCTCTTTTTCTTCTTCAATCGGCTTTACAATGTATTATTAGAGATGGTTTTTGCTGTTGTTTTTTGTTTTTTTTGTTTTTTGCAGGGATGGGTACTGTTTTGGGTTCTTTGGTTTCGGGTGTTTATGGTGTTTTTTATTTTGTTGCTGTTTGGGGTACTTTCTTTTTTTTTTTTTTTTTTTTTTTGGTTATGAGGTTTTGTGCTTTTGAGATAAGATCGCATCATGTAGCCCTGGCTGGCCTGGAATTTAGAGATCCACCTGTTTTTTGCTTCTCAGGTGAATATGTGAGCCCCTCCCCCTCCCCACAAACCATTTGAGCTCAGCCACAATGAACTGATTGTGGCTGTAGGAAGTTGTCTAACCTAGTTCTTGTGGGATGGGGTATCCTAAAAATGTATAGCATTCATAACAGTTTTTATTTTCTCCAACTTGCAAGAGAGAGCTTCCTTGTCTTCCTCTCTTCCTGCCACAGGCTCTTGTCCCAATGCATATTAACAGTTGTGAGAGGCACAGCAGTGGCCATCCAATGTCTGCCTGCCCCCACCTGCCTGTTCTTGTTTGTTCTTTCTAGAAAGTGGAGTTGACTAAAGATGTCCCATTACACCTAGGACCTAGCACTGAGGCCTCCTTGCCCAGATCCTGTAACCAGGTGTCTCTCAGGTTATCTTTCTAACGGAACTAGTTAAAGGAAATGCTTCAGCCTTCCATTGTCAGCCTTGCATGACCATGACAGGACAGACTGAAAATGAGAGAGAAGCTAGAGGGTAACTTTACATTGAAGGAATAGCCTTTCCTCAGCTGGGCATTGATACACAAAATAAACAACGCCTTGCTTATGCTTGGCATCTGTGCCTACTTCAAAAACTAAACCCTCCGCACATGGTGCACACACCTTCCATTTGCCTGCCACTGACATTCATTTGCAAAGGTGGTGTGTTTGTAGGAACACATGGGATCAGGGAGGAAGAATACCTTTAAAGAAAACATAGATCCAGTCTTCATCTTTTTAGGAATTTTTGCGGAGAACAAAAAAAAAAAATTCAAGTGCTGGAGTCATCTGCCTATCACTCCAGAAAAACCCAGAGACTGCTTACTCTTTCAAAACTGAGAAATGTTTAGTCTGTGAGGCATACCGTCTGCATGCTACTTTTTCAAGCTTGGATTTCACTAAAGCTATACTTTCCATCCGTCTGCAACTCCTAGTTCCTTTCTGTAAAGGCAGCAGCAACTAGTAGGATCTCTAGGCACTGGTACCTAGTAGGACCTCCAGGCACTGGTACCTGAGTCTCAAACCCCAACATTCTCGTTAGAATGTGTAATATGGAGCCCACAACGTTCCACTTGAGGATTGAAATGCTCTCCTAGGACAGCAAGAAAGTTGGTGTGTGTTTGGACAAGAGTGCTCTGAACGTAGGTAGTGTGGTTTCAATTTTATCAGGCCATCAATTGCTAAGCACCCATTTTCTCCTGACTCATCTACAGGGTCAGGGTTTTAGAAACAGAGAGGTCCTTTAATTGCTGCTGAACATCAGGCTCCAAACAGGCACACGCCAATCCTGTATCTGGTTCCTAAGAATGAAACAGTCCTTCTGACCTACAGTTCTGCAACAAGCATGGCTGTGAGACCTGATGGAGAACTGAGGACTCTTCCCTGGAAACAGAGGGTCCCCGCGCTCACAGTGAAAGGCTACCTGGGATCTAGGGAGAAGGTGGGATACTCGCTCAGGCCTCTCCTGTGCCCGTTGCAGAGCCTGCTGAACCTGTTTGCACCTTCTCAAGCGGCACTTGAGCATCCACAGCAGCCTGGCAATGTTCTGAGGATGGCCCTCTTGTTCAGGGTACACCCAAGTCACACCCACCATGGCCTGTCTCCAAGGGGCCAGCTTTCCTAACTACCTCAGGCCCCTCCCTCAGCTCCAGGAAAAGGGGTGTGGCTCTCTTCTGCCTCTCTTGCTGCCACTTAGAGCTTCTCACCAGGGCAGGCAGGGCAGTCTGCAAAGCAGTGCTTCTCCATCCTGCCTATTCTTGAGAATTATGCTGTGATCCTTAAACTATTCCCAAGGCGACCCCCCAAACCTGCGAGTCTGTGAGAAGAGCTTCGGGCTGGCAACTTATAGATAATTTGCCAAGTTCTCCATGCTATAAAATGTAGCTTGCATGCAATTCCTAGCATGTTATTAGCAACTTAAAATCTTCAGGTTAACTTCTTTTATTAAATTAAAAACTGAACATACCCGAAATCAGTCTACACTTTGGCAACTGTGGTGAAAACTCGGTGTGAAGCACTTTTTATAACTGTACGTGACACAAAAAAAAACACACACTGGTGCCTTTGCACCCTTTTCTCGTAAGTACATGACATTTGAGTCCTTCCTCACACTCATGACTGTCTTCTAACTTCCCTTCTCACCTTTCTCCCTTCCTTAGACATCAGAACTAATGGAACATCTAAGACTTCATCTTGAACAACTTCATTCAGGGCCAGTTATCTTTTGCTCACCTGTGCTTTCTCTTTTCCGTTTGTTCTCCCCTGTTTGAGGCCAGTTTCTGGTGCTTCATCCACTTTCTCTATCTACCTGGGTACCCAGACTGAGCATGCATGTGGTGCTGGGTGAAGACTGATTCCCCAGGCCTCTTGGCAGCATCCTCTAATTCTGCCTAGCCAAGAGCTTGCATTGATTCCATAATTGAAAGATTGGATAACAATTAAAACAAAAGATGAGTTAAAGCTTTGATTCTTAACAAATGATCCCTCAAATGAATAAAAGCATCTTCAGAAAAATAGAGAGATGAGCTGCAAATAGACGTCTGGGCATTGTGATGGCACACTCACAGCAGATGTGTTATGTGCAGTGGTCCCGTAATAATCAGTCAGGGAAGAGGGAGAGGCTCACCCGGCCCTACCCCTCCCTGCTGAACTGTGGGCTTTTGATAGATTCTGGAAGGGAAGAAGTCATTGTATTCAGTGTAAGATATTTCACTGGTAAGACCACCCAGATCCTGTGGTAAACATATATGACACAAATTAAACTCAGTGTGTCACAAACAACAATGTCTATATGGGATTTGTAGAGAGGCCTGGGAAAGCTGACAGTGATCGACAGATCAGAAAATGTTGTACCTAATTATGAAATTTTGAAAGGATAATTCTAATTGATAGAGAATAAAACAAAAGCATCTTGTTGAAATATAGAGATATTTACACTGTCAAGGTTACATATGGTAATTTTGGTAGCTTAGGAGCTTTCTGGGAAACGCATGAGTATTTGAGGTCTTCATATTCAATGCGAGTATATCTATGCTTGCGAATATGTGATACATCAAAAATTAAGGACATTCCACTTTTGTGTGTTAGTTTAATTTCTGTTGATGTTATTAAAAAAATAACAAAAGGTGGCTAAGGGGAGAGGAGGCTTTATTGGATTCATAACTCCGGGTTTATAGTTCATCATTTGAGGAAGTTAAGGCAACGGGGACTTGCCCAACTAGTCACACCACATCCACATCAAGGCAAGAGTGAAATGAAAGCGTGCATGTTCTTCAGCTATGTGGGCTCAGCTCTGCTTCACCTCTTTTACAGCACTCAGGACTGCGGGCCTAGGGATGGTGCTATCTATAGTGAGCTGAGTTCTCCCAAATCAGTTAAAACCGTCTCTACAGGCATGTCCACAAGCCACCAGAATAGTGGCAATCCCCAGTGAAACTCTCTTCCCAGGTGATGCTAAGTTGTATCCAGTTATTTTTAAACAAACTGGCATATTTGGCTTAGTCAGAAATCAACAAAATTTCTAAATATGACATATTCTGAGTCACAGGTGAAGATTTTCTTTTCACTGACTATAAGCCGTTGATAGGATCAAGTATTCATAACTCTCCACATGACCACTCTGAACAAACCCATTTGCACACACACACACAACTGAAATGTGACTCAGTTTAGCCTCATTTGTCAAATGTGTTCACAGTTCACTTATTATTGGATCTAGTTGCCCTGAACTACTCATCGATAAACTATATCATTTTTTAATTCATAAAGAAGTAAAATTTGGGTTCAAGTATAGGTCAAGATTCCTTCTGTTTACTTGGTCTATTTGTCTCTCAATCAGTCATTTTATGGAAACTTGTCAGATTTTAGTGTGGAAATAATTTTCTTGGAGGCAATATTTGTTGAGTGACTGGTGGAATGAAAAACACCAATTACATCAGTGTGAAAAGACCCAGGTGTTTGGATTGGATGCAGGTCAATGTGAGCCGACAACAGAGGGGTGCTGATGTTGGACTCTATTAATAAAAGCACAGTGTTTAACATTTAGAAATTAATCACATGTTCAAGTCCTGTGCTCTTCGGAGTGTGTGTGGAGAACAGTGGAACTCTGGGTACTGCGATTTTAAAAGTGTTAAAGAAACCATTGTGAGATGGTTTGTGAAATGGAATGTCTCTCCAGAGGTGAAGAAAAAAATCTGTGCAGAGCAGCCAAAGGTACAAAGGGCACATGCAAGGTGATAGGACAGCTGCCCTCACATGGCGCAGAGTCTGCAATACAGAGAAGAAAGTGGAATTGTACTCTAGCTCCAGAGTGAAGAGCTAAGATGAATGATCTGAAGTTCAGAGGGAGGCAAATTTTGGATCAAGTTAAGGAAGAATGTTACAAATAGCTGAACAGACCTAACATGGACTGCACTGTTCAGAGTTGTGACTCTGTCAGGCTGCAAGTGTTAAAGCAAAGGCAAGGTGCTCCCCGAGTAACCCCTTTCCGTAGAGGAGAATGGGTCCTCAGAGATTTGAGTTAATACTGGCACTAGGTCTATAACAAGGTTTGAAAGTTTTAAGCAAACACTTTCTTAACTTCTTCTGGTCTAGTGCTCTGCTTTCTTGGCAATCCGGTTAAATAAAAACCCCACCCACTATTCCAGAGAAATACTGAAATGATAAGAGTTTTGATCCAAATAAGATGGGAGTGAGTTCATCAGGTACCTTATAATGATCTGTTTGACTTCATTATCAACTGACACTTCGAAAATGTGCAGTTTCAACAGCCACCTCCCATGTTTTGATTGAGTCATTCGTTTACATTTTTAATAGTACATAAAAATTATACAAATTTATAGAGTACAAGGGAATGTTTTGAGGACATCAAGACTAGTTGTTCTCAACCTGTGGGGGTCAAATGACTCACCAGAGTTACCTAAGATGGTCAAAGACATCTACATTATTATTCACACCTATAGAAAAATTATAGTAGCAAAAAAATAATTTTATGATTGGAGGTCACCCCAACAAGAGGAACTGTTATGAAAGGGTTACAGTATTAGGGAAGCTGAACCACTGCTCTTGACTGTGTATAATATTCAAAACAAGGTGCACATGCCTATCTTCTCCAACACCATTTCCTTAAGGTTGCCTAAATTAATTTGTTTAACATTCCAGGCACTTGACTTTCTGGTATAAAGTAAGATGGAGCGAGATTTGTCAACTCGGCTGTCCTCAGTCTGCCAGTCAGGCTAGACACTTGACTGAAGTATAAGAGGACTCTTGGGGACTGAGAGAAATCTGCTGGGATGGACATGCCACACAGTGGGGAAAGGGGATTCTGATATCTCACCACATTGCTTGCCTTCATTCTCCCAGCATGAACATTAGATGTATTCAAGCCAGATAAGGCCAGGTGGTCTGTCTAGAAACAGACAGTAACCCATGGCTCTCCTGAATGGTTAATTAGGGAGTAAATGATCCAGTAGTCTTTCCTTCAGGTGCTAAGGACTTGTTGGGTGCTGACCCATCCCATGCCACATGAAGAAAGACTGCATGTGACTCTAACAGATGCTGAGATGCCCTCTGCCACCAACAGGACAATTGAATCCTTCTTAAGGCTGGTTATTCTATCCCATGTAGCAATATCTTTTTCATCCCAATTGCTAGTTTGTTGCATTTTCCTCTTCAACCCAAATAAACCCATTCAATGAAAACACGACTCAGTAATTAGGAACAAGGTCTATTTTGGGCAGATTTATCACTACACTCTCTATTTCCCTCCTAAGAAATCCCTTTCACTTGTGAACAGTCCTCTTGTTCCCGTTCTGTCCTCTCCTCCTTCTCCTCTTACTCCTCCTCTTCTGTTTTATTCCCTGACTTCTCTTCTTCCGTTTTCTCTCCTTTTTCCCCACCTCCTCTCGCTGTCTAATCATGTACTGTCTTAACATAAATCTACAATCCCACGTCTCTTACTTTTTTATAACTGTACTGTTTAGCCTATGAATTGTCCATGGAAATCATGTGATAAGTTTCAATAATGTGTTCTGCTTTGTTCAACTATTCTTGGACTAGTTTGCGTGGTTTCCTGGTATTTTGGCCTTTGATGGCACTTTAATTTTGGAGGAAATTATATTTCTCTTTCGGGTTCTTTTCTTGGGTATTAATTTAAAAAGCAAAATTTACTTGTATTTTTTTAATTTCACAGAATAATGATGTTTTTTTTTCTTCATTTTGCCTTTTAATTTTATTTGTTTACGTATTTGGTTTTTAGCAATAGTATTTCTCTATGAAGCTCTGGCTGTCCCTTGAACAATCTTTGTTGGCTAGGTTAGAGGTCTGTCTCCCTTAATCTCCTCCCATGCCTTGCTTAATCATAGTATTTTCAAGGGCCTATATTTTTCCAGGAGTAGAATGAAGCAAAAGATTGAATGAACCTTTTTGTAGCATCTCTTACTTCCATCTTTGTGAATCACAGCTAGTTCAAGGAGTCATGATCTAGTAAATATCTATCTATCTATAAGTTTGACCTCAATCAGTTTCTCATTTTTTGCCTTAATTTTAGAAAATAATTTTTACAATTTCTTACCATGTACTCTGGAAGCCATAGATGGTTTTAGAAGGAGAAGTCTCTGCCAGACAGTAGAATTCAGATGACCATGTGAGCTTGTCACCAGTGACGTGATGGCAGGTCCTTGCGAAAGTGAAGGAATAGACATTTAGAACTCTGGATGCTGTATGTCCCAGGGGTTCAATCTCAAATGTACTTTGATAGCAAAGGAAGTCCATGAACTCGATCTTATGTTACCTCTACACAACTCCCTCCCTGTCCTTTATCTTCTGTCACAAATCAATGTTATTATCCTAAAGAAGGTAAACACATGTGGTTCTTGATGACCTCATCTCCACATACACAAAATTGTTTGAGAAAGTAAGATAAGCCATTGAATGGATGACTTGGGATTTCATTCTTTTGATTAATAGCCCCCTTAATTGTGGAACACACATATCTTTTGTAGATGTGGACTCTGCTTTTTATGTTAGGTATCTGTTGCAATTCAGCCTTTGGGACACAGCTCTGGCGAGGCTACAGGGACTTGACAAAATAGCCCACCCACAATAAAGGAAACTGTCCAAGTAGGTGTTTTGTTCCTCTTACTGTTTTCAGCTGCTTCCAATTAGTTTCCATGTACACAGACCTTTACACTTTTTTGTCTTTATCAGTACACATTTTTTCTCTGTCACTGTAAATTTTTTTCTACAGAGGTCAACACTGGTTTAATCTAGCCCTCTCCTTTATTTGCTTCTAGAATCGTCTGTATATTTTTACTTTGATTGAATGGATGTATTTCATAGAAGTTTCCATGTGTAAAGGAAGCATTTCTTTCCCAAGAATCAGAGTCTCAAAGGATATTTTATGTCAAAATGACCACGTAGAGTTGACAGAATAGGACAGGAGGTAAAGGCATTTGTCACCAAGGGTAACAACTCAAGTTTGATCCCTGAAACTTGTGCATAGTGGTCAGATACAACTGACTCTTTCATGTAGTTTTCTATTCTCCCCATGCATGACACATGCCCCTCCCAAGAGAGATTAACAAAAAAAAAAAAAAAAAAAAAAAAAAAAAAAAAAAACCACAAAGGCAAACATACCTCTGAGATTTCATTTTTATATATGCAATTTTGCAACTAAGATAAATGAAATTTAGTCAAAGGATGAAAGAAATCAAATCAACCATCACCCAATGTCCTTAACCTACCAGACAGAGCACAATTGAAATAACATAGTTTTTACAGCATCCAAGAAATGAATTTGCTTAAGAATCCTACATGTCCAAAAGTGAGTAGAACTTTGGCGGAGGGTTAAAGTACCAAGTACCAAGTACCTCCTTACGTATAGTGTCAAACTACAGCTGAAGAGACATTTCTACTTGTTCAATGACATAGAATGCTGGCGTTAGCACTCCAGTGACTTGTGACCCTGAAAGAAGACTGAAAAGTTCTCTAGAAATCAGAGGAACTTCATCCTACAAAGACAAGAGAAAGGGAAGAGTTTGGAGTAAGATTTTGAAGCATGAAAAGACCTCAAGGCACATCAGGATTTTGGAAATGTCAAGTTTGTGTCTGTATAAACCAAACTTAAGCTAACATTCAGACCTGAAAGGGTTAGACTGTAAAGAAGTGAGGGGACCCACCTCTGTACTCTCATCTTTTAACCCTTTAATTAAGATCAGAGCCTTTGGAATACTTTGAAGACTAATTAAGTGCTGCTCATTCAATCGCATGGTATTTTTTTCCTTTCATCATCCATCATTTGCATGGAAAAGTGTGCCCTGCCTTTTCAAATATAATTTTGTATGTTCTCTTCCATTGTATCTGTGCCATTGGCATTATATTTGATAAGCTGGCAGAGACCCATACATTACTGTGCTCTGCCATTACTATTTTACAGGGAAGGGGCTTAATCTGGAGTCCCAGCTGCCTCGTTTCTTGCTGCAATTCTTTGAAAGATCAGAAACTGACTGGTGGAATTTTTGAAAGGCTGTTTCAAGTGGGAAGCTGTGCTCTGAGCTCAGAATTATGCATTCGGTAGGGTTCACCATGCCTTTGTTCCACATACCAGGTGAACTTGACCACATTCTCTGTGCTTGCCTCATGCCAGGCATCATACTGGAGGCAACATTTCTCCGTTTTAGTGCTCGAGAGCAGCATTGTGGTTGCTTTATATAGAGAGAAAGCCTGGGGGACCACAAATGTGAAGTAGTATCTCACCCAATTCAAAAACTGCCAACTCAAGCCCAAAGTTGGAAGTTTCTAAAGCCTGTTTGCTCCACAACACCACATGGCATTTCCATTTTCTCCATTCGAGATAAAATCAAAGTAACAGACAGGGGTCAAGTTACAAAAATATAAGAGAAATGAAGACATCTAGGCCCGGAAACAAGAACGTCTAACACTCATTACCCTGGCTCCACTTTTACCTCAAGTAATTTCCATGTTTTTCTGCCTTTCCGTCCATTTTCTCTCCCCCGAGTTTCCTGTTTGAATCCTCTTCCCTGGAAAAGCCATTTGGTTCTGGTCCTTTATTTTGCTCTGGCCCATCATTTAGGTAGACGCACATGTGTTGATGTGATTGAAACGATAGAAACTTTTTTAGACAGAGGTAGAATGATGAAAAGGAGAACAAGATGAAAAGGCCAGGTGTGGGAGAAGGAATATAATGAGCCAAAATGGGATTTTTTTAAGTGAATGGTAAATCTACACGTAAGAAAATACCCCTGTTCCCATGAGATTCTCCTGAAGTGTTTTACCATAAACATGTACATATACAAAAGTCACAGCTTACCTAGATCCAGCTGCCATGTACTCTGCTAGGCTGCAAGGCTGATGGAAAAGACTTCAGGAAGGTCAAGAGAAGATGAGCTTCTCTCAGTGCTGGGCTTGTGCAGCAAGAGGAGGTGATGGGGATAATGATGGAGGTGATGGAGATAGTGATGGAGGTGATGGGGATAGTGATGGAGGTGATGGGGATAATGATAGAGGTGATGGGGATAATGTAAGTAAGAAGGAGGAGTTACTTACTCCTGGACTCAAAAGAAGATATAGGTGCCTCTACCTCAATATGGGAGGAGCACCCTGGATTCCTAATTTCACATCCCTTTCCCCTAAATCGAAAGGAAAGCTAACATCACACTAGCTCTTGAGAGTGACAGACACATTTGTGTTGACCTTTCACCTCCTAATGTAGCTCTTCAGTAGTAAAATTTTAATAGGAAATTTTGTATTGAGTCTTGTCAGATGTTTTAACAAAACTGATATTTTATTATATTCAGAAAGAACAATGCATCTTCCATGGATGAATTCCTAATAGGATTCTTGAGTTATGTTAGCCAAATAGAATTTTAATACCCAATACTGTGTCATGTCCCAGTTATGCAACCTTTGCTGTCGTGTGTCTATCCATGGAGAATAGTTAACAAAGTGGCCATTTCATCTTCACTGATGTAGACCTGGATGATTTTACAGGACATCCTGTGTTGCTTTGTTATATTACACGTACAGGCACACTGGGTCTCTTCGGAATCCATTCTCCCACTCAGGTACATGAAGATATACACATAGCCTGTGGGTAACCGTGGGTCTAAACCGTGGGTAACCTGCAGCACATACACCCTTATTTTCTTACTTCGTCCTCTGAACTCAAAATCAGTGCTCACCCTTTGTATAAATTATTAGTAACCAGCAACTCTTATTTTCTACAGTAGTTGAAAAATGCCCAGGAGTTGCAAGAAGCGGCTATGAGGCAATTAAACAAGACAAAGACTTCTCAATGCCTCACATTTGTCTTCTCACCCGGTGATGTCAGACTTCTGACTTACAGAAAGTCTGACATCAGGGTATTGAAGAAAAACAGAGATAGAAAGTAGTTGGAAATTTAGTCGTTTTTATCGTTCACGTAATGGCAGGCAATTTACAACCAAAGCCCAAGAGATGAGCGTGTTCCTCCATTTTTCAGCAAGGCAGCCTCCTGCACCCCCCCCCCAAAAGGTCCACCTGGTGAGCTACACTGCAGCCACATCTAATGATGCCTGAGGTATGGAGTGAAAGTATTCGCCTCAATAAACATTCCCCAGGGCTTCCAGGTGTCCACCTGAGTCAGTGGGAAAGTGACATTTTTTTTCTTTTACTGATTGCACATTCCTGATAAGTGGCTGGGTCCGACGAGGAAGTTCCCTGTTCTTACTGAGAAAATGTTACTGGAATTTCTTAGTTTTCCTGGAGAATCTTGCTGCATTCTGGGTTTTAATGGCTCAGGTGTTCTAAGTGAATTACCTCCAGGGAAGAAAGAAGGAGCCAAAGAGTGTGAGCTAGTGACTCATGAGCCCTGTGGAAATTCCCTGGGTCGGTGAATTGCACTGGGCGATACTAAAGAGTTAATGAGCTTCCAAAGCCTCTAGATTTATCAGTCCCCAAAAAAACATTCACTCACTGGGAATCTGAGTGTATACAAACCATTTGTATCCTTACAAAGATGAGTTAAGTTTTCTATTAAGAGTACAAAGAATGCTTAGAAAGTCACTGGAGACTGACATTGATTAAAGCACCGATTTTGAAACTGTTTCCAAAAGGACCAAGACAGTGGCATGAGTCTGGCAGAGTAAGTGCTGGCTCTAGCTCAGCTTGTCTTTGGTGGAGAACACACCTCTGGAAGCATCAAGCAAGCCAGAGTGTGCTGGGAGAATGCGGGACATGGATTATCCCTTAGGGAACAGTGGGTATTCGATGCTGCTTCTCCTGAGGACCAGCATGCATTTCTTCACCAACATGGCTCATGGTGAGCAAGACACGGGGACAGCACAGTAAATTACAGCTTCTAACCAAATGAAGCTGAGTCACACATCGTTTGTCAAGGTAGAACTATTTTCTGCTACACATTCCTTTTACTCTTCTTGTCACAGCTTCGGGGCAGGGGGTGTGTCAGTATGTGCGACACCTGCCTCCGTGCGTCAGGGAAAAGACAATCTCCAAAAGGCTGTAGAGTTTTGGGGTATAAACGTTTTTCCCCATAGTACTGACTATAGGGCTAAAGTCCAATGCAGAGGGACATCTGTGCAAGCTGGTAAAAGTGTCTCCACGAACACGGGAGTTTCCAGATCGTTCACATCTGTCAACCTGCTTTCCTTTGCGCAGAAGGACTCCACCAGCTGATGACATTGTCCCTCATCAATAACGTAACACTTGCAGATGACCATAACCTAGTCTGAATTCCGTGTTCAAGGTAACCACAGACCTGACCCTGAGGATTGTGGCATTGGATATCAAAGTGGTCTCTTGCTTTGTCTTCTGTTATTTTCAGATGTACTAAATAAAAATAAGTGCTTTTTTGTGAAATGTGTTTTGGCCACATGTTATGGGCAATGGTGCTTACCTTGAGATATTAAATCCTTCCACAAGGAAGGCCATTTACCTGCGCCACACAGATCTGTTTCCACGTCAACGAAATTTAAAATCGGAACAGGCACAAACTAACTAGTTTAGAGGACAGAACAATAGATATCCTTCTATGTGTCTAGTATTATAGTTATTCCACTTTACTGTCAGTTTGGTTTTCTGGTTTACAGGGAAACAGTTTACACCCCTTACACTATCAGGAGAACAGGAAAAATTTTTCTATCCTCGGTTGTAGAGGATTCACAGGTAAGAGAGTTGTCCTAGTACCAACCTTCAGCTGTGCAGCTGCAGATCTTTCCCGGCTGCTCCTGAAGTTGGCTGTTCAGTATGTTCTTTGTATTTAACAGTAACAAAAGTAGTGACATACACAGCCCTGGCTGTTGTAAACAGCGCAGCAAGAAAAGAAGCATGCGCGAATGCTTACGGGTGTTCCCAAACCACACAGAGGTGAAACCCCAGAGCTCCATGGTGAGGTCATCCTTCCAGGAGGCAGGCCTGGGACTGGAGTTCTAGTCACCGACACACACTCCTGTGTGGGTGCAACACAGTGACGGCCAGAACAAGGTCAAAGCAGAGGGAGGCTGCTTACGTCCAAGGAACAGAGATAGTAAGCCAACTGCAGGCTTCATATTAGCATCAAAGAATAAACGAGTATAAAGATTAACAGAGTCCACATAGGAAGGCCTCATCCACTCCTCCAACATCAGCTCTGTGCACAGTGTTAAGAGGAGAGAGAGGGGACAAGGACCGGAAGACATTCTGTTTGACATGAGGAAATCGTGTGTGAAACTGCTGAGTCTCCTCGAATAGTTTATCTCTATTCTTTTTTCTTTTCTCTCCCCCTCACCTTCTGCAATGGGAAATATACCTTATTTTTTTTCCTTTTTATTTTCCACTCCAGGTTTTACTCCCCTCCCAGTCCACCCTCCGACTGTTCCACATCCCGTACCTCCTCCCCTTCTTTTAGCTACTATTTCTTCAGCAATATCAAGAGACTCAAGTCTTAGGAAGCAATTGGAGGCTTTCAGTTCCTGATTAGTTTGGGAAATGGGTGATAAAGTTTTATTTTTATTGTGTGGTTTAAAAGGCCTATTTCAGAATATGCAAATAATGTAAGTGAAGATACAGTGGTTACTTTCTTTTTAAACTTCATTACTTGTATGAAAGATGTATTCTTATTATAACCCCTGTACCGTCATTGTCTACAGGAACCTAAATGAGCTGTTTACAGTGCAGTAAGATACACTAGCCATGGAGCTTACCTGAGTAGGATTTGGAAGTTTCCAGAGTATTCTTTGGGAACAAACCAGCAGCTATCTGCCTGTCAACTGTCACCTCTGAGGTCAGAAAGTTTGAAAAACATTGTTCATGTTTTTCCCTCATCCAAGTAGACTTCTTAATTTTCAGGCGGCCTACTTCCAGGGATGTTTTTACAAATATGCCATGTATTTATGAAACAAGAAGTCGCCTGGAGTTTCCTTAGCTGTGGCTGAGAGCAATGTGGATCGTGCAGCTATTCAAGCAACCCACTTGAGAGGCTTATGAACACCAATACATCTAGAAAAACAGGTTTCTACTGTTTTAAAACAAGAACAGCTGCCACATGCCTTATCCCACCTGTCTCTGAAGTCTGGGAAGTTTCTCTGTGCACGCTCTCCGAGAGTCTTGAAAGCTCATTTCCCCACCTTCACAGCGGACAATACTATTCTTTATTTCTCCTTAGACAGAACATTGGTTTTGATAAATAACACTGTGCTCTGATGTCAACTGCCTTACCCTTTCTTGGCTATTCAAAGATACTGTACTGCTCACAGGACCACCCCCTCTCTGTGCCCCAGTGCTTAGAATAAAGCTAAGTTACTTGTTTTTGAAAGCTGACCTGTTTAGAGAAGAAAAGAGCCAAAGTGAGTACTGATCCAATTTCCCTCACAGGTTTGGAATGTGAAGACAGACAGAGAGAAGATGCATATCAAAGAGTAGGTTCTTAAAGGGATCCTGGGATGGAAGGGGACTAATGCTTCAGTTCCTTTTGTAGAGGAAAACACTCAGACATTCTCAGAGGGTTTGGCTGATGTCACCTAGTACTGTTGTTAGAGGCATCAATGGTAGCCCATGCAGATCTCAGAAACAAATTAGCAAACATGCAAAAGAAGAAATGCTGTGCAGGAAGGCTTGGGTTTCCTGCCATTCTGTGATAGTTCTCCCTATGGAGAGGTGCAGGGGCATTTATCTGCCACATCAGAGCTGCAGAGAGGAATAGACAAAGAATAAGCCTTGAGTCTGCATGATAGGCCTGAGAAGAATCTCATTTAATCCCCATTTTATACAGTCTTCATTTCTTCAATGGCCACATGGGTACACACAACACACAGGGCTCGGTAGCTTAGAGCTGGTAAGGTCCGTGTCAAAGCTGCTAGAGGAAATGTGGAGTCAAGCTTCGATCTGCATGCTGGTCCTTTCCTTGTGCCTTGAGCATCCTTAGATCTCCCTTTTGCTACCCACTCACACTGAGCAAATAGTGTGTAGGCAGGACTCACTTTCTCAGGAAGTAGTAGAAAATAATCCAAGGCATTGACATCACTGCTCAGAAGCAAGAGATGGGGAAAAGGATCTCTCCTTCCTGTTCTATTGGTGTGTTCTGGAGTGGAAACTCATAAACATCAGGACTGGATACACTTGCTTCCTAAACTGTATATATATTTCCTTTGGCCTTTACACCTAAGAGAAAAGAAGCAACAGTTTTAAATGTTTGTTACATTTTTTGTTACCATAATTCGATTTTACCCAATTATTTCCTAATGATAGCCAAAGAGCTGAGTTCTATACTGCTACAACTATCCTGAAAGGCCTCTGTTCTCCATGCTAACTCCTGTCTTTGAGCTCCACAGGTCCTAGTAATAGGGTACCCCAACCTAGGGATTGCCCATATTTTGCTGTTTTTTTAAAAGGAGTTAGAGAGAGAGCCTCAACCTACTACAATAGAGAAATGTGTTCAATCTCTGCCCTGAAGCCCATCCTGTACTGATGGCACAGCCAATATGCTCTGCCTCCCTCACTCTGTTCAGACTTTAGATGTTCTTCCTTTCTTAAGTCTATGTTAGGCACATGTCCAGTGCAGCACACACACATGAGCACCTGTAGTTCCGACACTCCAGATAGACATGCTTCTGCTGAAATACAGAGAAGTTTGAAATCCATTTCAAATGGCTAGAGAATTACCATTCTTTGTAGAATGTCTTTGAACGAGGAAAAGTGCCATGCAAAAAAACAATCTCAGCATATTTAGGCTGATCTGTGGCTTATCTGTTTAAAGACAATTACCACAGTTTTCTGGATGAGGCAAGACAAAATATTCGGTAACTTAGCAACATAAACAGAAAAGATCCAGCATTGCTACAGATTTTTCTCTTGGGTTGGGTCACAAAGCACTGGCAAGAAAAAAGCAGACAGCCCTGGCCTAGTCCTGCTGAGGTCACAGTGGCCAGTGTAATGTCCCTTTGCACATGCTGCAGTGACACATGGTTCCAAATTCTCAGCCAGAAAATGTCCTCCCCTTGGTGCCGGAAACGAAGCACTAGGTTTCACACACTGTTTACCACTGAATTACACCCCCAGCCCCACGGCCATGACCCATGATTTTACTATCATTTTGCACATGACCCACAAGAATATAAATGGCATTTTACATAAAATGCTGAAATTCAAACTTCCTTTTTAGTTTATGTTACTTCTGTCCATGTTCAGAAACTGTTAGCAAAGTTATTTGAACCTCTTTGTTCAAAAACCTTTGAACAGGCTTTGTCCTTACTTGACCTATATTCAAGGTGAATCTCTAGAGGCTCGAGGCACAGATAAAAAAACATATGCTGCAGTTACCCAGATGGGGAACACATCCCAGCTTGCCCAATGAGTAGCTGAGGGATTGTACAGTGAGTGCCTTGAACCACCTACACCTTTGCCTTCTTGTTGGCACCAAAGACGTAATAATATTTCTTACTTTAGGGCAGTGGTTCTCAACTTTTCCAGTACTGTGACTGTTCAATTCAGTTCCCCATGCTGTGGTGACTCTCAACCATAAAATGCAGTTAGAAATCATAATGTAAATTTCTGTGTTTTTCGATGCTCACAGATGACCCTTGTGAAAGGGTCGTTTGACCCCCAGAAGGGTTGTGCCCCACAGGTTGGGACACACTGCTTGAGGGGCTGTTAACTCTTTGAGGTTTGTTAGTGTCTCTGAAGTCCTGTACACGTATGTATTGTGTATGATGGTGGTAATGACTGTTTTACTGTGTTTGGTCCCAAAAAGGCATGGTGCTGTCTGTCACCTCATATGATGCCTGTTTGTCCCAGTAGAAACAAGAATGGCTTATCCAGTCATTTTTATGACTGCTCAGATCAGCCAGTTATTAAATTGTATTTAGATAACTATCAGCAAATACTTCCAATAGCTTACTATCTTCAAAACCTTAAAGTAAGGTCTACTGGATGACAGGTGGCTCGCAAGATGCTAGGACTTCTGACATCTCCAAGAAAACATAATTTTTTGGTTGGTTGGTTGGTTGGCTGGTTGGTTTTTGTTTTGTTTCATTGTGTGTGTAGTGTGTGTGTGTGTCTGTGTGTGTGTGTGTGTGTGTGTGTGTGTGTGTGTGTGTGTTTGCCAGTATCAGCTTTCACTTTTTCTTTTTAAATTTTTCCTTTGCAGTTTAACTCAGCTCGTGGTCTGGAAGACCTTTCTGATAGTCAGGCCAGAATGTGTCATTACACTTAAATCAGGAGTTCTCAGGCTTGGCTGTATCTTATCTCCCCTGGAAGCCAACCCTCTGGCTACCTGACCAGTCAGTCATCATTTCTCCTCCTGAAGAATGACAAATATCTGATATCATGGTTGTTTTTCCCACTGTTTAACCATTTAGTCACCTTTGATTTTTTTTTTCTGAACATTGAAGGAGTCCCTTCAGAGCAATCACATCTGGGATGAGGCGGGGGCTGGGGGGAGGGTTTGATACAGAAGGTAGCACAAGAGGAATGAGAAGATATTTGAGGGGGCAGGGATAAAATGAAGTATTCCTCAGAGTGTGTGCTGCCGGCATGCTTGTATAGAAGATGCTTCCGCAGTGAGTAAGTCAAAGGTACCCCTGGATTGTACAACTTCCAAACTCTGCCAACAGGAATGTCAATGTACCTTTGTTAGGTATGCTTCTTCGTAAGTTAAGTTTGTCCTTCCCTCATGGGCACGGTGCACAACCTGCATGCTCCATGGCTGCTCCAACAGCCCTCAGGCATGGGTGAAGAAGTTGTTAAGTGCTGGCTTCTTTATGGTTTTTAATTCTTCCGGAGTGTGAGTCTGTTTTCTGTCACTCATACCACATGTGGGCTCCGTCTGAGGTGCACACTGTCTTCTCGGTGAGAAAAGAAAGACTGTCCCAAATCCACGCACCGTTTCAGACTCTGAGTCAGGTTTCAAGTCATCTGTTTTGACAGTAAGTTCTATTCTGGATCCAGTAAGAACTTCTGGAGGATCCGTTTCAGTCTGCGACTTGATTTTCATTTCCCTCCTGTTTGATCATTTGCCCTGGGGCGTTAATACCCCTGCTCCACTCTGATACCTTGACTCAAAACTGAAAGCTATGACAAAGTGTAAAACAAACACTGGCTCATGATGGGCTTCAGCGGTTAGCTCATGTCAGAAACAAAATGTGTAAGTGGTGATGTCACACTTTCTCTGCAGATGAAAGGCATGGGAAGTTTTTCCACAAGTATTTTGGTGGGTGATACAGATTTTTAAAAATCTAACTTTAGGAAAAATTTATTTTCTCCACATACCTTCTGATTCTAATTTTTATGTATAATATTATTAAAGAATGTGCAATGTTTCTAATACATACTTTACCATCAAGGGGCATTTGTAATCAACTAGGTTAACTGATAGTATCAAGATAAGGTTCTCAAACTAAGGAGTGGCGTATAATCTCTCACTCAAACAGCTTAAAAGTTCTTCTGGGAAGCTCATTTTTAAAAATGTATTTTCATCCAGTAATTTCATCCCAAATTAAAGTCATGTTATTTTACAGCTCTGTTCTGGAAGCCATTGGCTACAGCCATCAGCTTAGTGTCAAGAAGATTTCAAGACACTTTCTACCAGTGAAACTAAATGCACTTTGTCAATAGCTTCAGCTTCAAGATTTTAAAGAGCAGGTATAGGCAGCTGAACAGAAGGCACAGGAGTTTGGACCACCCCTTGGGGAATAAATCACATGATTTACTCTGCATTTTTTCCCAAGGGTTAACAAGTGCAGGAGCAAGATCTAAAAGAAACGTCTTCTTTAGAAACTCCACAAAGGCCTGGAGAGACAGCTCACCAGAGTAGGTGACAAGCACCTTCTTTTTCTGAGCCAAGTTCAAACCTCAGGGCACACAAGGTAGAAGGAGTGGCCTCCTACAAGTTGTCCTCTGACCTCCACATGAGCCAACTGCCTCTCCCTAACACACAAGTGCAAACGATAAATGAACAAGCACATGTTTAAACCTTAGTATCAGGTCAGGACACTGTCTCTGCTCATCCAAACAGAAGTGGGTATGGGTCTCGCCCTGTTCTTACATTAGGCAAATGATCCCACCTCTTTGCACTGGAACCACAACCTTTTGCTCTGGACCTTCATGGAAGTGTCCCTTTTATTGACTGTCTTGTAAATGTCACCAATGAGACACAAATTCTTCTGCAGCACAAACAGTTTATATTTCATTTCAGAATATAGCCACTATGGGATATACTCAAAAACAAAGCAACCAATACATTTAAGATAAATGTATTAATCTGATTTTCCTTCCCAGATTAAATCATATTCATGCCATAAATTATACGTGGCTGTGTTCTTCCTGAGTCTTAAGAATACATCCTGTGGACTTCATGACATTGGGCTACCTGAAGCCTGTATCCTGGTCACAAGTTTGCTTAGAAGACAGACCTCACCACAGTGGTGAGAAAAGAGCCTAGGCAGCCTCTCAGGCGATCACAGCTGCTGTCTCTGGCAAGCTCTAAGCTACACCATGTTCTCTGGGATCGGAACTCTTTTTTTTCTTTCTTTCAGTTGGTCTGCAAATAGGATTCCACAAAAACCCATGCACATCAAGTCTCCAAATCAGAATTTGCTGAGCTAAAAAGAGCAGTGAATTAGATGGGCTGGCTTTCAGTTGGTAGGAATTTAATCTATAACTACATAACAGTTCTTTACAAAATAGGCAAGCATACTCACTGGGCATTTCCATTCAACTGGAAATATCCAAGCTTATTTAACTCAATTAATTGTTCTTGTTCATTTCTTTTTTTTTACAGCCTGTTCATTGTCCATTAGCAATTAGTTATGAATGGCACACTTGGTATGGAAACATCTCATTTGAGGTGCTACTGTGGTTTATTTTAAACATTCGGTTAGCTTTGTTCTATCAGCTTCAAAAGCATTACAATCCATCCTATCCAGGAGTTTAATGAACATTCTATACAACTTACCTTGCCAAATTTTGGGCTGAAATAAAATTCTTACCATAAATGAACAGATCAACAGAAATGGTAACAACTGTCAAGCAAATATACTTAAAACTCAAGGAAGCCTTGTAGTCCCAAGGAGTAAAGGTTTGAAGATGAAGGCCCCAGGCTATCAGCAAAAGCTAATTTCCTTGGCAGACAAAATTCTAATGAGTATCGTGTTATGCACCTTGAAGATTTAGGTTATTAGGACAACAAGGAGATATATGGGATAGGGAGTGGTCAGGGCAGACCAGAAAGGAGAAGACTGGACTATAAAAAAGGGATCAGAAAATAATAAAAAATTAAGTTTTTAGTACAATGTCTGACCCGGATTTTAAGACACAACTAGTGTTGAGAGAAAGCTTTTCCTTTTTGATTTTTGTTGCTGGGCATGCATATTTTCATATGCAAACACACACACACACACACACACACACACACACACACACACATCCTTCATCTGTTAGAGATGAGTGAGCTAGCCTGCTCTCACCACTTCAGTTGAGCTCTGCCTCCTAAGAGTCCTCATGACAGCATCATGAGCTTCAGGTGACCCAGTATGGTCACTTTCAAAAGGATATGTTCCTAAGCTTCAGGAAGAATGTAGCTGTGTATGATCTATGGTATAAATGTGGCTTAATTCATCAATATTAGACTCCTGAATGCATCGTCCAATGCTCCTTGCAATAAACCCCAATGAAAGCATGATCCTTCCTTCTCACAGAAGCCTCCAGCAAAATATTTCTGCCTGTTCAAATGCCGTGAGTGGATCATACACCTCTTCCTTCTCAAAAAATTCTTTGTACACATATTGTACTGACCCATTTTGAGTATGTCAGAGTGTGTTATGCCAGAGCACTGAGGAACTTCGTATAAGGTTTGCACCTCCATAGGTATGCCTGGACCCCGTCACTGTTTTAGGGTGTCAGTAAACATGAAGAACGGACAATGAGAGAAAGAGGGAAATGGCAAACAGCTGAGGACATGAATTAGTGTCTGCTTTGAAAGTAGGAAGCTGAGGTCCCTGCAGAGAGAAGCGATAACGGCTAAAAAAAAGGTAGATAAAACTGCACATTAGTGTCAATATGTGTGTGCCCTTACTGAGGACACACACGGTAATGTATGACTTGAAAGAAAAAGACAATTAAGGCTCTCCAGTACATGTTGGCTCAGCCCTTCAACTTTGGGAAGTCTTGGTAAGTGTGACAGTTTGAGTGACTAGTGTTCTTTGCCAGCTGTAGACCACTGACATGGTGATGTGACTGGACCGAGGATCTAGCCTCCGGAACACACAATTCCTTGATAGTCATTAAGTATGATTTCTGAGGAAAAAATTAGTCAAGACTGTGGGATTGTTTTCTTAGCGATACCTAGAGACTACAGCAGGAACTACGATGGTTTCCTTATTGACTGGCCTTACCTTGGTCATGCCATTTACACAGAAAGTGAAAATCTGCCCTCCCCTTGGTGTCCCACAGGGAAGCCTGCAAGTACTCACTGCTTCCTGTGCCATGTCCCTACAGATATGTCCTTGTGCTATGTGCCTACCCTACACACCCTGATTCACACATTCTCATCTAGTTCTCCTTCCTAAAGGATGATGTGATTCAATACCAACAATGTTTCCTTTCAAGTAGAGCAGCTTAGAAGAATTTGCAGCAGGGCAGCTGTTAAGGCTGAAAGATCCAAGCCTTCTAGAGAATCCGGAAAGCAGCACTCTTAGGAAGCACAAGAGCTGCAGAAAATCCTTCTTCCTCTGGAGAAGTGGCTGGTGGGAGGCAGGGCTGCTTTGTCTTTCCCCCTAAGGCAGCTGCAAAGAGCTGGAGGCTGGGTCCTGAGCTGTGATTGGAGGGCAGGCTCTGACGCCACCAGGCCACCAGGCTCCGTTGTTTAGCTAGTAAAGCTTGGCACAGTTGTAATGTTTCCCCAGCTAAGCACTATCTGAAGTGACCCAGTGACACTGTGGGTGTAGAAGGGGGAGGAGGCAGCCAGGGCTCTTGGGGCAAAGTACATGTCAGTCAAGAACAGTTGAGAATAATGGCTGTGAGTCAGAGGCAGGCTTACTCCTGGCTCTCTAGAAACCAAGGAGCACTTACCTTGCTCCCATTTTTGATAGGATCTTATGTGTTTACATTTGCATACAGGCATACAGGAAGGAAGGAAGGAAGGAAGGAAGGAAGGAAGGAAGGAAGGACTAGCCGATGGTAGTGAGAATGAGAGCTACTCCAGTGTTAGGTGACAGAGTTCTCTCTGTAAGGCCTCCAGTAAGATTTGCCCACAATACCTTCCCCAAAGTACTTACCAGCACCAGAAAGTTCCTTTTACATTATGATCTTAGACTTGATACTGTCTCCAGAGGAGGGGGGCACCTTTTCTACCTTATTTCTTAAATGATAAGAAATATACATCAGTTATACCAAGTCAGCTAAAATACCTTAGCACATAAAAGTTTATACACCTCTCTCTTCCTCCTTCTGCTCTGGACAGCCTGAGGAAATGGGTTTTATAAACTGCCTATAAAAAGTTTCACTTAAGTTTGGGGACCACATGCTCCCTACAGCTAATGAACGAATGAAGTAATGCCCGTAAGAGCTTGGGTACGACAACAGAGCCATAGATTTGGGCTGTCCTAAGAGGGTTAGGAAGTGTCATTGGGATGGATCTGAAAAGGCCGTACAAGGTCTCTGTGCCACCACTTGCCCTGATCTAGAGCAGTAGATCGGCAGCACAAACAAAGAACCTCCTGAGTCGTGTTTCTTTACTGCCCTGTTCATGATCGCCAGGGCTTCTTTCTGGACTACAGTGAGTTAGAACGGGGCACCGGACTCCAAACAATTCACCAGCTCATCTTGTTCTTCTGGATAACAAGAGGTGGTTTCAGAAGGATAAAAAGAATCGAAACTCAGCTTTCTGGAAAGCTGTGTGGGTTGAAACAGTCACAGGCTGAGTTCAAACTAAAGGACCAAGGAGTCCAGGGATGAGGAAGGGCTAGGTTAAGAAAAGGAGCCCACATTGGGTTTTGGATGGAGCATCCAGAGAGGGAAGAAGGATGCAGTCTGGGAGGGAGCAGGTCACCAGTCTGAGAGGCTGGAGAGGCAGCGTTGTGTCCCAGCCCTGTATTACAGACATTAGAGACAGTAGGTGAGCAGGTGTGGCCATGTGGACTCTGCAGAGATGAGAAATGACCAGCATGTGGATACTGGTGTGAAGAGGGCTGGAAAAGAATTGTGTAACCTGCATTGAGGTGAGGGAATGTTGAGAAAATGGGCTTGCACATTATTTTATTTCCCCTCAGAGCTGAGCTCTCTATGTGAATTTTTTCCGGGGTCTGGATTCCAGGAAAGCTTGAGACACACTCGAATTGTCTCATTCCCATTTACTTTGTACTATTTTGTTTAGTGCTGATTTTCTCCTGTTAGTTCTATATAAAAATATTGCACTGTCACATGTTGTTTTCATTGCTATAACTGAATACCACAGGCTGGATGATTTAAAAAGAATAGGATTTTGTTCAGCTCAGGGTTAGAGAGGCTTGGAAGACTGAAGGTCAAGAAGCAGCCTCTGGACAGCCCCTTTGCGATAGTTAGGACTCTGCAGAGTCCCAAGCTAGTCACATAGAAAAAGATATGTCCAAGGGATAGGCAAGCCAGCTATTGTAACAGAAACACTTTTAAGGTAACCAGGTAGCATTATTTCACTAACAGATTCATTCACTCCTTGTGAATTAATTCCTCCTGAAGGCAGGTCCTTGTGATTCAACCAGCTTTTAAATGTCCTACCTGGTCTCCCCATTTAATGCTTCCAAGTGGGGATTCAATTCTGAGGGAGACGTTCCAACGACACTGTGCTTTAATTTGCTGATTGTGGAGAACGTTGGTGGTCTTCAGAGTTTGTGTGCAAGAAATATGCTTGTCTTGCCTCCTTTTTGCTGGCTGTTATTTTCATAGAACCTCAAAACCTGAGTAGGCAAGGGAAGTGAAGCCAGCAGCTTGTGAGTAAGAAATGCCGTGGGCTTCTAAGAACTCCAACAAAGCTGAAGTAGGCATACAGCCAGGGCAGACATTTGTACACTGAAGGTTCTTTATATAGTCTGTGTGTGACTCCTTCTCTACAAGTGGTATATAGCTCACTTTCAACTTCCTGACAGTGTCATTTGCCATAGAAAAGAAAAGAATTTTACCATGAAAGTGTTTTCTTTTCATGAATTATGCTTTTTACTCTCATGTTTGAGAATTCCCCGGTAGAAGAGGTGCTAATTTTTTTTCTCATAGAAAAATATCTTCTAGAAGTTTTTGTGTTTTAGATTTAAGTCTGACGTCCTTTCCTTTTGAAACTTTTAAGAGGTTACATCATGGTTCATGCTTTTGCTGTGACATCCAGTTGCTCTGAAAGGGTTCCTGTTTTAGTGTAAGACACTGTACAGTTCTACTGTGTAGTAAGTGCCCATCTCTGCTTGTTGTTTAGTACATACAAGATGGAATGCTACTTGTCAGGTCACAACACAAGTAGAGCTAGAGGACATTATATCACACACAGTAGGCAGGATGCAGAATGGCCATGCTGGGTGACCTCACTTACATGTAGAATCTGAAAGGGCAGAACCCATAGAGGCAGATGGTAGAAACATGGTCCCCAGGGACTGAGGAGTTGTCCTGGAAAGACAACAGATTTCAGTTTGCTAGAGGACATGACTTCAAGACGTCTATGTCAAACCGTAGTGATTACTGCTAATAACAGTGCACTGCAGACTCTGGGATTGATAACGGAGTAAATAAATATCTTTTTACTATTCTAAAATGAAAGAGAAACTATGTGGAACCGCACGTATGTTAATTATCTTAACATTAGTCATTCCACAGTGAGGCAAATATCAAGTTATGTACTATAAATATAACAATTTCAATTGTCAACTGAAAATTAGATAAAATAAATATCACCTCCCATAATGTGAATATAATAAAGAAAAGTATGGAACATTCTTCCCTGTTGAGCCAGGACACAACCCAGTGACAACAATCATTTGTCAGGAAGGTTGAGTGCCCCGCCCTTACACAAATAGGTGCATTCTATAGGCACTCACATGCATTCAGCAAAATGACAAAAAAAGACAAATACACATTTGTGGATCCTAAATGTTAAAGATATGCACCAGACTGCTATGCTTCCACAAAACAACAAATCTGCTTTGAACAGAAAGTAACTGAAATGTGTTCTTGGCAGAACTGTGTGTGCACAAGGAGTAGAAATCATTAACAGAATGCTATTGGTTGTGGACTATTGCAGCAAGAGGAGTTATCTGCTGATGTCATTGCACACAAGACCCACCCCTTAGATGACAGATTCTGTGCTGTTTACTTCTTCATCCATCACCGAGGCAGGAGGAGAAAGGTCTGCTGAGCAGGGTGTTGAGCATGCTTGGCTGACCCATTCATGCCTTTGGCATGGAGGAATCCTGTCTAGACTAGATCTAGTTTTCCTTTTCTCAGAGGACTTTGCCCACTTCTGGGACAGGCCAGGTCCAAAGTACAATGTGGAAGAACAAGAGCTCAGGACCTGGGAGGTGACCTGTCCACAACTACCTTCAATTACATAGAGGTAGGAGCGTCCCCTGAAGTGTTCTCTGTTGCCTCTGGGAAAGCAAAATTCATATCCACTTCCCCTGACAAAAAGTTAATCTTTGATATACCCATTTTCCTTGGGCTAGAAATGGTCATTTCCATGTACTTCTCAACTTCTGAGGGAAGGAAGGCAGAATATGAGGCCATTTTGAAAACAGTAATTTTTTTTAAATCTCTAGCCCCACACCCCCACTTAAGAGCAAGCCTTGGTGTGTTCTAGTTTATTCTATGAGGTACTCTGAGCCAGTCAACAGTTCAAAAATAGCTGACATAGAAAGTAGCCTATAACCTTAGCTTAGTGTCTTACAAAAAAATTTCAACTTGACCAAGTTAAGGAATGTTTTACTACATTTTTTTTTGAGAATTCCATGCATGAGTTTTCTTACATTCCCACTCTTCAGACGCCCCCATCTCTTCCCAGGCCCCCTCACTATCCTCTTTTAAATTCATTACCTCTCTTTTTATAATTAAATATCTGTACGCTCACGTGCAGGAGCACACACACACACACACACACACACACACACACACACACACACACACAACCTAAGGAGTTCAGTTAATTTTACCTGTATTTGCATGTGTTTAAGGCTTACCACATAGGAATTCTCTGGGATTTCCCTCCCTGGGAAGCTCTTAAGAGGAGAGCATTGTGGCATTTCCTCTTCTGTGTTGGCATGCCGATTGCATTGCAAGCATATTGCTGATCATTCGATGGTGAAGCATTCCTGCAGTGCCTAAGGAAAGCTGGTTCTCAGACTCTTGAAAACTTTCTGCCCCCACCTACAGGAACTTCCCTGAGCCTTACTGTGCCCTTTGTTCTTCATTTTAACCCAGCGTAGATCATTCTAATAGCCTCTGTCTGCCTTAAGAAGATGCTTCTTTTATGATGGCTGAGACTGCATTTACCTATGGACATAAGGAGAGGAGACTGCCTATCACTTTCTTACTCTCTTACTCTATTACTCTCTTACTCTATTACTCTCTTACTCTATTACTTTATTATTCTCTTACTCTATTACTTTATTACTCTATTACTCTCTTACTCTATTATTCTCTTACTCTATTACTTTATTACTTTCTTACTCTATTACTCTATTACTCTTTTACTCTCTTCCTCTTTTACTCTCTTACTCTATTATGTTATTACTCTCTTACTCTACTACTCTCTTACTCTATTACTCTCTTACTCCTTTACTCTATTACTCTCTTATTCTGTTGCTTTTGTCACATGATAGTAATTGGTTCTCCCCTAGTGCTTTCTATCAGCCATACTCATGGACTATTGTTTAGATTTACAGTACTAGGCATGAATTCCCGCAAGCTCAGTGTACTTTAGGTCCCACTGGACAAGTGGATTACTCCTCAAAGACAAATGCCACGATTGCCCTACTGAGAGTGTCTCAGCAGTCTGGTCCTCCTGGTTCTCTGTCTTTACAGCTGGATGGAACTACTGATAGCTTTTCTTCCTGGGCAGTTTTCATAGTACTTTCTGACAATTTTTTTTGTTTTGTTTTGGGTTTTGGTGTTTTGTTTGTTTTTTGGGTTTTTGTGGGGTTTGTTTTTGTTTTTGTTTTTGTTATTTACTATTTTGACATATCCTCATGGCTCCACATAATTTCTCTCCATGATATTATCTTCACAGAATTACTCTAATCTTTTCCGTTGTCTGTCTTGATTGCATTCTATTTCTTTTTCTTTCTTCACAAGTCACAGCAACAATGTCACAATACAATGCTGGGTTGAGACACCATTTGAAATCATGTTTTGGTGTAGTCCTTTCTACATCCAGAGTATGAAACCGAGGCTACTGATGGATTCAAGATATAATCCAGAATATGCAAAGTTACAAAAAGAAAAAGGCAGTCGTAGGAAAATGACAACATGACTTGTGTGAAGGAACTTAGATCTTTCTTGGTGCCTCGATGGGCAGGAAGGCAGTTTGTGATATTTGAGCTTCTGTAGAAAATGGTCAGTTGTCCCCATTTTCATTGTTTCTCTTTGTACTTTATGCATCTTCACATTTCTTTTTTTTTCCTTTTTCTTATCTTCTGTTTTCCAGGAACAGTTTATGTCTAAGCTAAACTCAGCTGGTGGCATCTAAGAACTTGCTTAGCTGAAGAGCCACCCACATAGCAAAACAGTGCAGTGTCTTAATGTATGACCTAAGAACTCAGACAAAGACTTGCTTTCTCCCATATCCTCAAATGTTCACTGTCCGGGTGGCCCGTCTTTTGGTCTGCATATACAGCAGACCACATACCCCTGTGCTGGGAGCTCGCATTAGCTCCTGCCAGAGACACTGTTTAAATGGCTTGCGTGCATGCAGCATTCTGGGCAACTAAAGTATGCCATTCTCTGCAGCTGCTGCAACCAAGTACCACAGACTTTCTGGTCTCAAATGATAGAAATGTATTGTCTCAAGGTTTTAGATCCCAGAAGTTTAGAGCGCACGTGCAATCAGAGCTATGACTAACAGGGAGATTCATGCCTTTCTCAGCATTTGGTGCTGCCATCAACACTGGATTTCCTTGTCCTGTAAGTGCACCCGGCCTCTGCATTCCTGTCTTATAGGGCATTTTTTTTTATGCATCTGTTTCTGTGCCCTCACATGGTGCTCTCCTCTCTGAGCATACATGTGCAAATTCCTCTCATCATGTAAGAACAACAGCAATTAGGCCTACCCTTATTGAGTGTGGCCTCATTGCAACTTGGCTGTATCTTCAAAGACCCTGTTTCCAAATAACTTGTATCAGAGTTAGGACTTGTGCACATATTATTAAAGTAATTCACGTCACAACACATAAAAGTTTGTGTACTCCTTAAAGGCAGATTTTGATGGTAGTAGCCCTGCAGACATCACCAGCGTCGTTAAGACAGCCTGAGCTGATTTCGAAAAGGCATAAAAGGCACTGGGGTATCTTCCTTAACAAGGCAGCCTTGACCTCCAGGAAAGGTTTCCTCTAGATAGTATTTCTGACTCACTCCACCATGGCCTCCCACAGTCCAGAGGGACTGAGGCAGATTCCCTGTCAGCAATCTGGAACTATCTGAAATGCAGTTCACTGGTAGATATGTAGTGAGAAAAGTACACCAAGGGCCACTGTTATAAAGGCAAACCACATTTTTCTGAAGTATAATCAAAGTGATGCCTCTGTTCTCAGTGTCCTTGGGGGTCGTACAAGGCTGGGGTCAACGTGTGCTCCCATCTGGAACTTTTGATTCTTCTCTTAGATCATTCTGGCTCTTGTTGGAATCTGGTTTCTTGAAGTCATAGGGATGAGGTTTTGCTTTAAAAACTTCCTTCGGATAGGAAGTATCTCCTTCTAGGAAGCCTTGGCCAGTCTTTACTTCCCAACTGATCAAGTCAACCCCAACCCGATTAAATTCACCATTAATTCAAAATTAACTCATGTGGGACCTTAGTTACAATTTCAAAACTTTGGCTTCTCTATACTAACTAATCCTGGGAGCTTTAGCTACAAATTTGTGTCAAGTCACATTGAGATAAGCCAGAAATATGAACTGGACCAGATTCTGTGGCTTAGTAGTGTTAAGCTCTAAGCCTGTGCTAGGTAAGGTTGCCTAGAGTCGGAATGGTCAGAGGATGGTGAAATTACTTAGAACTTCAAAGAAACAGTTTAACAATGAGCTGAAATAGTTACCTGTGAGAAAATTAAGGAAGCTCACATTAGCCTTCTGCCACTGAGGAATCACACCAAAAACAAAACAATACAAAACAAAAACAGTGTTGGGAAGCAAAGGAAGTCCCGGTTCACAGTTTCATAAGTTTCTATCCAAGCTCAGTCACTCAAACTGTAGCTAATAGCTTAATCATCAGCAGTATGGGACTCAATGGCTCAGAGGTTACAGTCAGCTGTTAGCCTTCTAGATGGCCATATGCACTGGGCTCATGTAATCTCCTTTGGTTTTCCAAAAACTCAGTGCCGTTCCTGTCTTCTGAATGTCTTTGCACACACCTATCTATCTTCCTAGGCGCTCAGCATACGTGAAGGAAAGCCTCCTGGGATTCAACCTGCATAGGCACTGGCCCACCTCAGATGCAGGTCTTCGAAGGGCCTGGACTCCTGTATATGTGTTCCCCTTTGCTGTACTCTGTACACGGGAACATCCCCTCCCCTAGCAGGATATGTTTTCCACGATGTCTCAGAAATAATCAAAAAAGCTAATACTAGCACCACAGTAGCTGTGTGCCCGGTGCTTAAGGTGTAACCAGGCCCCAAAATGCAGACTTTTAAAAATAAATTATCTGGGTCTTTCATTGCCTCTCGGTTCCCACACTGATCATTTTATTGCTGAGGAAAGTTAGCTCAGAGTCATTCCACAGACCCAGTGGTCGGGAACTTCCAAACCAGAGCATTCTCACAGCCAGACGCAGACGCTTGGAGACTTAACAAGGTTACAGCCACACACTCTTAAGTCTGTGGTAACCTAAAAGAGGGGGTCTGGAGAAAAGGAAGGGAGACGCGGAGACCACAGAGAAAAGGGAGGAAGAAGGCAGGGGGCGGTGAGGGGTGGGGTGGGGGGACGATTTTGCTGGCTTAGAGGAAAAGAGCGCTTGACAGACATAACACTTGAGTATGGGAAAAAATGAAGCCGCGGCTTTTCTGTGAGCCAGCTCCTTCCTGGCAGGAGCTTGGACTAAAACCAAGCATAGCAGTTTTCCGCTTTAATGGGAGCGGCAGCATAGTGGCTCGCCCTTTCCTCTTCTCCCTCGCACCTCTGTGCCTGGATTTCTTTACCCGGCTGTCTGTCCCTGGGCTGCTGCGCAGCAGGTAGGTCCAGCTGGCCGCTGGGTGACTGTGCAAAGCTTGGGACTGGCCGCCTATGTCTCTCTTTACACAGGACCAGCCGCTCTGTGTCCCTTTGCACACAGCGCTGTCAGAATGTCTGTCTTGCAGGCAGGAAATGAGAAAGTCATGTTTTAGACTATTCAGGAAGTCATCCAGATTTATAATGGCCCATTATCTGATGGCCAGAGTTTACTTAGCCTTTTTATAATTTCACTGAGCAACTGAGACCTGGGAACACAACCTATCCCCACCCTACCCCCAACCCGTCGTTACTGCGCATGCGCAGATTGGAACCATCCCTCCCACACCCATACCCCTTTCTGCAGCGGGTGCCCTCCACCCGAAATCCATAAGCCAGATTCAAGAGGTCTTCGGTTTTTATTTTCAATCTTGTCACTGGAACACGTGCTCTCAAACTCTTAACTCTTCATTTCTCATGGAATTGGCCACCATTAGCAAAGGTGTTCAGTTAGCACCGGCTGGTCGTACTGATAACTACCGGGTTACACTGAGAGGATGGTTCTCAGAAATGTGCATTCTGATCGTAGATGCGTGCAGAAGCAAAAAGCAGGAGCCTTCTCGCACCAAAGCTTGGCCCGCATGCAAAACATTTAAAACGTGTGGTAAAATGTTTTATTGGCACCAAGGATTTGTGATTCCTAGAAGCAAATAGAAGCTCCAACTTTGATGGAAAAGAGAGCCCCGTACTTTCTAACATGCCATTTGTGGTGGTGTGACAGGTTGGAAACCTCCCAACTCGGTTTATCCGGACGAACAAGCTCGCACCCAGTTAAGGCCAGCCTCCCTGGCACATTCTTGCCCTGGGCAGACCTGAATCACAGCACAGGGAAGCATCCCCAGCCCAGAAAGGAGTGTTCTCCCTTCTCTTGCACTTCTTTCCTTGGTAGAAACCGATGGTAGAGCTCCCAGAGAAATGAAGGAAAAAGAAGTCATTTTATTTTCCAGTCTGTGTTCTACGGCAACTTACGGCTAACCGAAGGCAGGGTAGACTCGTGGACGGCCCCTTTATGTAGAAGACTCGTGGAAACGTCTGCAGTCCAGTAAGGAAAAGCGAGGTGGCAGATATTAGGAGGACACCCCTGGACGCTTCAGAGCACGGGTGCACACAACGTAACCAATAGAAACCCACCAGTGTGCAGCCCCCACGCCTGCATGCACCGCTCCCTTCAGATGAAGCTCTGGCCACACTTGGAGTTGTTCGGATTACATGGGGGTAATTTCAGAGTAATTTTATGTCAATCGCCAGGCATCTGTGCTTGTAAATTAAATGCCTGGCACATGATTGCGCTGAGGTAATAGTTCATTACAATACAAATTACAGGGGTGTTCCAGTGACCATGCGACCTTTGCAGTCATCTTGACTTTGCCTGTGATTACTGGGGGCAGCCTCCTCCGTTCTGCTAATGGAATTTGCTCTTGTTATCAACCCCATTGCTGACAATGGCTTCTTTTTCTTTTTTCTTTTATTTTAAATGAAAGGCCTTTATGATGAAAGTAAAATGTTATCCATTACTCTCTCTGATTCTGTGGCTCCGAAGTCATCCCTCTCTGGAAGTTGACCGACTTGCCTTCCGGCTTCTTCTGTTTTGGTTCCCCGCTCTGCCAGCATTTCTGTCTCTATTTATTTATTTATTTGGCTGAATTTTAATTATAGGATTCAAAAATATCCTCTTTGTTAAAGTTCAACAATTGTCCACCCTCACCCCCCAAAAAAGATACTGTAAAAGGCCAAGGACTCCCTCTCAGACTCCCCCAACCCCCCAGTTAGGGCAAGGGGGATACTCTTTCACATTTTTGTTCTGTGAATGTTACATAGAAATATATTTAAATTAAAAATAGAATTGGTTTTAAATATATTTCATATGGATTTGAGTTCATATGATACACATTGTTAAACACTTATTTTTCAAACAATTTCACGTTAGCTGAGACTTTTCTGAATGGCAGTACATATGAATCAGCCTCCTTTATATAGTGGCTGCCTCAGCTTCTACATATCTGTCAGTATCGGGAACTTAGATTGTTCTGGAATTTTTAGCTAGTGCACCAAGCACTTCAAGTGGCCTAATTTGTACAAACCTCCTGTGCACACTTAAGTAGGATATACAGGACATACCTAAAAGGGAAGGGGCTGATACTTTAAAATTTTTAAATAAAATTTGCTATAATTTTCAATGATTTAAAGATGCTGTCATATTCATCTAGAGTCGATATGGCCATATTTTTTCTTTCTGCACTGTGTCCTTGTGAAACTAACCAGATGAAGGAAATATGACATTTTATCCTACATTCTTCATGGCATACATCTCTCAACACTTTTTTTTCTGTAATCACAATACCATTATCACACTTAAAAAATTACCATGTTTTTCCTGTGTCCTCTTCGGCTACTCGGGTTCACATAGACACGACTGTTTCACAAGCATCCTTTCATGTTTTGTGTTTAAACCACTATCTATAAAAGTTAAGCACACACCTCACCTTTCTCCAATATAATGCTTCTGTTACATTGCTTCTGGGTCTTTTCATATATTCTTAACTCTGACACCCATGTCTTTACTCTGTCATAAAAAGAAATTTTAGATACTTCTAAGACACAAAAATGTCAGTACAGTTAGGGGTAGGCCAACTCAGGAGTTTGTCACCAACTCAGGTCACAAAAACGAGAAACCCTTCATAGGCACTTGTCCCTTCAGCCTACAGAGCCAGGCTTTCTTCAGTATTTAATTGCAGCTTTTCTAGAATATTCTCATATAAATGAGCTAAATAAAAGGTAAAATAACACAAAAGCACTTAAGATCACATAAAGCACACATTTTACTAATGACATTAACCCTGAAAGTTGAAAGATCATCTAGTTTTTTAAAACCCTCTGAGATAAATCTGAGTTAAAGTCCAGAACAAGGCCCTGGGACCCACGATGCAAGCTATGGCAAGCCTCACACATTGAGAGTCTTTTGCAAGCAATAAAACGTTTTAAACATAACTATATAAAGTACTTTATTTTTTAAATCTGTATGTGTCTGTCTGTGAGTAGATAGAATAGTATACAGAGGCCAGGAGAGGACACTGGAGCCACTCGAGCTGGATTTACAGATTGTGAGCCACTGGACATTGCTACAGGACAAGAGCCATCATATTCTTAATTGTTGAGCCAGACCCTAAGTATACCTTTTTAAAAGAAAACCCTTTTTATGCTTTTGATTCACTTATTGTTTCTGTAGAAGACAGTCATCCTGACTTGCAGAAAAGAAACAGTGAATTGGAAAATATTCACACATGCAGTAGAAAGATTTTTGTTGTTGATTTTTGGGGTTTTTTTTTTTACCTTTTTTAACTTTGAAAAACTTAAAAATGCATTTCTATTTTTAAAGACTCTCGTTGGGAAGTTTTTAAAACACAGAATATACTTATGAGCTATTTTTAATGCGAGTTTATAAAGTATATGTGCTTTGTCTGTGTGAGACACTGTGTACTGTTGGAATATGATTTCATCTGACTTCAGCAACAGCTAAATTCTGTTCCTAAAATGCTCTGTGTATCCATATCACAACTTGATCATATTTTAGCCCTGATCTCTAATTTAAACACCGTTTCTCTTTCTACAACAACACATGATGTCCCAGGCCTTCAGCCTCTCAAAGCAAAGTTTCTGCTTTAAAAGCATCAGCAAAATCAGGAAGAAGAGCCAGATAGGCAAATGGTTCTACTGCAACAGGCCATTAAGATCTGGGGAATGGAAAAAATAACAATGACTATCTTGAAAGGTCCTGATGATAGTAGTTCCGGATGCAAAGAGAGATGTGTGGGCTGAGGAACTGGTAGCAGCCACTGAAGGTAAGGTAAAGGAATAGCTGGAGGAGGCAGATGGCTATCTGTGTCCCCTTCAGCCTCCTTTGATATATGTGCTTCTTTCTTGTTACCTGCTAGAGAACAGATCAAAAATTCTATTATTTGGGTAACCAAATTTCCGACTTTGTTCTTAAGTCAGCCCCTGAGTGGTGGCAAGCAGTAGCTTCTAAGGTGCCTGCTCTGCAGAGGGCACATGCTGTAGGCCAGAGTCTCAGCCTCTGAGAACTGATCACAAAGTGGGGACATTCTTAAGATGTGCATTACTATGCCAAACTGTGTTTGTGTGTGAGTGTGTGTGTGTGTGTATGTGTGTGTGTCAATGAATGTGCTCATGTATACATGTGTATGTGTACATGGTGTGTGTGTGTGTGATGTGTGTGTGTGTGAATGAATGTGCTCATGTATGCATGTGTATGTGTACATAGTATGGTGTGTGTGTGATGTTCGTGTGTGTGTGTGTGTGTGTGTGTGTGTGTGTGTGTGTGTGTCTGTGTGTGTCTGTGTGCTTGTGTCTTCTGAGTATGTCTGTTAGATTTTGGAGAAGACACTTTACTAAGTCCTTACTTCCTTAAACTCCTTTATCTCCCATTTCATACTCCACCCTTTATTCTGAAGAAAATTTTGTAAGCTGGAAAGATGGCTCAGTGGTTAAGAGCATTGCTGCTCTTCCAGAAGAACCTGGTTTCATTTCCCAGAACCTACATAACAGCTCACACCTGCTTGTAACTCCAGGTCCAGGGGATATGACACCCTCATACAGACATACATGCAAGCAAAACACCAATGCACATAAAATAATAATAATAATAATAATAACAACAACAACAACAACAACAACAACAACAATAATAATAATAATAATAATAATAATAATAATAATAATAAAACAGCTTATTCCAACCCACTAAACCGATGTCCTGTCTTTTTAGTGGGCAGCCCTTACTCATTTTCAGAGAACATTACAGGGTGTCTCATGTAACTCTGAACAGTATTGAGGGATGAAACTTGGTTTTCAGATCACTTTTTCACTTGGGCTGGCAATTCAATCAATGCTGAGTTCTGCAGGGCTCAGGAAAGTGTAGGGAGATTAGGAGGCTCCCAGTGAAACTTGATAGGGCCCTGGGATTTATGTCACTGTGACCCCAGGTCTCATGCAGGAGTCCTGCAGTTGAGTGAGGCACACTCAAGCTCCAATCTCTTGTTAGTTAATGGTGTAGGTTACTAGCAAATCAGATCTAAACTGAGTGCCTAATGCTCTTAAATTGTGCCCACCCACACACATGCTACGGTTTACATTTCCTACCACCCCCATTATTGTTCAAGTGAGTTTGGAGGAGAAACTGTTTTTGTTATCACAAAATACTTAAGCATATAGAAGGAGTCAAATTTATGTCCTTTTTTTTTTCTCCCATGGAACAAAACAAGCTTGTGATATCAAATGATGCCGAGAACAGTGGCAGCAGACGTCATTCCTGCGCCGGTCTAATTACATCTGTGTTGTTGTTGCATCAGACATGCCAAGGGGAGACACCAGCAAACTACCTCTAGCACTTTGCAGATAATAAGTGTGGTTTTGATGGCATGGCTAAAATCTAGTTTGTTTGGAGATAGGGTTAGAGATTATGGATTTGTAGGACTTCTAGTGTCTGCATTTTCAGAAGAATAACCAACTAAAGATATTAAGTTCCAATGTCTGAGAATTCATTTCTATAAAATTTACGTGATTCATTAATTCTGTGCATTCTGTTCTAACCCACTCTATGTTCTCATTTGGACCTTTCTATTTTAAACAAAAACTGCAGTCTTGGAGCTGTGGTATCAGTGGTGAAATACTTGAGACTATGAGTTTGACCTACAGACCCTAAAACCAAAGGAGAGTCTTAGCTAAAGGGAGATTCCACTATTCATTTAGCCAGTTTCTCTGTCTCTTGGTTTCCTCAACCAGTAGCTGAAACAGAGATGAGCTAAATGGTCCAGTGACGTCCATAAATAAACTTCCTCATGAGCTGGCCTTAGGCATTTTAATGTACTCTTCTCAAGATGAGCACTCTCAGATGTTTTTGCACTGTCATTTTTCCTGTGTTTGAAATTCTAATGTCTTTCTATCTGTGTGTATAGTTTTCACAATGAGATTGGTTTCTGCTGGAGCTGTGTTGGTTTTCTTAATTCCGCTTGCCTTCAGAATGATTAGCCTGACCAATGTCCTGGCTGGATGACCATGTACCATTATTCACACTGAAGCTCAAATCTTTGTTCAGCCTTTCTTCTGAGACTTTGAGTCCTAGTTCATGGTTGCCGAAGGGGACAATTTTTACCCTCCTCTGTCTTATATCTGTTGAACTTCTCCTGGACTTTCCTGACGTAAAAGTTCCTATTTAGAAATAGTCATTTCCAAGTATATCTGTAGCCTATAATAATAAAGCAATTTAAATGCTGTTTCCCCAATTTTAATTTTTTTACATTTGTTTATTTACATATTTGTTTATCTAATGTATACGAGTGCACTGTAGCTATCTTCAGACACACCAGAAGAGGGCACTAGATCCCATTACAGATGGTTGTGAGCCACCATGTGGTTGCTGGGAATTGAACTCAGGACCTCTGGTAGAGCAGGTAGTGCTCTTAACTACTAAGCTATCTCTCCAAGCTCCCAGTTTTAACTTTAATAGAAACTCTTAGCTAGGAGCTAATGTTGTCTTCTTTTCTTGGTTTGGGGAGTGGGAGAAATGAGTGTGATTATCTGTACATCTTTCTCCTAAGGTGCTACTGTTCCTGGCCATTCTGGGGGTGGGCATAGGGATGAAGATTGGTCCTTTGTCTCCTCCATCTTGTCTTAAAGGTTGTGGTAGCTCTGGGAGTTGTCCAGGCCTTGGACGTGCAGAAGTGCCTGTGGACATGAAGCAGCTGGCTTTATAAAATATCAGTTCTATTAAAAATGATGGCAAAACCGTGTGTGAGACAGGAAGTGTATCCACCAAAGCCCCGCAGTGCAACTCATGTTAGACATATAAAAAATAAAACCTATTCTACAGAGCTGAGGTTGGCTCCACGAAGTCCACTTTTCCCTATTATGAAGAATATGTTTATCCTGAAGCAGTGACATCTGGTGATAACATTCCTTCATTTGGAAATGAATCCATGGAAAGAAGTTTCCACTGACTTACAGGGAGAAAAATGAATTGGCTTAACCCAGCATCCAGCTCTTTATCCTCAGGAGAGGGCTCAGTCAGTCATGAGAGGCAGCTGCCTTGTGCAGATGCCAAGCTCCTGTGGCTTGCTTTGTCAGCCCTTCCTGAGCAGTGGGTTGCAGGCAACTGTGTATGTAGGTGTATCCACAGATGTGGAGGAGTCATTTGGGAGACTAGCACATCCCATGAGGATGTGCAGTCATCAGAGAGCTCGCACAGGCCACTTATCTGGAGTGTGAGCACACTGCATTGGGGAGAATGCTTACCCAGGAGAGCAGAAGTTACAGAGGAGGAAGCAGTAAGTACTAATAGGGCCTGGCTTTCTACCCAGAGTGTGTACTGCAAATAGGGACAGTGACTTGTTCAAAGCACCCTGCTGGTTTTCTTTTATTGTTCTAATAGGATAGCCACATCCAGACTTTGAGGCTTCGCATTTGTGTGTTCATCTTAGATTGTTTTGAAGAAAATGAAAATAAAAAGAAATGCATAGCGCTTTCGGTGTGTTTCCGTCCATCTTCATTGCTGTGGAATCACATTTTTTTAACTGAGGTCCAATTCACAGGATCTGGGCAGATCCTCCTCTTTGGCAAGTGAAGCCATTATTTTTGGAAAATGAGAAAAGCAGAAAAGAATCTAGCAGACGCATCTTCGGCCATGTTAAGCCATGATTCATATTAATGGGAATCCATCTTTGGAAGACAGAAGTGAGCTGCCCAAAGTAACTCTGGAATTTCAAGGGAGAGCCTGTACGTCCTACTTTAGTGTCCATGAAGGTGTGATTGATAAAAATGCCAGATTGCTGTTCATGTCCTTTCGCGACTTTCTCCCACGTGGAAGACAGACTTTCACGTACAGATTGAGTCATCTGGATGGATGTTATGATCTCCCTAGGCACCTCTGGGCCTTTGGGTGTGTAGATGTGCGAGGAATACCTTATGATCTTGGTAACTGAAAACTATCACCTTCTTGAGGGAAAGATGGTATGCTGTAGCCATGGCGCCTTTTCTCTTAGCGTCTGGCTCTGAACTTCTGCCATGTTTACCGCTGATGAAGAATCTAGTTGACTAGATTCTGCAAAGGAAGTGGAAAGCTTAGAATGGAACTGTATGCTGGGTTATAGTTATCGCTCAGTAAGTAGCATAGGATGTCAGGTTTTTCTCTGGGTTCTTTATCTCTGTTGTTGTTCTAATGAGAAAGAGTAAGGGAGGAAGGAAGGGCTAGAAGGAGTAAGAGACAGGGAGATGGGGTAGGATAGAGGCAGTGGAGAGACTTGTCTTCAAGGCAGACATGGATACTGAGCAGCTTAGGAAGCTTGTGCCTCCGAGTTCTTTCATTTCTGTGTCCAAGGCTAGACTCCTGATCATGACCTCAAAGAATTTTGAGAAATACTTTTATTAATTCATTGAAAATTTCATACACTTATACCATGCGTCTTGATCGTATAATCTACTATTACTTCCCTCTGTTTACCTCCTATTGCAAAAGCTTCAGGCCTCACTGTGGTATATTACCTCTCCTCCTATGTTAGCTCTTTAGTTGCAAGTTCCAGTCACCTCCCCTTTCTCAAGTGCAAACCATCTTTCTCCTAAAGCAAAGTAAGTTGCTAGGACTGTTCTGAAGATGGAAGAAGTGAGGCTACATAGCTAATGTCCAGTGATGTTACCAGCCACTGGGGCTCTGTCTTACATACGGGCACACTGCAGAGGATTCAGTGCACTGAAGCAATGTAGCTCATCCTCCAAGCAAACATTGTATTGCATGCATTTCTCCTAGTACAGGACAGCTGTGGGAGCTGAGCCCAGGGCTCCATTTCCTAATTTGTACAATGAATGAACTAACACCAAGCTCACAGGAGCACATGTGTCAGGGTCAGACACACACATAGACACAGCTGCACACGCACATACACACAGCATGCACTAGAGAAAAGCAAATTTCCATTTCCTCCTGTTCTTCAACAATGAAAAACAAAGTGAGCTCAGTTTGAAAATCAGTGACTATCGCAGGGTCCCCGATCCCCTCGCTCTTACCCACGTGGCTATGTGACATGTACTCACTCTCACTGTCATACCTCTCGCTTGTCACTTCTGGGGTACTCAGCAATGACAGAGATTCCTGTGACTCAGGCCAGGATGTGTCAGGGTTCATAGCTCAGCCACGGCAGCTCTGGAGCTTAATACACATGGTGGGAATATCACATGGCCTGTCTGTGGAATCTCTGTTCATTATTTCTGCTTCCTCATAAAAGAAACAGCAAAAAAAAAAAAAAAAAAAGAAAAGAAAAGAAATTGGGCCACCCCTTATTTAAAACCTAAGTGCTCTATCCTGAGCTGCTTAACTTCAGGGAAGGTGTGAAGCATTATCATCTCAGGGATTAGGACAAACAAAACCTCTTCCCATTGTGCTGTGTGTGAGTGAGGAGGAGGACCACACTTGTGAAGGGGAAATGTATTGGCTCACCAAAAGCAGAAACCTCTCTGCTGCTTTCTCTAGTAACAATGTGTCTGTCCCCTGTGGTCTCTGCTCTCCAGATTGCTCATGAGGACCCTTGCTGCCTGAGACCAGGCAAAGCTGTAAGGTTGTGGGTCTTCTTCACAGCATCTTCCTGAAGTTCTGGAGATTTAGCCTTCATTGGATAGTGATCAGCATACCATGTCTTAAACCATGCCAATGAAATGGAATGACTGTGTTATAATTTTCCCCCTCTGTTCCTCAGAAAGCCTCCATGTGCATTCTTTCTGTCTTCCTTTCACTTGCTAGCATGCTCAGGTCAGGGAGATTGTGCCTTACTTCAGCCCTCATAACTGGGCTCTATCCTGACTTCCTGCTTTCTCTTTCTGCCTTTTTCCATCTGCCTCCCTTCCCCCTCCATCTCTCTTTTGTAGGTTGGCACAAAAACTACACAGATTTATAGACTACGATATATGTGTACACTGTGTAATGATCAAACCGGGTGATTATTACATGAACCACTACAAACATGCCACTCCTTTCTGCTGAAACATACAAAGTCTTCCCTTGTAGCTGTTGTATAACAGACACTGTATTCTAAGTACAGGCTGTGATGTGCAACTGTAACCATGTCTGCCTGGTCTCTTTCCCTCCTCTATTTCCCTCTCTCACTCCCTTCTGCCAAGCCACTGTCCATGACATCTACTTTCCTATTTCCTTATTTAAAAGAACATGTTTTCCAATGAACAATTTAATTATTAATATCTTTATAAAATAATTAAATTATCACTAATCACTAAAAGCAAGCAAGTGCAAGCAAACTCACCCTTCAAGCCTACGGGGAACTCATGAATCAGAGTTCTTGCTTGTTAAAAAGATTCAGAGAGGAATTGAGAGTCAGTGAATTGGGAAGGCATGTGAGTGTTGTGTGTGTGGACTGGTTTACTAAACAGTTTGAACCCTCACTTCCCAAATCTTCGGATTCCCTCATTGACAGATTAAACTGAAGTCCTGGGCAGCCCCACTGTGGCCAAAAGAGCATCCAGGAGCTTCATAAATTCTGGTTCTTCCTGTCCCTTCCACTCTCCACCCACATGACTCAAAGAGAAGGGAAAATCCTCTTCTGTCATACAGTCCCCTCTCCCACCTGCCCCCATGCCCACGGACACAGTGTTCTCTGCAGAGCCTTCTAGTTTGTTCCCTGGCATTAGGCGGACAGTGACCCCATTCCCACAACACCAATGAGCTTCATTTTCCCCCTTGTCTCATTAGATTACACAGCGATTTCTGAGTGCACAACAGATGCCAGCATTGGGGCAGGCAGTCACATCTGACTTGCTTTGTTTCCAGCTGCAGCATGGGCAGTGTTTGTAGTGGTGCAGTCTTTTAAGAACTAGAAGTTATGGTTGGCCTCTGAAAGTTAAAAATCAGAATGATCGGGAGTGCTCTATGAGATGGTAAAACAAATCTCTTGGCACAGCTGAGTAGTATGCCCAGTTCCTGATGCCCGAAAGAACCCTGGGGATTGATAGAAAGATCTCTAGGCTCTTTGTTGGTTTTAGATCTGTAGCCAGGACAGTGGAGATCCATTGTTTACACCCCCATCCTTGTCAAAGTACTAGTTAAGAACAGTAGTGCCATTCCTCCCTGATTTTCCTTTAAGTGCATCCTCTTCTCACCAGACTGCAAGCTGCAAGAGAAGCCCTCAAAAGGTGGAAAGACAGCATCCCCCTGCCCTGTGTGCCCTCTCTCAGGGTCTGGTTCCCACAGAAAGTACAATACAAACTTCACAGTGTATCTTTGTGCCTCTCATAGACTTCTCTGACCAGATGTAGAGTTCATTCACAAACAAGCAAACACTTCATTCCCATTAATGCTACCAATGAAAACACAGACAAACCAATGTATTCAGTTAAGATCTCAGAAACAGAATGGATGTGGTGCATGCATCTGCGCTTACTCACAGGACATCTGACATCTTCATGTGCTCATTCTTGCTGTCTCCTCTTCTTTTTCTTAAGATGAACATCCTTTAAACTTTTACAACTTGTATGATATTTATTTCTATCACATGTGTGTTGGTGCACGTCTACTGAATGACACGTACCATGGTGCCCATGAAGAGGTCAAAGGACTGTCAAGAATTGGTTTGCCTTTCCTACCATTTGAATCTTGGGGGTAGAGGGGTGGTCAAACTCAACTCCTCAGTCTTGATAGCAAACACATTTATCCTCAGCCATCTTTCCTTCCCAATACAGGACATTGTTACATTGTCTATGAGGGTCCTGAACTTCTGGAATCAAATAACCCTCCTTACTCGGCCTCTGGAGGAGTTGGGACGACAGGCATACGCACAATGCTCCAATTATAATCTTCCTTTATGTCATAGTTGTTCTAAGACTCTGGACCTAGAAACACAAAGGCACTATTTCCCTGTTTATCTCTGTAACCACTCCAACCAAGACTAGAATCCGAGAGCTTCTCTCTAGGACCTCCCCTGAGCAACCATCCCCTGAACAGAGAGGCTACTGATGCCCTCCAGCTTCAAGCACAGTTCTTCTCTAGACAATAGATCGTACTTAGGACAGTGCTAGGAGCTCAGGAACACTCTCTCCTAAACTGCCCCGGGGGCTGGCTGACCTAGATTTCCAATTTTAATTATGTCAAGTATTTCACACAGGCAGCAGCTTCCTGGAGGACTTCGTGAGCTCATGGTCATAAGGTTGCTGCACTCACAGTTGTATTACTATACACACAACAGCAACCTCTTCCTAACAGCTGTTCCACGTAAACAGTTGCATTACTTACATCTTGGAAACATCTTTGAGGCCAGGTCCTCTGGGATTGGGTGCAGTCTTTGAGGTGGGCGTCAGGGCTCAGAAGAGAGGAAAACCAGCAGGAAATTCTCTCCTGCCGTTCCTTCTGTTGTCTAAATTGTTTGAGTGACCACAGCTGTTTACTGCAGAGTAATCTTGTTCATAACTGCGGATACGCATGGCTATGGAAGGGGACCTCCACTTCCGCTCTTTCTAGAGCAACCATGTGTGAGGACTGACTTCTTCCAAGGCCTCAGGATGCAGGACACCCCTCGACCTGGAAGCCAGCCACCAGAGTGCATTTATACCGCACCAGTCACCTCTATTATGGCATCAGTAACAGCTGAGCCTTAACTAATACATACTATTGTTTGCAGAGGGGAGGAAGGGGGCACAAAAAGGCAGAGATCCCTAAAGTTCACTTCAATGCTTCTAATGATAGTCAGCTTAACCGTAACCAGATCCAGTGATAGCTGGTATTTTCCTAAGATCTTTGTTGAAGATGCCTGTCTTTCTATCACCTTTTTTTTCTGGCATATAGCATTTTGTTGTTCTTGATGCTGTTGCTGTTGGTGGTGCTGTTTGTTTGTTTGTTGTCCCCTCCCCCATCCTTTGCCTGCTTGCTTAATTTGAAGACAACTGGTTGTTCCCTTCCCCAGACTGAACATTATCCTCCCCGTATTCATGGGATCAATACTCCTTGTTCCAAAAAGTTGTCCCAGAGCTGCTTGGCCTTCAAAGCAGGGTTAGTGGCTACTTCTGAGCCAGCACAACAGTCTGTATCCATCCAACCCCCACACACACCTGTGTTAGTGGAGTCTGTGACAGAGGTAAACACTTGTCATCTACCCACTTTAAAAATCAATAAAACTTCATCAACACTTCTTCATTCTAACTTCTGAGGTCATCACACATGGCCTTTGTCATCCAGCCCCCACACACTTTTTGACATCGTCTGTAGCTTTATTTGACGAACCTTGATGAAAATGGAAAGAAAGCAGAGTTCTGTGGCATCACACGAACACTTGTATGCCAGTCAGGCCTCTTACTGCCATGTTTTGTTTAACTTACAGTCAATCCATGAAATGCTCTCAGCAGCCCACATTTATCCTCCTTCCCCTTCTCAGCACTGCACCCCCCACCCCCAGTCTTGGGTTTAGAACCCAGAACCTCATGCATGCTGGAGAAATGCTGTACTAGTGGCCTGATATCTCCAGCCTCCAGTTTTCCTTTTTAAGTGCAAGTGAATTGGACAACGTGCTAAAAGATGGCCTCCGTGTATACTGCTGGCTTCAGCTAGGGCACTGACCTGCCATCTTTGTATTGCCAACTCAACGTGAATCCAGTTAATTCAATAATATCATCTGCATTTACTGGAGTTGCTTGATATACTACTAACCTGGAAATGTGTAAGCATCAAGTTTTAATGGCTACGTATATATTCTTTTCTATTTTCCATCTGCATGTTTTGGGATTGCCTGAGGCTGAACAATGCTTTTCGGCAACTTTGATTCCTTTCCATACAGCTGAAGGCTTTGGAAACACTATGCTACACAGGTAAATGTCTTCTTAAAGCCTCCCATAGATGTGCTAAGCTATTAACCAAATCCCGCAGACTGACATTATAACCTCACTCTATCGCACTGAAAGCCACTTTTCCCTGTCCTTCCTATCTAGGTCAACTGTACAAACATGCCACTTTTCTGCCTCTTTCTCCAGAATTTAGAATGCTGCTTTCTTTCACCTCATACCCAACTCCCATTTGTGACTTTCTCCTGTCTCCCCAAGATAAACCTAGAAAGAGACTTCAGGGCCATTCCTGTGGGTTTTCTAACCCCAGGAACCCTGAGCCAGCTTATTCCCCGCCTTTCTGAGTCTGATTGTTTCTCTTTAGCCCTCTCTTTGGTCTGCACAGCAGAAGACGGGGCAGCCAAAATACTACTTTAAAGTAGCACTCACTCACCAATCTGAACTGGACAAGAACAGTCAGTTGGAGCTCTTTCTGCTTTTTCTGGGAGCTCAGCCAGTCAAAGCAGTATCTAGCTGAACAATATAGTCCTTATCTGGCTAAATAACATAGTACTTTTTCTATACACCCCCCTAAATTACTTGTATTGCATCGTTTAATTTTTATTTTCTATATACAGAGGATAGAGTGCCTATGCTTGTGTTAAAAAAAAAATAGAGGAAAAATATTGACCTGACTAAGAATCCAGTTTACAGAGCACACACTAGCAGAGTGTGTGTACTCATTTTGAAAAAAGTGCTTCTCTAAGGCTGAGTAAAGTGACCACCTGTGGCTTGGGACATTAGGAATCACTCATTAAATGTTTACTAGGTTTCAGGAGGGCGCTTTTCTCTGGGCTTTGAGTTTTCATTAATAGCCCTCTTCACAAAAAGGCAACACTGGAGGAGCACTGACTTTCTTCACCTAAAAGTGGCGACTCACCCATCTAATGCCACAGTGAGGCTGAGACGAGAGCACTATTGTCTGTATGAGGCCAGCCTGAGCTACATGATGACTTCTCGGACCGGCTGGACTACAGTGTGAAACTTTGCCTCAAAAAATAGTCCACATTAATAATTTTGATTTTTTTTTTCTGTTGCATTTTAGTAAACTAAGCAGAGAACACGGGTCAGGAAAAGTGATTTATAGTCAAGCATTGTTAACACCTTGCTTTCTTTTGATACATGCTGATCACATGTACTGAGAAAGCTGTTTAAGTCAAATGAAAAAGTAAGCTAGTAATTTTTCAGTGAGAGAAATATTAATAGCTATCCTTTCATATCTCTCTTTTCACAAATATGATCAATTTACACTAGAGTGATACCTTGTTCAAGACAAATCACACGGTGAAAATTTGACTCTGAGTTTAGAATTTTTAATAAAATTTGACTTGAAGTATGATTTATCTTAAAGTATTATCTTAGATTGTTATTATTTATTATTATAAGCAATGGTTTAATTTTTGAGGACTCGTGTCTCCAGAATAAATGGTAAATTATAATGTAGCTCCCTCAGAAAAATGCTAGGCTCATGGCTAAAAACAGCTGAGAAGGCACACGGAGAGAAACAACTGAGACCTCAGCTTAATCGCCTCAAGCATTTCTGATACAACCGCATAGCTCATTTGCTGGTACTTTTTCTCTCACTTGTTTTAAGAAGTTTTGGCAACCAGTCTATGTTTCTCAAATGGCTCTTACCTAATAATAGAGTATTCTCTCTGTTAATTTCTGATTAAACAGTCACTCATAATCAAAGAGAACCAGGCTCTAGAACTTTCTGTGAGCTCACAGTGGACACTACAATTCCCTGCCTTCCTCATGCAAATAACTCCTACAGAATGGGCTCCTGTCATCAGAGCAGGGGGCCAGCTGAGAAGCGCCGGCCTGGCACAGTGGTGCACATTTGACTGTCTCACTGCTGTCATAGCAGGCATGGCCTTACTTCTAATCTTGCAAAAGAATGGTATCAACTACAAAGCACCTGCTTAAAAACCTCTCAATCGAGCTATAGAAGACAAAATCAAAAACTTCCAAACCTATAATGTTTTTTTAGGAAGTTTTATATTGAACTGCATTCATTACTGCCATCAGCAGCTGTGAAAATCAAAGATTTGACATGCCAATCAGGGTTTGAAGCCATCTAGTGTGGATTATAAAATGCCATTCTAATTAGTAGTTGTCGGAAAAAAAAAAAAGCAAAAGCCCCCAGGTTTAATGGATCCAGGTCACCTAATGATAACTTATGTTAAACACTGTTCCCAGTATATAATCTGTTTTCATTGCTATTGGTGGATGCTGAGATTGAGCTCCAGCTACATTTGGCTATTTGGATAAAGACATCATATATTGAGGAAACAGACAAGTAAATAGGAGGCCAAGAAGAGAGGCTCAGAGCTCAAAGCATGAAATGAGAAAGGCTGGCACCTTCGTATTTTCGAATTTTTATTGGGAAAGAACAACATTGAAAAGTTTTGTAAAGTGCTATTTGATGTGGTGTGCGGAGGGTCCAGAGGATAGAGATCAGTCAGGAGGCTGAAGAGCAAAGGGACTGCACATAAAACAAGCCACTGGGAAATCCATGGCCATGGCTGCTCCAAAAGGCACTTGGTGCTCGAGTAACTCTGAGATGTTTACAAACCTAACACAGTTGTCTGTGACTTAAAACTAGGGATGTCATATTCTGTCATTGTGCAAGTATCACAAAGTGTACATCTGGCTGCTGCAACATCACCAGGCCCCAAAATCATGTGCAGTTTCTGCAATATGTGTGTCCCAGCCTCGGCAGAAATGTATTTGTTACAAGGCTATATTCAGCTGAACAAAACACAGAAAAGTAATTGCTAAGGAATCCCCTGCCAAGAATATCTGTACCCCAAAACATGTACTCCAGTGTCATCCTGAGATAAATCCACCAAAATCATGTGGGTCAAAATTAACCCAATGCTGTTAACCTGTCCTGTTTTCTGGGAGGTCCAGGGATTTGTATGCATGCATACGTGCATATGCTCTTGTGAAGGCATGTGCATACATGTCAGAGAACAACTTTCAGGCATTGGTTTGAACTTCCCACCTTGCTGAAAGAAAGTCTCTCCGGTGTCCACTGCATACACACTAGCATCCCAGTAGCTGGCCTGTGGCCTTCATCCCGATTATCTGGTTTTTTTCTCTTCTCTCACCAATGAACAGCTGTGATTACAGACTCATGTCACCACATCAGATCTTTGCATGGGTTCTGATGTATGCAATGGATGTTCTGATGATGGAATGCAGGTCTTTGTGATGCTTGACAAGTACTTTTACCTGATGAGCCATCTCTTTCCACCAAAATAATAATTTCTTCCAAGAGGCTGCATCTGATGAATGTACTAATCTGAAATATGTTCTTTGATTCAAGGCCATTTTCCCCCAGATCCGGAATGCTGTTCCATCCTACCATAACATGATATCATATGATAGCTTATCATATATCTAAATGTTAAAAAAATGCATTTTACTTTTTAAGATGTCTCTAAATTCAGGTTGTTTTTACTAAGTTATTAAAACTCTCAAGGAAGACATTTTAGCCTTTTATTATAAAATTGTATTTAATTCCTGGCTCAAGTGTTCCTAAATTTGTTTTCATTTCAATATTTAATATATCATATTATACATAATAAGCAAATTAATCACAAACAATCAACTCAGCTATTCAGTGACACACACCCACGTTATGCTTCAGTTTCTACACTGCCTGTGCAGTTAAACCAATGAATACCCTATCAGTTCTGTTCCATGAGTAATGCATTTTCTGTGCACTGTTGGCAGTAAAGCAACATTAGAATGTGCTGTGAAGTTAGCATGGTTTGAAGAACAAGTAGAACATAGATCTTCCATTGGTTCTGTGGCTGCCCCACCGTAGAGGACCAGACAGTGCCCTATGGAGCCCTTGAGTGATTCCCTGGCTCTGTGGCTGCCCTACCAAATGCAATCCAGAGCCCTTGAGTGACTCCCTCAGCTTCAGAAAACATTTGACTTCCAAATTCATGAGGCCACAGATTTGCCAGCTGAACCATGTTTGTGTTTGCAATTGCAAGGCTACTTTTAGCAGAAGCATCTCACAACCATTGTCTGTGCACTCCACACTGACTGCTTCTTTTCCACCTGTTACTTGATACAAATTAATAAAAAGACAGGTCTGCTTGAAAATGGTTGGCCAACTAAGGAAAATGATGGAGCCCATGGAACTGATGCTGTACTTTACATAAAAATATCAATGATGGAAAAAAATACCTTTTCCCCTGCTTCCCGTTAGTTTTCTTAGAAACATATGTGTTCTGGGGCATTTATCCTTAAAAGATGAAATAAGAAAAAAGTTCTATTCTTTTGGAGGTGTTGGAATTTCCAAATTTGAATCTTACCTATACTGGGACTCATTCTAAAGAAAAAGAAATCATCAATCTTGCTCTTGTTTATTTTAAAGCAAGACACCTGAAAGCTGTTAATGTTAAAAATAATTTTTTGTCATCTATAGAAATTCTGTTATGTGCAGACCTGGAAAACCGTGGGACAGGGCGACAGGACAGCAGCTGTGATTGTCTGTGAACCTCATGGAAGACCATACTTAGTTACTTCCTCCCTAACCCTCAAACTAATGCCAATCCATGCTGCAAGTCAGAACACTCTTAGGGTGTCTCCTGTGTCCATAGAGGGATGGCAAGGGTCTAGGATGAAGCAGGGGGATGTTCTTGTCTTCTTTCCACGAGGGAGACCACTTCTCTTTTGTTTACTTTTGACAACAAAACAATGCTTACTTCTCAGAAGCTCAAAAGTTATGGAAAAACACAACACAGTGTTAAAATGTATATAACCTTACATCCCACAACTCAAAATTGGTACAGGACCTCCTAATGGTTGCCCAATGAATAGCATGAGAATATTGGTCTAAGAAAAAGGTCAACAAAATAAGAATCACACATTTGAAACATAACTCAGAGAGGGTAACTGACACTCAGAATTAAATTCCAGATGCTTTCTTATTTTTTTCTCTTTAACTTCCTGTTATAGTCTGTGCATTTTTTTTTTTTTTTTTTTTTTTTTTTTTTTTTTTTTTTTTTTTTGCAGAAACAAAGACCTAACTAACTCTTTCAATAGCTATCCTGTGTTTTGGAGGGTGGATGGCCCCTACTATGCCTGTCATATCTTCTGTTGTTGACTGTCTGGCTTATTCCTTTGGAAGGCTGTAAAAACACTCCCAACTATGCTTGTTTATGTGGCTAGGCCAGCGTCTGTGGGTAACCGTGGGAAGTGAAGACTATTGTTGAGTGAGATGAAGTGCTTTGTAAAAGCTGATAATGTGTAGTTAAGAGGGAAGAAGATCAAGAGCTTGAGATTTATGATTAATAGTGGAAAGAACTGAGGGTTGTGTGCTGTGACCAGAGGGGTGGAGAAGAAGCTGTACCTTCACAGTGCTGCAGAGCCATCATTCAGAGTTCATGTGGTGCTGGTAGAACAAATGGTGAGTGAGCAGAAACATGATGGTCCAACATCCGACTTAAAGTCCAATGGCTTTGACCTCTACAGTGGGCAGCAAGCATCTCAAAGAGCACTTTGCAATAGACAGAGATGGCAACTCTGCCCTGAAGCCTGCATTTTAATGATAAAAGCAGAAATGTAGATGGAAGGATATAAATAATAATAAAGTGAGTAACGTGATAAACATTGGCTAGAAAGAAGGCAATAGAATTAGTGTTTAATATGCTAGACAGTACAGGTCCACAGAGTGAATAGGTTGCCTTATTTGGCCATAAATTCCCTCACTTAGACAGGGCACATATTAATATGTAGAGAAGACTTAAATTATGAGATCTGCAAAGGAGCTTAAGTATCTTTCCACCCAACAGAATGATGCAATCCAAAGCTCACCTGCATGTGCTCACGTTCTCTCTGAAAGACTATGTATGCAGTTTCTCCTTGGGGGGCGGGGGGAAGATGTATATCTAGGGGAATGAAAAATCTGTCATTGTTGGCATGGGTTCCCAGGTAATTGGCTTTAAGCAAATTTTGCTCTTGTGATAGTATCTCGTGATCCTGAAAACAAACAAACAAACAAACAAACAAACAAACAAGGGCCTTTCTCTGAGGCAGCAACGCTAGCTGCTAGCTGGAAGCACCTCTGTGTCAGGGACTGCACTGAAGCAAGACAGGACAGGTTCTAAGGCAGTGACTCAGTGGCCTCCTGCTTTCCCATGTGACTCACTGTTAGTCACAATGTTACCTGCTCAGGGAGACTTGTCAGCCCTTAAAGTGATACTTGTTTTGCGGAACCTGTGTTTCCCATGACAAATTTAAGACAATTTGCTGCTCTTGGATGGTGTTTCTTTCCTGGCAGTGCATGTCTGCCCTGTGGAAGTCTGCAGAAAGCAAAAACAAACATTCTTCTTTCCACAGAACACTGACAGTTCTCTGCTGAAATGCTTTGTTAAAAAAGAGGGGAGCAGGCTCCTTCCTGGTGGGTGGGGCACATCAGCTATGCAGTGCCTGTGCCAAAAGACCTTTTCTATTGAGCATGATTACCCAACTAATCAAATTTGAAACTGCTTTCTGGCCTGGGATTAATAATAATAATAATAATAATAATAATAATAAACCAGAATGTGTGAGCATTCATTACAGAAGTAAAGCATTGTAAGATATTGTTGTGCGGCAGTAAAGAATCCTACAATTTGTAAGAGAATTTCAAAGGGTTTCTAAAAAAGGACCTTTTAAGGTTTTTATTTTTGTTTCATTTGTGAAACACGTTATTTTAAAGTTGCACATAATATACTTCATAGTTTAATGTATTTCATGATATAGACGTTTGGATGTAATGTCCTCGACATCTTATTGTCTGTATGTTTCTATAAATAGAAATGGAGCTATCCAGAGAGAAGGAGGGAGGGAGGGAAAACACTGCAGACACAGTTCCTTCTATGAATCAAAGTAAACAACCAAGCATAAGTATTCCTTTGAACTGCTGTGTCCAGGGCTGCTCAGTCTTGCAGGGGCCATGCCCTTCAGTGTTGGGTAGCCCGAGCACACAAGAAGGAGCAGACAAAGGTTGAAAACAACCTGAATACTTCGACTTGCACCAACTTCAGTGATTTGCCAGCCTTTGTTTTACATCTTAAATGTCTCAACTCATCTGTCATTGTCTTAGCACGTATCCCAAACCCAGACTGTACAAGATCACCACTGATAGGAGACATCCGAAAGGAAGCAGCCGTCCTCTTCTGTAGCCTCCGTGTTTTCCTGCCCTTTCCTCTTCCCATCTGGAAGTAGAATTACAAATACTGCTTCCTATGCTTTATTTTCAACTGGGTTCAGCCTGTTCCCCTTTCTTCTGTCTTTCACTGGCCGACATCCACTAGACTGCACATGACCAGCTGGCCCTTGGCAGATCTTGGGCCCAGGTGTGAAGTGGCTGGAGAAGCATTCTACAGCCAGGATGGAGTGATTTCATTTTCCATTGATGCTATGCAGAGATGAAGGGGATTCAAGTGCCTTCTGAAAAGCTTCCTCCAGTGAGTGGAGATTTGGGGGGTTTCCAAACCTGCAACTGCTTTTATTCTGGGAAGCGTCGTTGTTGCCTTTTCCCTGTTGCATTTATATCCCAGGAACGGATTCAGAAGCCATAGAAATTGGATTTGGAGCCGCTGAATGCTAGCAGACAGCTGAGTGCTCTCTTCCCAAGAAATTTTGCCAGCTGGGGGCAGGAGGAGTATCCAGTGTGCCTGCTCTCTCTTGGCTGGGGCCGAGTCCCTCACTCCAATCCAGTCACATCTCATAGCACTAGAACTAAAGCGTTTTTTGCTCCATTCTTTAGGCATTTTGCGGTCTGGGGCTCAATCAACCAAAATATGATTTTCAATCCACCGGAATCAGTTTTGGAACCACTGCCCAAGTAGGCAGGTTTCATCTGGCTTCCTAGACTGTTTTTTTTTTTTTTTTTTTTTTTTTTTTTTTTTTTGGTAACTTCACACCTTTGGTTTATTAGCCTTGAAGTCCAGTTTCCGGAGCAGGACTCACCAGGCTCCCTGCCCACTTGCAACACTGAATATGTTAGTAGGTTTTAAGCCACTCAAAATATGGCTTCAATAGACTGTGACCATCTAGACTGGATATAATCCTATAGAGATGATTTCTTGATGGGAAATGTGAACTGCTTTTATTCCAGGAGGGATGAATTTTAGTTACGTGGCTGAAAATAAGATCGGATCAAACCTAGGCAAGTATTAACTTGAGAAGCACCTTTGCTTTGTCAGGGAGCTTTTTTAGAAGGATTCGTCCTTTTATGCCGGCAACCCCTAGATAAAGGACAGGTAAATAACATATTTAGGAGGCCTTGGGTGATGTCAAGTAGGGGAGACATTTTGAAACAGGAAGGAGGTGAGATGAATACCCGTATTGCATACTCTTCTGTGCAAGCGGTTTTTTCACATTACTTCATTTAGTCGAGCGTCACCTGAGAGCAGGAACTGGGGTAGGCTTGCAGATCTGGAAGAAGCTGGGTGATTTGAGTTTTCTGGCACACACTGAACAAAGCTCCCCATAGAACTGGAGCTCTGGGTGAAATGGATGAAGATACCTGGGCTCCACTGGCTCATCTGAGATGCCCTTGCTGATGGGCACAAGATCTCTGGGCAGTGCAGAAGCAGCAGCTCTCCTGCTGAAGACTGGACACTTCCATTACCAACAGTTCCTTAGGTGAAGGCCAGCAGAACACTTGGCTATTCTTGGAAACCTTCTAGGATTTCCAGTGATTCACCTGAATGTCAGACTGCATTCCGGGTGGTTTAGTAAGACTTTTGTAACAGCTGCAGACAGGTGGAAGTTTTTTTTTTTTTTTTTTTTTTTTTTTTTTTTTTTTTTCTTTCGTTATGGAGCTCCTCCCATGTTCAGTGTGTCTGCGATGGTCTGTACCAGTAATCAAAGACAGGCATGGCCATGGTGATAGCTGAACAACCAGGTGACTAAGTCAGGTAGGGTGGAGGGGTGAAATGGTGATTCACGGCCGAGGGCCAGTTGTCGGTTCTAATGGGTAACACATTTGATCTGAGAATTGTCACATTCAACTAGGCGTTCTGTCATTGTCCAGATACAGCCATGGGTCTGCCTCCGAGGCAGCCAGGGAATTCTGAAAAGGGGGGCTGTAGCTGATCCAAACAAGAAACCAGAATCGGAGGGATTCATTCATTTTGTCTCCCTCAGATGAGAATGGCCTTTCCTACCATCTTCAGAAACAAAAAGCAATATGAATGAAAAGAAGCCGAGATGTGGTCACCACACAGTTTCATATGTACATTGTGACACCCTGAGGCATTTGTTAAAGAACCTAAGTCATTAATGACAAAGATTGAATGTGTGCAGTCTTGTAAAGCATGTAGACTTGCGGTTGTGCTAACCACAACCTTCAAATGCCTTCTGAAGAGGAACCAGGACAGCTGTAGAGGCAAACACCTTTGATCCCCGTTCTTAAAAGGCAGGTGGGTCTTTGTGAGTTTGAGGCTAGCCTGGTCTACACTATGAGTTCTGGGACAACCAGAGCTACACTGTGAGATCCTGTCTTTAAAATGAATTAATGGACTGGAAAGATGGCTCAGTGCTTAAGAGCACTGACTACTTTCCAGAGGTCCTGAGTTCAATTCCCAGCAACCACATGGTGGCTCACAACCATCTGTAATGAGATCTGATGCCCTCTCCTGGTGTGTCTGAAGTCAGTTCTACAGTGCACTCACATACATAAAATAAATATATTTTAAAAGAATCTCAGCACTCAGGAGGCAGAAGCAGATAAATCTCTGAGTTCAAGGACAGCCTGGGCTACAGAGCAGGTTGAAAATTAAGGGCTATACCCAAAAACCCTATCTGAAAAGAAAAGAGCTAATACAAAACAAAACAATAAATTTATTTTTAAAAATGAATTGATGATAATGATGATCATGATCAGGAATTGGCATTGTCATGATGGTTCAGACAGTCATCAAGGGAGATAAAATTAACCATGATAAACCTAGAGGGATCCTATAGTATAAACTGTAGTGTGAAGAATGGGTGGCATGCAGACCCTGGCACAGTTGTCATTAAGAAGACTATGGTGGCAGCAGAGCAGAGACCTGTGCTATGCAGAAAGAATTTTGAAATTTAAGAGACCTCTTTAGATTTAGACCTTAGTTAAACAGAAAGTTCGCAGTATTAGAATAGTCTATTCCTTAAGCATCTGACTGATAGTGACACAGTAGTCACATTTCCCCTGCCATGTGCCAGATCGGGTGACTAATGAAACAATGCAAATCAACCAGGGTTTAGTAGAACCTGATCATGCGTCATTGCCATAATCAGCCCAGAGACCATTTCCAAGCCACCGAAGTCAAAGGATTCTGCAAGGAGAAACATCTCAGAATTCTGTCCTCGGCTCCTGCATTGGTTGCAATAAAACATTCATGGATATTTAGCTTTGACAAAGACCCCAAGGTGGTTCAATAAGCATCAGGGCAGTGTTCGGGCTCCTTTGGTATATTTTAAAATGTATTTATCTTAGAAGTAGTGTCAAATCCTTGCCAAATGCCACAGACCTCTAGAGAGCAGACTGAACACCCTGCAGCTGTGGTCCTAGGGTCTGAAAGCTTGGAGCACATGATGACAGTTCTCTTCCCAGCATCCAGTTTGAAAAGTCCCCAAGGTGGCTCCAATGTGTAGCCATACCAAGAGATGCTTTCCAAACAGGTACTAAGAGTGGTTCTTGCTGCTTCGGTCCTAAGTTAACATATCCTTCTCAACTTACAAAGGGAGGTCCTGTCATTCTTAAGTACAGAAAGATGTAGAAAGGCGTGAATTCTATGCCCCTAATTTTATATCTGTGGTAGAACTCCACATTTTACACTTATATTTACCTTATCGATTTCTAGCACTAATTAATTTATAGTTCTAATAATTAAATTTTCTTTTATAATTTTATTTAAAATATTAATATTGATTATTAGCAATAATTAATTTTAAACTAAAATATTAACTAGCTTTATTATAAGTATATTATTTTATATAACGTTATTAACATATTACTTTATATTGTGTAATTAGTCATTACTAATGGCTATTGCTAATTTTTCAAAAACTTAAAAATCTATGCTTTTGTAACAGGGAACCATTAACTTTGATTGGAAATACATTCTTATATGCTGCAGTGTTCTGCCCAATCAACAAAGTGTTAATGCATGTTTTTTACTCTTAACTATATTTAGACATTTCTAAACATATTGTAGCCTCCAACAGAATTTGAGAGAAGGAATCATCAGCAAAACGCTGCAGCAATTTATTTGCATCATGGTGACATTCACCTGAAAATTATATTTAAGTTAGCATAATATCACTAAATCTTGGCTTGGATGAAGTTATTATAAAAGCATCTCAGATACGTCATAGACCCAGTGTGCTTCAGCTCACTGTTAGATTTTAAAATATGATCTGCCTACATTTTCTTTTACATGTCTGGACTATAATCACATTAAGCACATTGCACACACAAAGTAAATATCCAGTCAGTGATTACTATTTTTATGATTTCTGTTTAGCAAATATTTATTATCCCCTTACTGCACTGAAGAATTTATGTTTATCAACAGCTAGTATTTGAGCTATTTTATCATTTAAAAATAGATTTGGCAATCAGTTCACAGGATAGAGAAGTGACTCATACTCTAAAACACAAGGTTTTCCCAGAAGTCTTCTCGAGGTACTGGGGCTGTTGGAGCATCTGGCACGCGTTCCCATCCCAGGTTCTCTGTAGACGTTCACATTGCTGCTCTGAGAATCCAGTCACTTCTCTACATGGAATTTGCCCATGATGTCCCCATTTTCCATGGTCCCTCTGCCTCCCATCTGATTCCATCTATATAACAACCAGCCAGGACCTTCTGCTGAATAATATGCTTGGCTCACCTTTCCATTTCATAAACGCAATGGAGACTTGGGTCTGGAAGCTTCATGATCTCCCAGGGATCGTAGATTGTTAGAGCTTTTCTGCTTGTGTAGCTGTAGATCATGTGTAGAAAGATGCACACCAACAGCCACACTTTCTGTCTGCGGTTGGAAATAAAATATCTTCCTAAGTGTTGATTATTCAATGTGCAAGCCTGGTTCATGCTTATAGATATAACCTTATCGATTTGGGGTCTGGAAACAAAAGTCTGATTTTGTTAAAAGAAGCAGAATTCTCCTAGGAAAGAAAGATGAGCAGCGTCATTTCGGAAGATGTCCAGTTTCTGAATTCTGTAACTCTAAGCTCTGGAATCCGAGCTTCCTCGTCTTGTCTGTGTCTGCTCTGTAGCAGGCCAGGAGACCCTGCTGCCATCAACCCACCCCTGTCAGATCTGGGGTGAGGGCCAAGGGGACCTCATCTTCTTCAGGTCATTTAGTGAGTGTTTGGAAAGTACTGTTAGCCAAAACACTGTGTCTGGTTTTTTGGTGCCATCACACACACACACACACACACTCTCTCTCTCTCTCTCTCTCTCTCTCTCTCTCTCTCTCTCTCTCTCTCTCTCTCTCTCTCTCTCTTCTCTCTCTCTCTCTTTCCCTTCTGGCTCCAGCATGCTTTGCACTTTCTTAACACCTTGCCTAGTGTTCATGGAAGTCTGTTTTTCTGCTTTGTAGCTTTCTATAAATGGAAACAATCATCCAGTCCATTCTCCTTTGCTTCCAGTTTCTTTCTCTTAGAGTATGAAATGCCTTCTTTAAGGTTCCGTGTAGCAGTATTGCTTTTGTTTCCTGTGGTGGATGGCCTCACAGAGGCAGTTGCTCACAGCCAACCATTGAACTGAGAATAGGGCCCCCAGTGGAGGAGTTAGAGAAAGGACTGAAGGAGCTGAAGGGGTTTGCAACCCTATAAGAACAGCAATGCCAACCAACCATTGCTCCCAGAGACTAAAACCCTATTCAAAGAGTACACATGGATAGACCCATGGCTCCAGCTCCATATGTAACAGAGGATGACCTTGTTGGGCATCAATGGGAGAAGCCCTTGGTCCTGTCAAGACTCCATGCCCCAGTGTAGGGGAAGGTTACGATGGGGAGGCAGGAGGGTGTGGGTGAGTAGGGGGGCATCCCCATAGAATCAGGGAGAGGGGGATAAATTAGGGGGTTTATGGAGAGGAAACCAGGAAAGGTGATAACATTTGAAATGTAAATAAAACATATCCAAACATGAAAAAAGGGAAAAAGAAGTGTCATGTTGTGCTTTTCCGTACTAACACTGATGGATTTGGCCACTGTTTTCCCCATTTTGGGAAGCTATTAGTCTGTGTATGTTGTCATATGTGCTCTTAGAACACTTTTGTGTGTGCTCCTGCTGGGTATTAAGGCAGGGACACTGGGTCATTGGGCAACTTTAAAAGTTTTGATTGATGCAAACTACATTCCCCAAGAGACATTTGGCAGTTTCCACTGCAGTAAATCTTTCCCAGAACTGCTGATGCCCAACTCCTGTGTTTACCTAGGGTATGTTCCCTGAAATTCTAATAGCCCAAGTTCTCCACCTTACACTTGCAAAACTACTTGTGATGTCAATGTCAGTGTAGAGTCCCAAGCCATACACAAGCCTTAGAGTTAGACAGGGAAGGCTTTTAATGCCACCTCTGTCCTTGCCCATTTAATTACTTAATATATCTGAATCTCAGTTTCTCATTTTATAAATCACACAATGGAAAGTTAAATGATGTGATGTAAAAAAATGAGAAGACCTGAAGTATCATGAACCCAGCCACCTTTGTTCTTCATGTCCTTCTCCTGCAGCCTATTTTCATTTTTATAAAGCACACTCGTTATTTCTACCTGGATGCAGATACCCTCTAGGGAAGCAGTGGGGTTTCTGTGTAGCCATGAGCTGCATGCAGTGAGTTCATAGGGGGAAAATGGAAAGTTGCTTTTACTTCTTCCTGTTCCTGAAGTACGTGCATTTTCATAGCTTTGCTAAAGACATTCATTACATTAGAGAGAGACACTCAAAGAGAGCTTGCCAATACCTCACCCCAGGCCCCTTCGTCAGAAGCTGGCTTTTCAGAGTATCCCACAGGTAGCCTCTGGTTTAGGAGTAACTAGAACTCAGAATTCTCTGTCTGGTTCTAGCAGCCTTTGCACAGTATTTCTTCGCTTTAGTCATAGGCATCAATCAACTTGTAAGCAATAGCAAAACAATAATCATTTCTGACCTATTGCAGTTTCTGTAAATGGATGAGAAAAACTTCAATTTGCTCCCAATAAAGTCTAAATGGTCCAGATATATAAATTACCGTTCATCATTCTTGAAGGGGAATTTGTGGATTCTTTTATTGATAGAATTTTGTCAACTGGGATGGGAATGCAAGATGATGAATGTTTGCTGAACAAATGTGTAAAAGAGCAACATATGTGAAAGATGCCCCACCATCTAGAAGGAAGGAAGCAGGCCCACTTCCTCTGGTAAAATTCCTACTGTGTAACTCCTAGACTCAGTAGGCACTTTATAGTTTAGCCTATCAACAAAAAAACAAACAAAATAACTTGACAAAATGACTGACCTCTGGGTTTGAGTGCTATCACTAAGGGGACATTTGACACTAGCAAAGCATCCATCAGTCACAAGGAGAAAACTGATTTGGGTGACAGATGAACTCTTCAGAGAGACTGGCACTGACATATCCCACTGCCCTCTGTAAAGTAGGACAGAGACAGCCACAAAGTCGTGTTGTGTACAACATTCATGGTAGGTGCATTGCAGGAAGCACTTAAAGCATGGAGAATGCTCTGTGAAGTTTGCATGTAAGTCTTTTTAGGCGGTGACTCTGAGGGACATAGACTGATCTGCATAAAGTCGTATTAAGTGGGTGTGGGAGGGTTCCAAAGTTTCCAAGCTGGATTTTGTAGATAGAGAAGTTTTAAAATTCATGTCATGAAAACCTTGATTCTGATGCTAGGGTTGCTTTTAGAGATGATCTGTGTAGAAGTGGGCCTTGAACATGGAGAGTGCAGATATTGCACAAGACTGGCTTCTACCAGTTGGCTACTATGTCTGTAAATTCTGTGGAGTCAGTCTCTTGCTGTGGATTTATTTTCACATTCTCAGAACAGGTAGTCTTAACATTTTCAGCCCAAGTTAATGTTGGAATGTATATTTTCTCTCTCCGTAAAATTTATACAGGCAATTATTGTTTTAGGCTTGAAGCTACAAAAGTAGAGCAAGACAGGCTAAGTAGATAACTAAAGATAGCATTGTGAAAGCAAGACACCTAGGTTGGCCTTAATTTTTCTGTCACACTGCTGCGGGTCATTGTCCTCTCTGACCATTAACAAGATGACTTTCTAAAATCCCTGACAGCACCTACAACAGCATGTTCCCCAAGCCACAGAGGATACTCCAGTCCTGGCCCTGTCTGTCTGTTTAATGTATGGGTGACTGTTTATTCATGACCTGTCTCTACTTACTAGTATTCCATGTGAATAATTCAGCTTACTACATGCACAGTGAGCAATTTTTTAAACTACAGTAAAGTTACTCTCTTGCTCTTGGGTTGACAAATAATGACTTTAATTGTTTGTTCAAAGGTTATTCACTTCTGTAGAGAAAAAAAAATGTATTACCATGAGGATGATTATGCGGTGATGACCCATCTATAAAGGCATCAATATGTTTTCCCCTTTGTTGGTTAAAGAAGGGTCCAATAAGAAGTGTTAACCTGCAGTATTTCAGTCTTCGTTCTTGGACTATCAGCTCAGCAAAGTGCCCAGCACTAAATGGGAGGTCTGCATCAACTTATCTCACCCCACAAGGCATAATAGATGAGAGAGCAAACACAAGGTAAGAGCCAGAGAATAGGAAGCAATGCTGTGGAATGCTGCCTTCTGCACAGGACTTGACTGTTATACTCATGAACCCACAGAGCTATGGTCACCTCCACAAGACTTGCATAAGATCAAGCCAGTCAATTTTTTTGAATATTTATTTTCTTTTCACTTTACATCCTGATCACAGTCTCCTCCGTGCACTTACAAATTTCTATCTCCTATTATCCACTTCCCTTCTCTTCAGAGAAGGGGAAGACACCTCTTGGGTACCACCCTACCCTGGGACATCTAGTCCCAGCAGGACTAAGTACACCCTCTCTCTCTGAGTCTCAACCAGGCTGTCCAGTTAGGGTAAGAAGATCAAATGGCTGGCATCAGTGTCAGAGACAGCCCCACTTTAATTGTTAGGAGGCTCATATAAAGACCAAACTGCACAATTGCTACAAATGTGTAGAGGGGCTGGGTACAACACTCTATGCTCTTTAGTTGGTGGCTCAGTCTCTGTGAGCCCCTGTGTGCCAAAGTTAATTGGCTAATTGACTCTGTAGGTCTTCTTCTAGTATACGTGACCCTTCTGGCTCAGTGGTTGGTGAAGGTCCTATGAAGCCCTACCACGTAGCAGTTGATGGCTTCTGGGAGAGGAAGAATTATTTCCACTGAGATTGTGGCTCCTAGTAGGTTGCATATTCACCAGTCAATGGCCCCACACTCATGCATGTATGGGCATCAGTAATTCAACACAGTAGGTTATTATGGGGCATGAAATATGAAATTAGAAGGAACATGTGTTGACTGGTGTTCCAGAGAAAGTCTAGGTCAGCGAAGTGACATGTGAATATGGTAAATACATCTGAACAAAATCTTCATAAGTAAATAAAGTAATTTTTTAAAAAAAGAGTTGATGAAAATAAGCCAGGTAGCTTTAGGGAGAAAACCGTACTAGGTGTCTTGGTTGACAGATTGGATAACATGCTTCTAGTCAACTAAATTGCCTGTTTGTTACAAGCTAGAGCTTTGCTGAGCTGGTTTACAAGCCAGAAAGAAAGATAAGTGAATTTTCTTGTTAGAGCCTGGAATATTCCATGAACTAAATCCAAGTGTTACAACATAAGGAAATGTCTCAGATGGTCCAGGGTAATGAAATCTCTAACGTAAAAACAAAAGTTGTTCATGTAGCCCCATTGGAAACTCTGTATAATCCAAACTCATTAAAATGTAGATGTTTATGGCCATGAATAAAATTGGAGTTAAAACTCAGAAATCAGAGAGAATATAAACTATTCTTCAAACTCACTTATTGGAGCATCTTTCCCCTCCCCCTCCTCTTCTCCCTTACCCATTACTTCTGTACTCTCAGAGGCCCCAGAAGAGAAGCCACAAGATTGTGTCTGGTCTTTAAACAGATAGCACACATGTTGTTTCTCTGCTTAGATGCCTGTTTGACCATTGAACATGTATCAGGCATCTTCACCTTGCATTTGTAGGAGGGATTAAGAGGTTGTGATATATCAGAGTCTTTGATTGAATAAGCAGGAAGCTATCTGTCCTCTGCCTGCCTTCCTGCCTTTCTCTCCATCCCTCCCCTCACCAGAACCAGCTGTTCCTTCCTTCCTCTCCACTGGTACTTGTTTAGAGAATGGCTATTAAACATGGTCTAGAAATGTAGCCTGCCACAGCAGAATTGATCTGTTTTGGATTAAAACATTTTCCTGGGTAACTTCAGCCAAACTGAAGTTAATATTAGAACTTCTGAGAGCAGAAAAGCATCAAAGCTTCAGCTTTTGCCAGCCACTAACTCAACAAATGTATTTAGCATCTGGGTAGTGGTAACAGTATCTGCAAAGAAATAAGAACTGACTTAGGGAGTCTTTGTGATGTGAGGCAATGCAATTCTTCCCTTAGAGCAGTGGTTTGTCACCTTCCTAATTGTGTAACCCTTTAACACAGTTCCTCATGTTATGGTGACCCCCCACCCCATTATAAAGTTACTAGTGTTCTACAATAATTGCTACTTCATAACTGTAATTTGCCACTGTTATGAATTTAATGTAAATATCTCATATGCAGGATATCTGATATGTGGCTTCTGTGAAAAGGTCGGGAAAGGGTTAAAGAGGTCATACCCTACAGTTGAAGGTCTTAGACTGTCTGGTCTCCGACCATATCCAGAAGCCTGGCTTTATGGTACTACATCTCTCTAGCTTGCCTTTCCTCCCAGCTAGCCAGCCTTACTGATGGCTCATCTGTCCTCCTCAGCCTTCCTGTGAATAATGTGAGTCTTCATCCCACATCTCTGGCCACCTCAATTCCTCTTCTCAACCTGAGGAAGTTCCAGGTCATCTTCCTCCTGGCCTCCCAGCTGCATTCAGTGGATAGGATGTGTCCACATCAGGCTGCTGCAGAAATTTTCGGGAGAGGGGGGCAAACTCTCTCTCTCTCTCTCTCTCTCTCTCTCTCTCTCTCTCTCTCTCTCTCTCTCTCACACACACACACACACACACACACACACACACACATTCACACACTCTTTCTCACCCTCACACACACATATACACACACAAATTACTCTGTTCTCAGCCAAACACAAAACCCCTTCCCATGCTTCAGAGGCTCTGAGATAGACCCTATCTCAGAAACCACATTCTTGCTAGTCAGTGCTGTCTCATTTCCCACAAATGCTGTTGTAACTGAACTAGGAGTTTCCCTCCTTCAGCAGCTGCATCTGGGTCTTCCTTCATCATGCCCCTCATTTCTCTCCATGTTTTCTTTTTCCTCTTCTTCCCCTGGTTCAGATCCTACCCAGAAATGCATCATTCTTCACAGTACAGCTCAAGCCTCAAAATTCTTTGGAAGGCTTCTCAGCTGCTAGCCTGGGGCAGAGCTCTCTGACCTCTTGGGAAAGGTAATGGTTAGAGCAGTTCCTGTAGCTTCAAGCCAGGGTCACATGAGTGCACTGTCGTGACATTTTTCACACTGTAAAAAAAGTTGCTATTTTATTTTATTGCGCCTGCCTTTATTCGAATTCACTCAGTGCAGAGGACATACATGGTGTCTTACATTCAGCAAGTGGCTGTAAATGTATGAACTGATTATGGGGTCAATAGTTTACAACAATATAGCATTTTATGTAAAATCTCATTAGAGTAGTCCATATGATAGACTATGTTCAAATGACGACAAAGCTAGTCTATAATCAGCAAAACATGATTAAGTCTAGGTAATGATCTTCCACCTTTGGATACTTGACTGCTATACAAAGGTGGTTCTCATCCTGCGGGCCGCTACCCTTTGGAACTGTTTATCAGATATCCTGTGTATCTTGATGCTGTTAGGATCCATACAGTAGCAAAATGACAGCTATGAAGTAGCAATGGAAATTATTTTATGGTTGGGGTTACAACAACATGAGGAACTGTATTAAGAGGTCGCAATATTAGGAAGGTTGAGAAACAATGCTATAGAAGATATTGAAATCAACACAAGCATTCAGTAAAACGTATACACACCCAAATGCCTCAAATCAGAATGAAATAATCACATACAGAGAATGTGCAGGTGTATTTCCACTGATTAATTGCATTCCTGAAGAAAATTATACAATGCTTCTATGGTACTTTGGGTTTCTGGTCTCTTTTACAAAGCAATGTAGTATTTGATGAGTGGCTGGGTTCAGATACCTAAGTGTTGTGACGTTACCAAATATAAAGTTGTAATTTCAGATAATCTCCTCACAAAGTTTAGGTTTCCTTGGGAGGAGTTTAGCAGGGGAGCACACCTAGTCTAACCCGCCCAAATCAAACCAGAGCTACCAGCTTTGAAGTGGTACCACAACTATCTACATCTCGAATTTACTGGATGTGCTTTTTCCATGTAAGAATACATTAGCACAGCTTCTAAGGGAGAGAGGCACCTCTATCACTTCCTTATCCTTTCTTTCCCATCCTCACCCTTGCCTCTACCCACACAACATCTGTAGTATTAAACTAAAGCACAAATTACTGTGAAATTGAACTAAAGTTACAAAGAAATGCTTGTGTAGAAAACGTTTTTTAGCTTCAAGTGGGAAAAATCATCTTTGAGTGGTCATTCAGCAGCTTAGAAGCAGTTCATTGGAAGCGACTCATGGCACCCTTGGGAGCGACCCCCTTCCTCCTCTAGCTCACTCCCCCTGCGAAGGTTTGTCAGCATGCCAGAGTAAACAGCTTCAGACCAAATTGAGTTAAGACATAAAGTACACACTTAGAGTCGTTCACTTCTCCAGTTTCTGGCTTCAGCCTCCCCTTAGTCAGCTTAAAAAGAAAAACAAAACGTGCTTTAGGGCTTAGGGCTTATTGAAACATGTCCATCCCACAAGCCTCTGCCTTCCTTTCACTGAATGGGAGCTGGGAAGGACCTTTCAGGCGCATGCCCGAGTCCATGATGCCCACACTAGCTTCACTATAGCACTGTCAGGTTTAACAAGATAACCAGGGAAGCAAGGCTAGTCCAGGAACGAAGGAAGTGGTTTCCTGTCTCCCGGAGTGATTCATTAGTATTCAGACATACCGAAGGTTCCACAGCTTTCATTTGTCGTGGTTTTGCTGTGAGAACTGGGGTTCCACTGCCTCATTTCACACTCCATTCTTTCTCCCACCTAATTAGAAGACTCTTAGTGTTGTCACTGTCCCTGTGTGAAGCTATTTTCATTGTGGAGCTTCCTGGAGACCACCTGTCACTGCCTTCACTGTGCCTCATTACTGCCTCCTTTGTTTAAAGAGCACCTGAGGAGTCTCCTTGCAACTCACCTGAAACTGTCCTTGAGGGAAAGGAATCGAAAGGTTTGTTACCAATAGATAACGTCAGCCAAGTTCAAGGATCTCTGAAGTCCATTTGCGAACATGTGAAGAGGAAATTCACAAATGCTATCTGTAGTTGAGGCAGGATTTTTTTTTTTGAAAGAAGATATGAAATGTGCTTTCAAATTGCTGGGGCAATTCTGTCTGTATGTATTCATACACAATAGTTAACAATGGTTTCACACTCTTAAGATGTGCTAGGAATCTAAAACCCAAGCAAGACACAGCAAGGAAAAGTACTTCCTGGTCTAAGCTTTGGAATCAACTACCAACCCTGCCCTCATATTTGTCAATGCTGAAGCTAAAAGCTAAGTTCTGGCATGCAAAGAAAGTGCTCTACCACTAAGTGATAAAACCAGTGTCTTACTTCCGTAGCCAAACTGTCCTTGAGCCTATGGTTGTCCTGCCTCAGCCATCTGAGTGGCTGGGACTACAAACATGTGACACCAGTCCCTGTGCCACATTATCTCATTAAAGAAACTGAATATACTGTGAAATAGCAGACTGTTTCTCACTAAATGTATGCAACTTCATACACAGAGATAGCTACAAGTACACAGAAGCCAGAAACAGCAGCTAGACACAGGCCCTGCAAAGGTCCTGTGCCCAGAAGCCACACACATGGGGTTCTTCAGATGCCTGGCAAGGAGGGGACTCTACAGGAAGACACTGGGCTGAGAACAGTAGTGACAAACATTATCTAAAAATACCAGCAGGGCCAGAAGGTGGGCAGAGAGACTTGAATTGCATTTTTGTTGTGTCAAGAATAGTTGAGATACAGCAAGTTTCAATAAACCCTAAGGAATAACTGTAGCATAAAAATGGCAATATGAGAGAGAAAGGGAGAGAGAGAGAGAGAGGGGGGGGGGGGAGAGAGATCTATTCCATTATCGGAAGGTGGAATCACTAGAAGTGCTTGGAGTAGGGCAAAATCTAAGGCTATAGTGATACCCAGCACAAATCACATGCACACTAGTATACAGCTTTTTTTCACCAACCTTCACCATCTGTGTCTTACAGTAGCTACTCTGTTTTAGCCAATGATAAAATAAGGAAAATTTAAGCCTAAGAAAACCTCTTATAATATGCCCTTAGAAAAATCTGTCATTGAGTCAGGCAGTAGTGACTTACCCCTTCAATCCCAGCCCTAAGGGAACAGAGACAGGCAGATCTCTGTGTTCAAGGCCAGCCTGGTCTACAGAGGGAGTAACAAGACAACCAGGGCTACACGGAGAAACCCTGTCTGGAAAACCAAAACAAAACATCATTACAGTCAATGTTATCGCTGGTCTGTACAGAAACAGGGGTGTCTAACCATATGCTTTCTGGCTTCTTGTAAGCCTTCCTTTAAAGCAGGCTGGTAAAATACTGCAGAAGATTGAATCCGTCCTGCGACCTGCTTCCCTAAATAAAGTTTCATGAGAACACAGCCAGTTGTGCACCCATTTTCTCTTTGTTACAGCTATTCCATCAGAGCAGAGGGAGGAACAGAGACCTCCTGATCTGCACAGCTACGTGTTGAGTGGCCTTTCTAGAGAATCTTCTCTGGGCCCTCCTCCAGAGCGTCACACGTAATGCTACAGACTCCCTCTGGTAGACCTTGACAAGCACAATAGAAAGCCAGTTCTGGTGGGCATAACCCCTCAGTGTTTGCGCTGACACTTGGGCCATTTGCTAACAAGTGGCAATGCCTAAGAGCACATACTCTTACTTGATAGCCTTCCCCATAGAAAGGTAACCACATCCTAGAAGAAAAAGAACAGCTAGCCTATTGCGATGATCTTTTTGTAAAACCTTAAATCATTTTCTTTTCATTTTATTGGAAGATTTTTATTTACAGTTCAAACATTATCCCGTTTCCCCCCCAGAAACCCTCTATCGCATTCCCCCCTCCTCTTCTTCTATGAAGGTGCTCCCCTACCGACCCACCCCTTCACCCCGCCTCTGCACCCTGACATTCCCCTAAACTGCGGCATCATCGAGCCTTCATAGGACCAAGGGCCTCTCCTGTTATTGCTGCCCCACAAGGTCATCCTCGGCTACATATGCAGCTGGAGCCATGGGTCCCTCCATGTGTGCTCTTTTAGTCCCTGGGAGCTCTGTGGGCTCTGGTTGGTTGATATTGTTGTTTTTCTTATGGGGATGCAAACGCTTCAGCTCATCAATTCTTTCTCTAGCTCCTCCACTGCGGACCCAGTTCTCAGTCTAATGGTTGACTGAGAGCACCCACCTCTGTATTTGTCAGACTCCGGCAGAACCTCTCAGGAGACAGCTGTATCAGGCTTCTGTCAGCATTCGATGACTTTTAGAGCCCATTTCAGATTATTCTGTGGCAGAGCTTGGCTTGGGCTTTTCAGGAGAGAATTTTGTACTTGTTAATGTTGCTTAAGTAGGGTTGGGATTTTTTGTTTTGTTTTGTTTCTTGTTTGCTCGTAGTGAGTAAATCCTGAGAACGGGGCTTTGAATTTGAGATTTCTAAGACAATCCCCAGCCTCTTCGCCCTCACTGGGAGGAGAGATGGCCACAGAGCTCTCTCCACACCCTACCATACACAGCCTTTTACCCAGTTGAGATTCAAACAAAGAGATACTTAGCCTAACTAGGAGTGAGTGAAAAGGTTGCTCCTTTTCAAGGACAACTGAATAAAAACATGTGCAAACACAGCACACAAATCCAAATCAACTTAGTTTTGGTTTTGAGCCTAGTCTTTATATAATCAGAAAACCACCGCAATGGGTCAGGAAAGGCTCTTTACTGAATGAAAAATAACAGCAGGAGAAAACATTCCAAGAGGCAAGTGGGGACTCCTGGTGAAAGAATTTTGCAAGGCTCTTGTCGGATTGGCTCTCTTACTGCCAAGTACCTGGGCACATCACGGTCCGGATGGTAAGATTTGGGCCCAGTTACCTTCCTGCTGAGCCATGGTCATATCCCTGCCATTCGGGTGGGCAGTTAGCTGTGGTCAGCCTTAGCTATCCCTCCCTCTGTGGCAAGACCTTAGAGCTCTTAGGAAGGCCACACACCAGCAGTGTGAGCAGCAGGGCAAGAAGGTCAGCCTCCTCTGAGAGTGCTCGAACGGAAGGAAGCAATTCATGCTAGTGGGAAGCGATCCAGATTTACTTCAGATTCGAGCCACAGTGAGGTTTAGTGCGGGTTTTCCACGTACCACGTGCTCTGCCAGGGACTCTCCCATCTCACCAAATCCTCCCAGAGTCATGGTAATTGTTCTGTTCCTGTTTAATACTTGAAAATAAGAGGCTCAGAGGGATTAGGAAGCTGCTCAGATAAAGGTGGAAACAGGGTTTTAGTCCTGACCTGTTGCTGCAAGTCTAGTAACCACTGACGAGTGCCAGTAAATGTATGGTTAAAGTCACTCTGTAGTCAAACATCTAGAAGTTTATTTTCCTCCGTCTCTTCTCTCTCATTTTGCTTTTGAAACATTTTTTTTTTTTTTTGATGAAGACACACACTCCTATCTCTTTTAAGTAATTGTGAGACCTGCCTTGTTTCTGTAACTTGACCACTGTGCTCACTGGTCAGACCAGGCCAGCAATTTCTTTAACGGTTGTTGTCTTTCTTTTTAAAGCAACTTTAGTATAAAGGACAGCCTCAGCCTGAAAGGGACAGTAGAAGGCAAACTTGAGGTGTGTCCCTTTGGTCTTGGCCAGAAGCTCTGTCTCCATACATAGGTTGATCTTCAGCCTACTTCATCCCCCCTCCACTGCCTTCCTTAGGAACTTCATCATCATCACCTAACTATTCTCTTACGTCTGGTGTCTAGTCTTTGTGCCTAGCCCACTGTCCAGTCCTTGGGGGAAGACACCTCCCTCAATAGGTCACCCATAGAAAAATTCAGATCCTCTGAGATTCCTCCTAGCTACTCCTTCAAGGGCTTTCCTGAGGCTTTACAAGAGCAGCATTCTAGAAGATTCCCTCACCTAACCTGACTGGAGAGTAACTGTTGTGGAATAGCCAAGAGCTACCATGGTTATGAGGAAACAGTTGTAGGGAGACTAGCAGTTTTCAGATAAAAATTTAAACAAACAAACAAACCAATCACACAGCAGCCTTTTGCTCTCTTTAGGATTTACGTTGTCCTTTGGTTTTTTAATTTTCGTGGTAAGAACTATGTACATGTTTGTTAGATTGTTTATCTAGTACTCATTGTAGAACAACATAAATGTGATTATATTTCCAGAGATGGCCTTATATACAACAGTGCCTTAAAGTCTGATTTTTTAGAAACATGAGTAAAAGTAGAAAACCATATAAATTGTCCCATGGTAAGGACTGTGCTGCCCAGCACACAGAGCCCAGAATTTGCTAGAAAATATTTGCCCAAAATTAACTTCCAATCCCATTTTCTGGATCAGAATTCTCTTATTTCCTTGCAAATCTCATGCCTTCTCCAAGATTATTTTTGATTTATAATTTATATAAATAACATGAACTATATTCCTGAGTAGTAATGTGGGCAGTAGTCTGGAGGAATGCAGAGCAAGACCACATAAATGAAGTACACACACACACACACACACACACACACACACACACACACACATACACACTTAGAGTGAAAAACTGTGTCACTGCTGAGGTCACTGAATTCAACACTGACACTTAGAACCAGTGTATTCCCCTAATGTGGCATTGTATTTTCATTTGTTTACCAAAGAATGTTGGAGTACTTCTTTCTGGTATCAGAAGCTCAGTGATGCCTCCTCCTTCTGACTTGTTACATTCATTTAGCATGGCTCACATTATGGGATGTTCTACAACTACTTCTTGTCATTTCCTTAAAGGATTATTGGATTTCTTGAGTCAGTATTTCTGATTTATGTTTGGCAACTATCTTTGTCCTGCTATATTAAATATGTTGTTGGTCGATGGATTAAGTAAAGAGTAAACAGAAGAAAGAACAACCTAGAGCTGACGTTATAGGCATTGGTAGGCCTCCCCGAGTGCTAGGAACCAAACTGGAGTTCTCTAGAAGGGCAGCAAGTGCTCTTAACCACTGAGCCCCTGTTCTCAATTTTATTTCAACTCACAATTACCCTGTGGAATAGGGAAAAACAGTCTCATGTTACCTTCCCAGTTAGTGTACTGAGAGAGGTTAACTGTTTGGAGACAACACAGGACAATACTATTCCAGTCTTGCCAAGAGAAAGGTATTTGATGAGGTCATTGGAAATATAGTCTTCTGTCTCTTGTAAAACTGGACTTCCTGTAGCTCAATGAATGAAGAAATGAATAAACAGAAGAGCAACCTCTCAAGCCTGTGAAGAAAACAACAGAGCAAGGTAAACCTCACTTATTGGCTGTAGAGTTGTTCTAGGCTCTGCTAGCCCCACAGGCCCCAATGCTTGCTGGCCATATATGGCATCCACATGAATACTAAAGGAATGGTTCAACCTACAAGTGAACAGCTCAATCTGGGAAACATTACTCAGCCATCATCATCAGATAGTGAGTCATCAGACCTGAGGAAGATATGAAAGAGAATTTATGTGAGTTGGGTGGGGACTGGGCCTAGAGTAAGGACATCTTACAGACCTGTCTCACTTTGACTTTACATTACCTTGCTGGAAAAGACATGGACAGTTAAGGTGTACTGAGGGAGAGGCACCACACCCTGCTGGAAGCACTCAACCCTCCTGACAGAAAGAAGCTCTTAGGGAAACAGCCAGGCGAACACTAGTGCTCTAGTCCACGGCAGCACTGGCTAGTGAGGCTGGATTTCAACCCACCACTAGCCTTTCACAATTCCAAAATGCTTTCGGGTGTCTAGTCCTTTGCTGCACAGACTGAAGAGAGGTCATAGGTAACTGGTAGTTAGCCACAGCAAAGGACATTCGACAGTTCAGTCAAAACCTGTTTCTCTTGAAGCCAATTCTTATGCGGTCATTTTTAGCCCCAGCCTGTGGGGACTCTGTATTTCTTTCTGCCACTGGTCTTCATTACAGTTTATACCATGTGATAATTATTTATGTCCCCTAGTGTGTATCCATCCAAACTCCATTCCTTTTTCTTCGAGGGTCCTAGCACCCAATGATAGCAGGAAGCAAATGTAAGGAACTAACTTAAACTTGTTGTAGGTTTCTCTGAGTTCCTGTGTGCAAGGGCACCTCGGCTTTCAGCCCTAGGAGGGAGTTAGCAGTGCTAGATGCTTGCTTGAGGTCTGGGCTGAACTCAGACATTGAAAGTATGAGATATGAGTGAGTGCTGATGCTAGTGTTGTTTGTGATTCAGTCCTGCTGGTGAGTGGAACTCCTCCGAGAACGGCAAGCTCTGAGTAAATAGGTCAGAGTCATCAAATGCTGTGAAGGATAAGGATGGAAGTGGATGTTTTACTGGCAGGCTTTAGGAAACAAAGCAGTAATTACTGTAGAAGTGTGCCTGTATGTGGAGAGTCAGCCATACCTATGTCTATGTAGGCAATAGTGAGATAAGAGAACCAGAACTCAGGCCAGAGAGGAGTGACTACTCATTTAGGCTCCAAAAAGCTGAGCACAACAACAGCCCATCAGTTACTCTATATCTCCATGTAGACAAACTTTCAACCAGGGCCATTCTCCATGGTACCCTGCTCAGCAGAAGTACTCCAACACAGTTTGCTGTTTGTTCTAGTTTGCTGTGAATCTGATTTTCTTACCATATGAGTTTGTGTCAAGCATATTTTTCAACACTGTAGATAATTGGAGAAACCACCTGCTAGGACAATGTCAGGTCCACAGTAGGTTCTTATTAAATTAATTGACTTATAAGACAAATTTGTATGACTTACCGTTCAACTACTTGTGAGGAATGAGTCGACTGACCTGTGATTTCAGATTATCAAAAAAACAGTACTGGAAAGGAGTTTCATGGTATTATTGTAGACATGTAAGCAGAAATACTTAGAAATGTTGCTACTATTATAAATCCTAAATGAGACCCATGGCTTATATTAAAAGAGGGACATTCTTGTGAAATACTTTTTTCCCCACAATATTTCTTCTTTTTTTGATTTTAAAAAATTAAGATATGCATGTATATGTGGAGGGTTGGATACACAGATACAATGCCAAAGAATTCAGAGAGGAGGTATTTGCTTTGCTGGAGCTGAAACTACAAGCAGTTGTAAACATTCACATGCTAATGCTGGAGTCCTCTAGAAGAACAGCAAGTGCTTTTAACCAGAGAGCTACCTCTCTAGCCCCATGTTCACAGTCTTATTACACTCCCTATTACCCCACTGAATAGATAAAACTGGTCTCCTTTTACTGGCAAGCACATTGAGAGGAGTTAAATAAGATGACAGTCTTGCTAACAGAAAAGTATTTGATGATGTCATTAAAAACATACTCTTCTGTCCCTCATAAAACTGCCCTTCCTGTAATTCAGAAATTTCACCTACCTCCCAAGAAAGTATGACAAAATACACAAAGGGGTTCTAACACTAATTGGTGTGGACTTCCTTAGAAATTCAAATTTTGTTCTGGAATTATATATAGGCTACAGTGAAGAATTGTGGAACTAGAACTCAACTCATTTTGATGTTTACTTTCCCAGCTCAAAATACAAGAAATGTTGTTTTAATGTGCTTTGCTCGTGAATGTAATTGGGTTGTTTTAGTTTGCAACCTCATAATCATGCTATAACTTGTCATGGTTAGCTCCACACATTTACTAAGACATACAAAGCACATTAGGAAAGGCATAAGAGAGCTCTTTCCTTTGAGCATTACATTTGCCTGTATTTCTAAGCTGCAGTATGAATTCAGCTTGACACATATGTCCCTGTGTCCACTACCTGAACACCATTTTGTAGTTGTGACAAAGAATATAACAGAATACAAGAGAACCTCTGAGGAAGATCACTTCATAAAGCATTGGGGTAGCCTGGTCAACAGGAGCTATTTGGGTTTGAGAGAGATTAGAGGTATGTGCATGGACCTAAGAGCCAGTAGGAAAGTGGCTAATGGGGACCAGAACTACAAAGCTTGTGGACCAAACAGAAACTCCCGTTTATCCTAATGACACCAGGAAATATGCTGATGGCTCAGACCCAGGTCTTGTGTGATGTGATCTCTGTTTGAAAGTGGAATGTTCTGTAGGAAACAGAGCAAGGACAAAAGAGGTGACAGGGAGACATTTCCAAGAAACCAGTAACATTGGCAGCCACTAATGTATAGCTGAGAATAACAACAAGCTGAAACTATTATAGAATGTTTTGGGGCACTTCTAAAAGTACAAGAGTGAATTAGGAGGTATCTGGAAAAGCGTGTATTATGCTGTGTGTTAATTAGTACAAGAAAAGCTATATATGCAGTATTAGCACAGAGAAACCAGAGCCTACCATATAAGGCCAGGAACCCTGCACAAAGGAGGCAGGTTTTTCTTAGTTCCAGTTAAGTTGAACTTTCCTTAAGAGAAATAATAACCAGACTTCGAATCAGCTCTTGGTGTCTTAGGAAACCACAAAGATAACTTCTCCTACTGCATGCCTAGAATCTGTCACAAAAGCAAAGATTAATCCCCAAATTGCTGGGCCATGAAATTCATCCAAGTTAAAGGGTAGTGTTTTATAAATCCATTCCTGTGATCTTCCATTGTAGACACAACCACACTGCAGTGAAAATACTTAGAATCAGATCGTGTCTGGTGTGTGCCAAGCCTTCTTGGGAAGTAAGATTTAGGAAGACAGTGACATTTTTTTTTTATCATGATCGGATTTTAGATTGCTTTTGTATGTACACTTGCTTGAATCATGCATGATTCCTCAAAAACAGCTGTAAACACACTAAACTGTGCCATGAGTCAAGGTGAAGTTCACTTGTGTTTCTCCCTAATTTTAAAGTATATTCCAAATAACCAGATGGATCTGGGTAGTGATGTGGTGAAGTGTTCACATGGGGATGTTCATATTGTAACACCTTCAGTTTTTATATATATTTATGAACGCTTATGCCACATCTTGAGGCCCAGAAGCTAAGTGCTTTGAATACCCATGTTGCCCAACCTTTGGTCTTAATTGGTAGCACTTGCCCAGGATTTTCAGGAGGAAAGTCAAATTCATGTTTTGATGGAACTTGAAGCCCTTTAGACTGTCTAGATTTTCATGACCAGACCCAGCATAGTATGAAATTTCTGTATTCAACCCAATACTGAATGTTTTGTGAAACTCTTAAAATATAAGAAACTCTCTTTGTCTTCCTTTTGATCCTCTGATCTGATAAGTTTTCTGAGAAGTAGCTGTTTACCTTGTCTTAGAGCCGAGCAGTGACTGTGCAGATATACTGCTCCAGTGTGCAGTACCTATGGCCCGAACATCAGCCTGGGTGCATTTCAAAAAGGCATCATTAACAATTCTGTTCACCCTGAGACCTTCTCTCTTTTTAGGTCACATCATGCTAACATTCTCAGTAGTGGCAGGAATCAAATTTTTTCAATAAAATAAAATTGAAGATTTTTGCTAATTTCTCCATCTTCAAGCAATTCTGGGAAGACAACATTACTGTTACCACTTTGCCATCTCTGAAGCTTACAGGGTTCACAGAATCAATTCAAGGACATACAGTGAGGACGAGGTCACCCACAAGTTTATTCTGGTTTAATAAAACAAATGCAAAAATTTTTCTTGCTAGAGATAGAAAAGTCTCAGTGGTAGAGTGACGTCCTGGGGTCCAGTCCTCAGACCCCAAATTTTGGTGAAACTGTAGTTGTTATTTTTAATAATTTACCTATGTTATTGACACTCCATTTGCTTTTTATCATGGATTTAGAATTTAAGATTTACTCTTCAAGTAGAGGCTGGTAGATTCCTTTGCTTTCGAGATCACCCTGATCTACATAGGAAGTTTCAAGTCAACCACTGCTATGTGGTAAGACAATTGCAAAAAGAATATATATATATATATATATATATATATATATATATATATGTATGTATGTATGTATGTATGTATGTATATATATTAAGGTTAACTGGTTTAAAGATGGAGCTAAAATGACATTTTTCTTTTATTTAGGCAATCTAAGTCAAATATGTCCATTGTTTTGTTCCCTCACCTCTACTGGCACCAATGGCTCTATGTGTGTTGTGTGTCTATGTGTCTGTGTGTCCTTCTACTAAGATATGCTTCCTCCCCCTTATATGAACTTATTCTTATCTTCAGTCTAGACTTTACTTACATGTTTTCACCTCTTAGAAACATAAAAAGAGAAACAGCCTCAGAATGAACAGAACTGTTAATGGTTTCTTTTGAAGCAAGCAGTTAACCCACACATATCAACATAGACTTCACTTTATTAAATTATATAAAATATCAACTTTTTTCTTATTCTCAAACACAGACCTATTGGTGGGACTGAGGTGGGGTCTTTTAGGTTTCTTTGAAATTTTATGCATCATTGAAAAGTAATAAACTTTGCATACAACACAGTTTTAAATTTTTAGACTTTTTTTTCCCTCAGAATAGGTTTACCAACATTGAATCATGGTATAAATTTTATTTGTTTAAACAAGTTGCTCAGTTGTGTCCCAAAGTGTTTTGTAAATTAATATTCACACCAATAATGTTTGTAGTATCTCCCAAACCTAAAATCTTTTTTATATCTGAGTGTTAGAGTAGCCTATCCTAACAATGGATAATAAATGTTTCAATATGTATTCAAAAATAAGTGCTTCAGATGCTTGTTTAGCGTTTTAAATAAATAAGTGAAATACAATTTTTTGTGATACACTATTCTCAGATGGCATGTTTTGACTTTTTTTGACAAAAAAAATTATTAGTAACTTAGTAATAAAGTAAAACCTTGGTGCAAACTGGAAGAAAATGGCAAGGTAAAGTACTTGGTCATTTTAAATATAATGAAATGTACTTTTGTATGCTGAGGAATGACATCTGATTTGGTCCCTACTACAGCAGGTTGTGCATACCAAGCAGTTGTAGAGAACAAGACTAACAGACATGTGATCAGTAATGACTAAAAGCAAAAGATGCCTGTGAATTAAAAGATGGCTGCTAATCAATGATGTGATAATGGAAAGGTGGCATATGATCATCCAACCTCTATACGTACATTTATGGTGACACCTTAAGGACCAAGAGTCAGTACATAGTCGTGCTCTATCTGTATGCACAGAAGAGTTAAGCACTTGTTCCAATTGGAGGCAAACATCAGAGTAGCTCAAATTCTTAGGTAAAAGTGGACCAGACGTACTAGGTCACGCCCAAGTCAGGTGGAAGGTGGGGACCCGATCCTGTCAACTTCCACAATGTCTTTGTGACTGCCCTGACTTCTGCTGAATTAGTAGGAGAAAATGGAAAGGGAGTAGGGAGATTCCCATGGAGTTAAAGAGGATGAGAAGATTGCTTCATAGTGCCTGTAAATGCCTTGGGTTGATTATGTGGTGTCTGAACATGTGCTGGTTGCTACTGTGGCTCCATCATACAAGGCCAGACAGATGATGCTCTTAGAACAACCCAAGGGGAGGAAACAAAAGAGCCTATAAAACAGAAAAGTGCATTGTAAAAGCACCTGAAGAAAGTACCACTGTATTGACATTGGCCTTATTTTGTGCTCTGTGCCCTGGTTACCGTGACTATCAAGAGAGCAACTCTGGCAACACAGGAGGATCTGGCCAGTTCTAAATGTAATGTCTAAGCCCAGGGGCCATATTTCTTCACTCTTTGGATAATTTTGGTTCAAAGTATATCCCTTAACAAGCTCCCTGCTTCAAAAGCTCGAAGCCTCTTTGTTTTGTTATACTTGCCTAAACAGGTCTCCCCAAAAGCTACGTTGTAAATACCATTTTATTACTGTCTTCTTTGCTTTTAAATGTAGACTACTGAGTACATTAATGTGGTCTAACTTTGGCCACTAATTTCTCGTGTTTTCTTGGATTAAGTTTGTGTCTTGACAAGCTTTATCTTGGCAGAGCATGCAAGGCAAACATGGATACATGTGTTGGGTGGACTAATACACTGTGGAAAGGATAGAAAGACATGGTAGTTTCTTACTAAACTACTGCTTTAAAGTGTTGTCTTTTCATTTAAAAAACCTTCTGGGTGTTCTATAATCAGAACTTTGATTTGTCCTCTGACTATTCAGAGAATGTTTTAAATTTCTAGACAGGTGATTTTTTAAATCCCATTGCTTTCATTGATTTAGGGTATACAAAATTGTGGTTAGAAAATACTGCATATTGAGTGCTATGTTTTTGAAGACTCTCTGTATACACTATAATGTGACATACTTACTTTGTAAGAAATAAATTGTCCATTGCTTTGCTAGTAACTCAACATGAAACTGTATCATCCATGTAGATTTGATGGATCTTTCTTTAGAGATCTTTCTCTACAGGTACTCTTAAGTTTACCCTGTTTTAAGAATTTCTATGATTGATTTTGATTTGTTAACTTGACAAGATTTAGAATCACCATAGAAACTAACATCTGGGCATATCTGTGAGCAATCTTCCAGATTGGGTTAATTGATGTAGAAAGGCGGACAGCACCATTCCATGGCTGAGGTCCTGAAACTAAATAAAAAGAGAAAAGTGAGCTGTGTGGCACCCATCTCTCTCTGTTTTCTAGTCCTGGATGCAATGACCAGCTGCTTCAACCTTCTGTTGCCCTGCCTTTCCCACCATAGACAACTATCTTCCCTAAAACTAGAAGCCTAAATAAACTGTTCCCCCTTAAGGAGCTTTGGTCAGGGATTCTGTCACAGAAACAAGATAAGTAATGAACACACAAGTTCTAATGAATCTCCATCCTCTGTCCCCTTGAATTTTAAATGTTTTGTTTTCTCTGTATCTTTAATATCACGGGATTGCATGCATCACAGGGGTGAGGTCCGTCTTACTATGGATTACAGCTGTGTAAACTTAAACATCGCTTACCACATCAACATTGTGGTAGCTTTGATCAAAGTTGATTGTAAGCCAGTGTGGCTCCCAAAGCTGACGACTCTTGTTTTGTTGTGGTTTGCTACCTTACTAAGCGTCTTCTGAAAGACTGCTTTCCCTTTTATTCTAGTTTGCCAAGGCACAAGTAACAGGCTTACCCAACTGGGCACTTTTGAAGACCACTTTCTCAGCCTGCAGAGGATGTTCAACAACTGCGAAGTGGTCCTCGGAAACTTGGAAATTACCTATGTGCAAAGGAATTATGACCTTTCCTTCTTAAAGGTTGGTTCATTGAATCCGGTCGTCCTACTTAATCAGTATAAAACTTAACATAAGCAGACTGAAGCTGTAGTCAAATGACTTGAGGTATGTAACTTGATCTGAAGGAAGCCAGAGCTCCCAGGGACTACACATGAAGGTGAATTTTATGAGAAGTCCACTCTGCCAGCTGGGACGATGGTTTGTGGAAAGTCAAGTTATTTGTGGAAAAGAAAATAGAACTGAAACCTACCTAATGTTCCATGGTTCTCATAGATAGTAGCACTGACTGCTAGCCATTGTCTCAGCCAGATGGTGTTGACATACCAGCTTTCCAAATAATAACAACGATAAATTTTTAAAACCGTTTTGCAGTATGCACCTATGTGTGGCATAAATACACCATAACTATCAGGAATTTATATCTACTTTACAAAATTTCTAAATATTTTTTAGTGAGCCATTAGGAACCAACCCCAAAATACTCAAATTCTTTCTTTATTTTCTTTTTACTTATTCTCCCCCACCCCCATTTTTTCTTCCACAAGAAATCATGATCAATACATTCAAGGTAATTCTTCTCACTTCCATTTTCATTTGGGTCAAAGTGGGAGTCACCGAGTGCCAAATAACATGCTGTTTCCTTACACAGGCTTCTAATGCAAATACAAAAGAATCTTTGCAAGCCTGCCACTCCCTTTACCCAAGTACAATTGTCTAAGTGTCTTAGGTTTTTCTGCCACACAAATGATATTTTGACATTAAATGGGGCTCCTGGACACACCTTTTGTCCTCTCCAGAGCAAACTGAGAAGTCTTTGCTTTCTCTCTTAGACCATCCAGGAGGTGGCTGGCTATGTGCTCATTGCCCTCAACACTGTGGAGAAGATTCCTTTGGAGAACCTGCAGATCATCCGAGGAAACGCTCTCTATGAAAACACCTATGCCTTAGCTGTCCTGTCCAACTACGGGACCAACAAGACTGGGCTTCGGGAACTTCCCATGCGGAACTTACAGGGTAAGAGGCAGAGCATTGGGGGAGAGAGGGATTCTGATGTCATTGGGCAACAGTAATTTGGCATAAGTAATGAGTTGGAAAGAGATTTCAGCCAGGTAAAAATTAGTTCTTCCACAGATGAGGATTAATATCCATGCTTTCAGAAATACAGTCAACCTTGGGAAGTGAGTTTTTGTTGGACGTAATCTTGAGCCAGACGCAGAGAGCACATGCAGTTATCCCCTCATCCTGTGCAGACCTATTCCCAGACAATACAGATGTCTGAAACATCAGGTATCCCACATCATACGTACCATGTTTCTTATTTTTTACTTTTTCTTTTTTTTGAATCAGTGTGACTCTTGTCACCCAATTCATTGATTAGGTACATCTGGATACTAACAACAATAATAAAAACTAGCAGAACAATTTGGGTGCTGTGTGAATTCAAATGCTTGTGAATTTGGTCATTTGATGTTTCTCCCAAAGTGGACCAAAAGCAGTCGAACACAGAGACATTCGTGGGAGAGAGGTTTAATGTACTTACACCTTTTTTCCATGATAGAGGCAGGTCTGAAGGTTTATATTGGTACATGGAAACTCAGTGTGAGTTAGAAAGCAAAGGAAAGGTTTTAAAGTTAGAGAGGAAACTGGGGAAGATGGTCGACAGAGGAAATTCGGGAAATGTTTCTCAAGTATGTTACTCAATGCCAGGCCTTCTTTCAACGTATTGTACCCTGACATCTTACAGATAAAGATATAGACTCGAGTTCTCCATGAGCCCTGTGCCCATGCCTGGTTCTGTCATCTCTGTGTGCCCTGCAGTTCTGACGGGGAAGCAGTGTGCACTGGGAAGGAGACAAGGCGCAAAGACAGAATGTAGAGTGGGAGCCTAGCGGTGGCCGAGCTAGGATGCAGCCACATTACTAAGGGGAGGAACTCGGCCAGCAGACACTTCCTTCCGCAGCTCCCTGCTTTACACACCCTATAAACTGCCTTCAGAATTCCCACCCACCACTCTAACTACACTGAGCACCCACACATGTTTCTGAATTTGTGCTTACATCCATTTCTTCCCATATGCACTTTACATGAAACAGCCTGTTTGGTACTTTTGGCATGCCTCGTTCTGCCTGCCTTGCATGTGAGGAGGCCAGGCAACAGTGGTTGTCTCCTGGAGCCAGGCTGTCTGTGTTCCAGCCCCAGCTCCACCACTCAGCACCCAAACAACCCTGCAGATGTTTCTTCACCTGTGTTTTTCCCTGCATCTTAGTGCCCAGGCCTCAAAATCGTAGTACCCATATTAGCAAATTCACACCCTATGTGTTGACAAAATCATCTCTATTACTACAGGCAAAGAAAGAATCAGCTATTTGGGTTCCTTCTATGTGTGTGTGTGTGTGTGTTTGTGTGTGTGTGTGTGTGTTTGTGTGTGTGTGTGTGTGTGTGTGTGTGTGTGTGTATGTGTGTGTGTTTGTTTGTGTGTGTGTGTGTGTGTGTGTTTTCATGTGTGCATGTTCTTCTCCCGGACTAACCTTAGTTTTATAACGAAGGCAGGGTTATAATCACATAGGTCCCAGTCATTTAATCTAGGACTATTGTAACAACTGAGCATTACCTGAATGTCAACATAAAAAGAATAGATTTGACTTTCTACTCACTTTCTTTCCTGATTCAGTTAGGCAGAAATGGCTACTAAAGCCACACACACACACACACACACACACAATCTAGTACTGTTGACTTCCCGTTCTGTGCCTCCTTGTCGCTTCTCTTGGTTGTCACTGCAGCCTTGACGTGCCTACCCCATGTTGCTGTGTTTAACCTCTTACCTCTGGTTCCTCCTGTTTCTTTCTATCATATCTCTGTCACCTCTACCTTCCAGGCCAAGCCACACATCAGCCCTTTCTGGCCTGCCTGCCTTCCTTCTGAATCTTGTCCATCCCCTGTCATCTCTCAAAACAACTGCTACCTGCCGAAGATCTGCTATTCTCTGCCTGCTGGAAGCTGTCAGTGCTTCCAATTTCCCTATCCTCAAAACTACACTCTGAACATGTGCAAGTCTGCTCTCTTTGCTACCCTAGCCACCTCTGCAAGCTTTCCCAGAGAATCCCCCCCTTTTCCAGTCCCCACTCTATGCAGACAGGTGCTTCCATTCCCTGCCTTGGGGAGCTGAGATCTCTTTTGTGTCAATAGTTGGGTTTCTCCACATTCATGGTTTTTACTTTCAATTTTAAATTACTGTATATGTGTGGGAGTCAGGTGTGCTCAGGTGACCGCAGAGGCCAGAATCATTGAATGCTCTGGAGCTAAAGTTACAGGCAGTTGTGAACCATCCACTGTTGATGCTAGGAACCAAACCCAGATCCCCTGGAAGGGCAGTGTATGCTCTTAGTAGTTGAGCTGTCTCTTCAGTTTTTTTCCCAACTAAATGATATCCATTGGACCTCAGTGAGAATTAGTAGATACCTATCTCTTTGTGCATTTCAATTTCCAGAGAGAAGCCTGTAAGTCAAAGCATCTTTGCAAGTCAGAGCATCTGTGGATTTTGTATGCGTGGTTCATTCTATGTTTATTCCTTATGTTTCTCTTGTAGCTTCTCCCTTTGAACAAATTAGACTTTTTCTCAACCCTGACCTTGTTATGTCATCTCATTTCTTCTTTAAAACAACTGTATAGCTTCATGTGTTCAAACAAATGTATTTATTTGAGTCTTCCTCATGCATTAAAATTTTTATTTCATATCACATGTAGACTCTTCCTTTTTTGGCGGAAATCCTCCAATGGCACCTGAGAGTACATCCAGTGACAATCACTCTGTCTTGATCTTAAAGGTCCAAATGTTTCTGCCTTCCACCTTGATCTTCTGTCCCATCTTCCTCTCCACATCATCCAATCACTCCACTCCAACTGAGATGGCCCCAGAACTACAAGTCATCCTATGTTTGTCCTTCCTGCCATGCACACTGAAAAAGGCCTCCTTCCCCTACTGCATTTCTAAATTTCACAACCCAATCATTAAAATATCCTAAAACTTTCGGGTCAGTATCATGAAGAGTTACTTCTCATATCCCTATCAGATCTTCTACAGGGTCTCCTTTGGGAACGTCTGTATTTGCACACTGAAAACATTAAACAGAACATCAGAAATATAAAGAAATGAGCATAGGCACTGTGAATTAACAGGAAGAAAGGTGTTTGATCAGTGTGGTTTTACTCATGCAGAAATCCTGACTGGTGCTGTGCGGTTCGGCAACAACTACCTTCTCTGCAACATGGAGACCATACAGTGGAGGGACATCGTCCACAATGTCTTTCTGAGCAACATGTCAATGGAATTACAGAGCCACGTGAGCAACTGTGAGTGCATCTTTAACCTTCTAGTAGCTTCAGATCCTCTGGTAGGCTGAAGTGGACAGTGTTGTGGTGGGAAAGAGAATATTAACTTTAGGTCACTTTCATTACCGTACAAGAAAAATAAGTAGTGAGCAAATGTTCTGTTCATTAGAGGAGATTTTATGCAAGACAATAATATAACTTTTTTCATTGTTCAATACAACAGACATCATTCTCGGGGTAGTAAAACCTTCCCAAGACTATTAAGCAGAGAAAACCTGCATCTCTACAATGTAAGTTGCAGTGACTGTCTCCTGGTACAGGACATATCCTCTTCCATCTTCTAGGCATTGACCAGTCACGCATGCTTCTCACAGTGGCACTGAGGTCATTCTGATGGACTCTGCCCATCAGCATATCAGTGTAAACATTCTAACATGGAACCAGAGAGGAGAGATCTCCATATTTTCCTAAATGTTCTCAACCTGTCCATGTCCCATGCCTCAGGCAAGTCCCTGCAACTGAGGACCCTACAGAGGCCAGAACTAAGCTCAGGGATGCAACCTGTGGCCATTGCTAACACTGTCTCTGGAATGATGTGTTTTCAATTACAAAACTCCAACAAGCCTACAGATCTTTTGATACTTTAATATAAAGTACATCCTGTTGCTGAAACTATAGGCTGTGTACAAGTTGAGTTTGGACCTCCAATGGAGGTGGCATGAATTACAAAACCATCAACTAAAACTTCTTTACTTGATAGTTTTATTTTTATTGATACATTGATTAAATGAAAATGTAGGAAATCTGTCATCTTAGTCATTTTAAGTGACACCCTAAAAACATTATATGTCCATATTGTTTCTGCAGTCACAACTACCATCCATCTTCAAATCTCACAAATCTGAAACTGGAGCTCATTAAAGAGTAGTGACCTATTATCCTTTCCTCCCAGGGCCTGGACAACACAACCCAATCCTACTTTATGTGCCTAGTGTAGATACCTGATGGGAGTAGAATATATATATATATATATATATATATATATATATATATATGTATGTATGTATGTATGTATGTATGTATGTATGTATGTATGTATGTATATATATACATATATATATATACATATATATATATATATATTTGTGTCTAGCTTATTTCATTTGTTTTCATGACCTCAACATTTATCCATATTGTAGTTTATGCCAGGAGTTTTGTTCCTTCCAAGGCTTGAAATAGTTCATCATAAGCTTGTACTACCTTTGGTTTGTCTGTTTGTAGGCACTTGGACTGACTCTGGATAATGTTGCTGTGAGTGTGGGTATTGAGTCTTTTGTTTTATAAATATGTATTATACCATGATGACATTGACAGTATAAGAAACCTAAAGTATTTTATAAGGGATTTTTGTGATTACGTGTGAAATCAAGCTTAGCAGTTTTTAATATTTTTGATGTATAATGGGTGAACTAAGTCATACATATTTAAAATATTACATAGAAAGTCTGTGGAGCTGAATTTACCACTGATAAAGTCAAGTACCTCACAATGGCACATTTACTGGTGTATAGAAAACCCACAAAGGAATGCTGAAAAAATAATATGCAAGATTCAAATGTTTTAACATTTGCCCTCTGAACTTGTTAGGTATTAATTAAATATCAAATTTAGTTCTGCTACTGAAATAAAAATGCCTAAGTTTGAAGAAGAAAAGGTTTAGTTGGTCTCACTACTTTGAAGATTTCCTCCACAGTCAGTTGGCTATAGTATTCCTGAGCCTATGGTGAGCACGTATGTCTTGATAGGAATAGGACGTGGAAGTATTCTCACCTTATTGTGCCATGATCAAAGGAGAAGGGAGGACAGGTCAGGGCCATATTGCTCTTTTAAAGACATTCATTGCCTTCAATGACTGGAATTCCAGTACTGCCACCTTTTTTTTTTAATACAGCATTTTATTTATTATTTGAGAATTACATACATGTATCTAAGTAATGTGATCACATTCGATCCCCTTACCATTTTTTCAACTCCTCTGTTCCCCATGTCCTCATCCCACTTTCATATCTTGCTAAAATAATCCACAAAATACAATTAGTGCTGCACATACATGCATGGGTGTAGTGCATCCACTCAAGCATCCTTAACCAACCAGGGACCATACCCTCTTCCAGCAGCCAGGGATGGGTTTTTATGATCCCTTCCCCCTCCCATGCTTGTATGGTGACAGGCTTGGTCTTCTGCAGGTCTTGGGCATGCAGCCACAGCTGCTGTGAGTCCCTGAGAAGAACAGCTGTGCTGTGTCCAGAAGATGTTGTCCTCCAGCAGTCCTCCCTGAACTCTGGTTCTTATCAGCTTCCCACCCTCTTTTCTGTGATGTTCTTAGAGCCTTAGGGCTGTGAGGCAGATATCCTATTTATGGCTGAGCATTCCATAGACACTCTCTCTCTGCACTTTGACACTTGGGAGTCTCTGTAGTAATCATCATCTACCACACAAAGAAGCCACTCTGGTGAGGACTGAGCACTAATGGCTCTAGAGATAAGTATTTGGAGGGCAGTTTGATGCTATTTCAGTTTAGCCAAATAATAGTAGGAAGTTCTTCCCTGGAGCTCAGGAGATCCTGGGCCATGGGTTCCTGGCCAGATTTACAGTACCAGGTATGTGCTTCCTTCTGCGGAGTGTGTCTTATGCCCTACTAGAGAAGGGTTAGTTTCCCCTCATAATATTCACACACATCTTGTCAGGGTAGTCATTAATCATGTCTCTTAGAGTTCCCATTGCCTCTCTCTGTGACATAAAGCATGGACCTCTAGGAGTCATTATATATCCACACTGTAGCACTAGTCATGAGAATAAGCCTAACTGAATCAATATTGCATAAATAAGTGACATTTTAAGCAAGAATTGATTCAGTAAATTGTTCTGTAATGGCAATGATTAGGGGACAAATAGCCCAAGTATTAGAGCTGTAACAGATTATTTAAAAAATGAGTAGAAAATACACACACACATTAGAAGATAGGAAACCTCTGTCTCCTGGGTCTCTAACCTTCTACTTCTACGCTCCTCCGTTGACAAGCTGCAGATGCACACTCCTTTTGAGAAGTCTGCATTTCATCTTTAACAACAAACACAGTATTATGAGGTGACTTTAAGATTTATACATGTGAGACATCTGAGATTAAGAAGAGCAAGCATATATTATTGTTGATAAAGTTTACAAATTGAAGTTATGAGAGTGGATTTATGAGAAAAAAAATTTCATCAGCTACTCTGTACATCAATATAAGTTCTAAATATACATATATATTAAATATAGGTAAATATATATAAATAAATATAATTTTTATTTATACATAATATAGGTATAGTCCTAGAAGGAAACATGAGGGTGGATATTTATAATATCAAGTATCAAGTTGAAACACGAGTTCAGATGCCATCAAATAAGCTCTTGTGTGGAATAAAATTATTATATGAGATCTGATTGCCCAAAGAGGATACAGAGCTAAGCAGAATGGTCTCTAAAAGCCTAATAGAGGTATCAAATAACCAGAACCACAGAAGGCCGAGGCGAGAAAAATAAATCTGCTCTGCAGAACTAGTCAACAGCCACAATGGCCAACACGCTAATCCTCATATGTCTCCGAATGATTAATTGCCGATTAGAAAACCTTCTAATTGCAACTGGACATTGACCAACTATAAAAATACAAATATTTAGCAATTACAAAGATTTTCAGACAGATGTGTGCCAACTATTAACTAAGGTTTTATGTGATTAGCCAAGTGACTCACGGAATTAGAATGTTCGCTTCCTGTGGCATGTTCTGCACCACTCCATGGCTTGGAGGAAAGGAGTGTTCATTTACCAGCCAAAACATAACATTACTAAATGTCCAATGACAATTGCCCCCACGCAGCCAGTCAAGACTGGAAGTAGCAAGGTGAGTGAGTGGACACTGAGCCAATATGGTTAGAGAAGCCTAATCAGGTGGCAGCTTTTTGTCACTTGTGTTGCTGTCATGGGTCTAGACAGACAGTACTCTCTGTGATGGGTCCAGACAGACAGACCATACACTCTGTCTTGGCTTCCACAGTTTAAGTAGAAACAAAAGCAGCCCATGGTTCAACATTTTTTTCCCTTTTGCACAGGAGGAGTCCTTTAATTTATCCTACAAACCATCCAAGGCAACTATGAATACAAAGTTTCCAAGCTGTTGCTCCTTTTTTAGAACATTCTTTAGGACCTTGAGAGAGGTGTCATCAGTTCCACATTATTTATTATTTTTATTGAAATTCACTTAACTACTTGATTTTTATTTCAGGCCCTAAGTGTGATCCAAGCTGTCCCAATGGAAGCTGCTGGGGAGGAGGAGAGGAAAACTGCCAGAAATGTAAGTGGGTGCAGCATCAAGACCTAAGAAGCACACCCTGGCGAGGGAGTCCACACTGTATGTGGTCCTCCACTCCTCCTCCACGACTGAACAAGTACAGGCACTTGGCAAAAGACCTAGTGTTAACCACTTCATGGACATCAGTCTTGCAAACCACACAGGCTGAAACTATCTAAGGCTTATTATTTGGGATAATTGAGCCTGTCATTAAATGCATGAAAACCAACCTCTCAAGTGCTCATGGTGACACATGTGATGCCTTGTCCTCTGTCCCAACCTCCCCTTTTTCTGGTACCAATTAATACAGAAGTTTGACAATGTTTATCCAGGGAGTATATGTGTAAAGCCTACTACCTTAAAGACAAAGTTTAATTTACTTCAGTGTGATTACTGCCTCACATAAAGAACCTGGGATTGTATCATCTTCAAAATTGACTATATTCCATTGCCTTTGTGACATACTATCCCATTTTTTTAAACACTGCCTCCTGCCAGGAACTCCTCTTGCTATGTGCCTTCTGCATTGCCAAGAATTCCCTTGCTAATATGTACTGATTCTAAAGCTCCAATAAGACTTGTTTCCGTTATTTCTCCCAAGTGATTTGAGGAAAAAAATGAGAAGAAAAATATACCAAGGGGAGAGTGGTGATTATATTGTGTGGATAGAATTGAATGCCTAGAGGCTGTTCCCCTGCCACTAAAACCCGTTTGTTTCTTTCGGCTGTGTACAAGCATTCCTTGGTGTCTCCAGTAGATGAGCTGCCACCATAGCTCACTGGTGATCTTTCTTTTTCAGTGACCAAAATTATCTGTGCCCAGCAATGTTCCCGGCGTTGTCGTGGCAGGTCTCCCAGCGACTGCTGCCACAACCAGTGTGCTGCGGGGTGTACAGGGCCCCGAGAGAGTGACTGTCTGGTAAGACTATGGCTACTGGGGAGTTGGGCGGCAGATCTGCACACTTGCTGGGCATCTGACTGTGACAGCAGCCTTCCTGTGGCACACATTGTAAAAAAGTGTTGTCATGGACAATCGCAGCAGCACTGTGACAGATGCAGAGAGCCTCTTCTTTAAGATCCCCTGAGAACCATTCCCAGTTACACAGACCTGTGGGTAGTATGACATTTGCACTTCATATTTCATGCCTCTTGGGCTGCTCCCCTCCCCTACCTCATTCCATGGTGTCTCCCCCTTCATGTCCCAACCACTTCTGGACAATCTTGGTAAAAGCTCTAGTGTTAACTTTGCAGATATCAAAGGTTAGTGAATGTCATTCCTGGGGTCCATGATAATCCAAACAAAGCTCTGCTAGGCCCCAGAAAAGAAGTCCACATAAGTCTAGAATATTATATACTTTCTGTAAAAAGAAGATTCTTAGATTCCAGATATTAAACTGGTTCCTGGGGAGTTTTTTAACTTGGGTAGTTTGGGCTGGTTCTAATGGGCAGCTCACGGATAAAACTGTAGATGAAAGAAATCTAACCTTCCTGCGAAGATTCCTGCTATTTGACAATAAATTCTAAAGTATATTCTACTGCCTCTTTATGAGTGAAACCCAGTAAAAACTGAGTTTAAAAATAGTGTCACACCATACATTCCAATATTATGTGTATATTTTGTTATTACCTATAATCAGTGATATATTTTCTAACTGCAAACCCTAGGTTATATCAATTGGGACAGTCAGTATACTTAAAAATGCTTAGTACTCATAAGAGGAAGGTGTTTCTGTCTATTCTGGAAAGGTATACTAGATATTATTTTCTCTCTAATTGAGCATGTGAACACTGATAATTGTCGCTGTCAAATTGACCTACAGGCTGCCTGGCCCTGGGATCCTTTCATTTGGATGCCACATGTAGTAATGAGCTCCCAAGCCTGGTATCCACACATATTGTTCCTTGGACCTGGTAAAGTCATAACTCAACAATCATTAACTTAAAAAACAGGTTTATTTATATGTTAAGTTCTCAATCCATAAGCCCTCTACACAATACACTTACAACCACTGGACAAAGATATAAACTGCCCATCAAGATAAGACAAATTGACCCATAGAAACCCTTAGAAGTAATAACAACCTTTTCCATTTAGAGATGTGCCAAGAGAAACATCCACATCTATTTCCATGTTGCCTCCTCTCAAATCTCTTGCGTACTCCTCCTCTTCCACTTTCCTAGACTTTTCCCCACCTACCTCTCAACTTTCCAATCATGTATTGCCTTGACATCAACCTACAACCACATTCTAGACTAGATATGTCCCTCTTATGACAGGTCTGCCACAAGTTCCGAGATGAAGCCACATGCAAGGACACTTGCCCACCTCTTATGCTCTACAACCCGACCACATACCAGATGGATGTCAACCCTGAGGGGAAGTACAGCTTTGGTGCCACGTGTGTGAAGAAATGCCCCCGTGAGTCCCCTCTTTTACAGAGCATTTATTCTGTCCTCTCTTGTCTCATGTGGGAGTCCTGGGCAGTTTGGGGGCAACCGATATGCTTGTCTTATCATGTAGGTTAGTACCTGCCTAGCTAGGTACAAAGATGAGGACCCCGCTCAGTGATAAGCGATGAAGACAGGGGCAGACTGAGGCAGGCAGGATGCCTTTCTTTAAAGAGTAGCTTGACCTGCACTGAGCCCAGTGTTGTTGGCGGCCAGACTGCATAGCAAAACCCACCTATTGCTTCACCGCAAGTTGGAGAGCCAGCTATAGTAACCCAGAGTGTCCTGGAGCTGACTGACACAAGATCATAACCCTCTGGGCCAATCATGCTTGACTCTGTATTATGCTGGTATTTAACAGATCTAAATTAGAAAAGGCAGCAGACCCACCCACTTGAGCAGAAAAACTTTGGGTTAAGGTTGGGTGTTGGAGAATTTCAGATTTGGTTTTGCTTTGATTTACTCATTTGGGTTCAAGTTTCCTGTGTGTGATGGCGCTGTAGAGATACCTATAGAAATATAGTAACATGGCTCCGTCCCAAACAGAAAAAGCGAAACAACTTATAAAGAGTCTGAAAACCAATCTTGACTTCTAGAAAGGAAATTAAGACAAAAAACATAAAGGGGAAACTATGAGGGTTAGGTTTTGCCTACCTAGGCTTGGATGACAGAAGTTTGTTTAGAAACACAAACAGGCACACACATGGAGAGAATAATAAGTCACTATAAGGTAAATGAAAAGTGAAGATGAAGAAAAACTCACCACAGTCCTACCATAGATAGGATCTTTGTGTGGAGGCTTAGTAACCAGGCCTTTAAAATCTGCAGGAAACTAAACCCACACTAACAAGAGCATATGGCTCACAGATTTAGTACCAATGCCCATATTTTTTTAGCAGTATTTGGGAAACTTAAAATAGGAGCATAGAGTTTCTACTGATACTGTAATCATAAATGTTGAGATGGAGTGCATGAAGGTGAGGGAAGTGGAGACAAAGACTGGGGTACCTGTCTAGGAAGCAGAACACACCGGCCCTCTCATTGTCCCAATGGCAGGTGGGAAAGGACAAAGCTGGTGTCAAACAGAACAAACTGGAGACCCCTCAATGGGACATGGTCTGTCTGATAAGCATTAGTGTGTGTGTGTGCGTGTGTGTGTGTGTGTGTGTGATACATATCCAAGGTTTCCTAATATATCCTAAACATAGACCTGTCAGAGGAAACTTACAGTCAGCAAGGCGTGTTCAGTCAGTGAGCACCCACGGTGGTGTTCCCTCCCACTGCTTGTCCTGTACCTGAGGTGGAATATCCATGTTTCTCTGCATTACCATCAGAAAAGCCATTAAACGGGGGCTTTGTTCCTCTTCTACTTAAAACCTGTCCATCTTTCTCCTTAAAGTCAAGTCAGGACCTTATCAGCAGCCCATACACAGGAGGCCATGGGGATGTTTGTGGAAGGTTAGGAGCACCTGCTGTGGCCTTCAACACCTTCTTTTCATTGCCTCTTCCTCAGGAAACTATGTGGTGACAGATCATGGCTCGTGTGTCCGGGCCTGTGGGCCTGACTACTATGAAGTAGAGGAAGATGGAGTCCGAAAGTGTAAAAAATGTGATGGGCCCTGCCGCAAAGGTAAGCAGCCTACAGGTATACAGTAGGCTTTTTTCTTGACCTTTGTGCCAAACTCCTTTGGCCACCTCCAAAAAAAAACACACCTAACTCCTTGAATTTAAAAAATAAAGATGTATTCTGTCTGTAAAGTAGAAGATAAACTTGCAAAGCCAAATTACATGGTGGAGGTGGGGGAGTCCTCTCAAACCAGGTACAGTGGCGCCACCTGCAGCCCAGGTGTGTGAACTGTCGTAGACAGAAAGGGGAGGGGCCATTGTCTTCCTGACTGTCCAGGGAGAGACTTCAAATCTGACAGAGGTCTGTGACAAGGACGGCCCCAAGCCCTACTCCAGCGACTGACAGGAACACTGACGCCTGTCACAGGACTTCTGGCACCTGGGAGGGTCCTCTCAGGGTGGTTGGGGTGAATTAACAGTGCATGGTAGCAGGGTTCGGCTTCTGCGTGTGCAGACCCAGCCTTCGTGATTCAACAAATGTAAACGGAACACACATCTCTCTTAACAGTTTGTAATGGCATAGGCATTGGCGAGTTTAAAGACACGCTCTCCATAAATGCTACAAACATCAAACACTTCCAATACTGCACTGCCATCAGCGGGGACCTTCATATCCTGCCCGTGGCCTTTAAGGGGTGAGTAGCAGCTGGGAGATACGGATGGATGGACAGACAGCTGCAGAATCAACGTCTGTAAGCCACGGAGAATGACCAATAATCACGTTGCTCTTTGTTTCAGGGATTCCTTCACGCGCACTCCTCCTCTAGACCCACGGGAGCTAGAAATTCTAAAAACCGTAAAGGAAATAACAGGTTTGTACTGGGGTACGCAGAAGCATATATGGGAAGTTAAGTTTTTTTTTTTTTAAGAGACCCCCAGACTCTTCTTCTTCTTCCCTGACATGAGAATGTGGTGTCTGAAGCTTAGCCATTATGGCTGATTCTTCGAGACATTTTTAAAAACCGGTTTCCCTTGGTGCAAATTGAAACCACTTTAAGCCAAGGCTGCTGCAACCATGTTGGATGTGATGTGGACACACAGCATGGTTCTTTCCTGCTCAGACAGTTCATCATCCTTACAGACCCGAATCCCCAGACAGAAGGGAGGATACAAGGTTGAACCCAAGCAGGTAGTGCGGGTTCTCGAGTTTCACAAACTAGATTTCAAATGATTGTCCATCGGTTGATTCTTGGATCTGTGATTGCCACCCGTACACCATTTTCTTCATCTTTGAAGGGGAGAAAATTTGATCTGAAAAACAAGATAGACTTGAAGATCAGAGTTAAATGAAAAAAAAAAAAAATGAATGGAGGCTGTGGTAACAGGAGACTGGAAAACAGTCAGAAGGATCCAGGTGTGTAATCTGATATCCTTCAAGGATGTCAGAGCCAGAGCACTTGGTCAGCCTATCAGGTGGGAGTTGGCCTATGCGTTGAGGGACGGGACAGGAGTCTTTCTGTTTCCTCCACCTGTGGAAGATTGACATGCACTGTTGTCCTTAGTGGTAGGAACAGGAAGTATCACCACCACAGCAGCTTTATCCAAGTCCTCAAATATTCTTTCTACAACAAAGAAACTTCTATCAGTGTGTCTAAGCCTTTCTTCTTCCCTCTAGGGTTTTTGCTGATTCAGGCTTGGCCTGAAAACTGGACTGACCTCCATGTTTTTGAGAACCTAGAAATAATACGTGGAAGAACAAAGCAACAGTAAGTTGGCAATAATAGAAGCCTAGTAGATTTTTTTTTTTATTTCAAAGTTGTCTTAAAGAAGAGGGACAAGTAGCACTAAGATGATCTTCCACCCGGCTTCCCCTGATGTGAACAACTTCCGTGAGTAGGTATGAAAATTAGGACAGGGAATTCCCCCTTATCTGACATCCAGACACATACCTGCAGAATCTTCCTAGCGCTGCTCTCTAGATCTCAGAAACAAGCTATCATGGTTTGGGAACAGTCACCCTTCCATGCCTTTCCTCCATGACGCTCCTTAAGAGTTCACCCTTGGCTGACATAGCGCTCACTACAGCCGCATTTATTTCTGTGGACTTAGAAAGCTCTGCTTGTCTGATTATATCACCTTTAGACAGGTTCCTTGAATGAAAAAGACAAATATTTAACCTGTGTGGTATTTGGCAAATAGAACCACAGCTATTCATTCAATAAACATGACCGGATAGCTGAGTGGTAGGTAGATGGAGAGATACGCAGATTTACTTAAAGCACATTGATGTTGCCGGATGCTGGAAAGCGTGTTCTTGATTTCTAGGAACACTTTAAATAGAGTAAATGAAATGATGCGAAGCCATTGATTCAGTCCTCCAGTTAAAGATAATAAGTGAATGAGAATCTGTCTTTTCCCTGAAGAAATCTAAAAGAATACTCACCGTTTTTCAAAGTTGTGATTCATGCTTTTCACAGAATGATTAGTAACAACTGGAACAGTATTCAGGAGACCTAGGTGGCCCAGAAAGACTCAATTTGAGGGTGGCCCATTGCTTTCCCTATCATGCTCAATGCACTTTTTCTTCTCCACCCCTCTAGTGGTCAGTTTTCTCTGGCGGTTGTTGGCCTGAACATAACATCACTGGGGTTGCGTTCCCTCAAGGAGATCAGTGACGGGGATGTGATCGTTTCCGCTAACCGAAATTTGTGCTATGCAGACACAATAAACTGGAAAAAACTCTTCGGGACGCCCGGTCAAAAAACCAAAATCATGAACAACAAAGCTGAGAAGGACTGCAGTAAGTAGCTGGCCCCGCCTCACCCGCGCGTCCCACCTGCACCGCACATCCCACCCTGAGGTAGTTAGTTGGTTTTAGGGAGAAACACTGAAGAGGTTTTCCCCAAACATTCTATCTGTGTTTTTTTATTTTTTCATCGAATTAAGAGCTGCATATTCGTAATTATAGTACCAGCATCAGACTTGTTTCCAGAAGGTTCTCACCTCACTGGGAGAATTTGCCTTGTGTGGTTTCAAAGTGAAATGTCCTCCGTAGGCTCATGTGGATGAACACGGAGTCCCTCGCTAACTATGTTGTTTGAAAAGGTTGTGGGACCCTCAGAAGGTGGCTCTTTCTGAGAGGAAGTCACACTTGAGGGCTCCACTTCCTGTGTCTTGTCTGCTTCCTATACTTGCAATGAGATCATGTGTTTCTTCATACTTCCGTTGGCATGCTTTCCCTGCCGTGACTGATTGAACCCCTTCTTAAACTGTAAACCAAAACGAACCCGTCTATCCTTAAGTTGCTCCTGTCCAGTATTTGGTTGCAGTGATGAGAAAAGCAGTAAAGAAAACCAATGCCAAGCCGTGGAGCCTTGGCTTTGGTGGATTCGAGGATGTGGTTCTTGGACCTCTGGGACTAGCTTGTGGGAGAAATGTTCTCTGCAAAGTTTAAAACTTTGTTCAAGAAAGCCCAAGGATTTTCTAGGCATTGCTTTAAAGGCCATCCTGGTGGGAGTTTGGAAAAGCATAATGCTGAGAGAGATATGAACAGTAGATACCAAGTTCATTAGATTTCAGAGGAGCACAAAGACACCATTAGAAAATGAGCTAGAGCCCATTTGTGATATCTTCTCGTAACAAATCTGACTGTGTTCTGCCTATTAGTCATTAGAAAGCAATGGCCTAATTTGATTGGTGGAGGATATTTAAAAACAGAAAGAATAGCGTTCAGGCTGTACCACGGCTCCTGCTCACTGCTCTTATCCCGATCTACAGAACACTGGAGAAGAAAGTGGACAGAGAAAAATATGCAGTTTGGTGAGCAAAGGAGAGAATAGAAAAATGTACATAAATCAGGTGCTGAGAAAGCAATTGTACCTGTAAAGGTATTAGCCCATCAAAGAGAAGCCTTGTACAACCACACTGGGACAATAATAACAAAGTACCCTGAGATCAAAAGCTCCCCTCACCAAAAGGTGCATCTTGTGGAAATGTACATCCCCTTGAAAGAAGAGCACCAACACTGAGAATTCTGCTGAAGAGATTGCCTGCTTCTGGAGGCCAAGCTGGCCACTGAAACGGGCAGCCTCATCCCTAGGGGACTGGTTTTATACACATAAAAGATACAAGAACAAAGCAGTCAATCCAGGTGGTGTTTGACAGGCTTGGAGTCATGGAAGGAAGCCATGTAAGCCTGTAAAGATGGATTGCAATGGACACTCTAGGTTTTAGAGATGTCAGGACGATGGAAGACTGCAGGCGTGACATAGAACAGGCCAAAGGGGTAGCTTTTCCACACTGCAAGAGGCAGACCTGGAAGGACAGAATTACAAAGATGTGGATAATTCTTGGGTAATTCTGCAGGGCTTCAGTTTTGCTTTGGTCCAGTCTTTCTTTGCTGTGCTCTGATTCTACTCATGGAAATGGAAACGTTTACTATGTGCCGTTGTAAGTTGGAAGCTTGTGATTGATTTTTTTTTTTTTGATTGCACAGAGGTTGACAATTAAAAGATTGTCTTGAGTCTTGAGAGAAGAATAAGACTAGAGGCTTTTAAACAATATTGATTATGTTGCTGATTTATCAAAGGCAAGTGAGATGGCTGAGCTGAAAAGAACATTGCTGCAAAGCCTAGCATCCTGAGTTCTATTCCCAGAACTCACATGGAAGAAGAGAACCACCTCCCACAAATAGTATTCTGATACAACCACACACACTCACACACACAGAGAGAAGGAGGGTGTGGGGCGTGGGCATGCATACCCTCTACAAAAAATGTAGAAAAATATATTTTAAAAGATATAAGAAGATGGAATTAATGTATTTTTATTATAAGATATTCATAATTCTATGTGGCCTGGGAGCATGGGAAGAGGCCGGAGGGATGGTGTGGTTTGAGTATTTCCCAACAGCCTCATGTGTTTGAACACTTGGCCTCTTGCCTCTACCACTGTGGTGGACATTATCCCTTCTTAAAATGATATTCAAAGAGACCCCATTCTCTCTTAATGTGTGGTCACATCAGTGAGGAAGATAACATATGTTCTAAAGTCTAGGCTACTAAAGTTCTATAATTCTATAATGTAAAAAACTGTAGTATTCCTTATATTATATAATAGGTACAGAGAGTTGTGTGCATACTTTAGCCTTTGATTGTCACAGCCAAGTCCACATGCACACATGTATGCACGTATACACATCAATGAATGTGTGACATTTTACCTTCCTATTCCCAACTCTATTTCTAAAGCAGTAAATTAGATTTGGAAACTGGCAAGGGCACCTGGATCAGTGGCAAGACTCTGAACTCTGGCAGAGGTAATGCTGAGTTCCAGAACTCTGGAAAACTTGGGCTTTGGGAACGTGTCTTGCTTATTTCAATCACTTTGGGATTCTGATTCCCATTTATACATGATGACTTCTGTACCACGGCGGCCCTCAGTGACATGGAATCTTGTATGTGAAGCTCTTGGCATGGTGCCCGGCATACTGCAAGCACCTACAACCTTCCCTGCTGTCAAATGCCAGCTGCCTGTGACATCTATCACCGAAGTCTCCTCAGAGTCAGGTCCAAGTTGCTCTGAACACTAGAGAGAGGAGAGGCCTTGGTGTCCTACTATCTCCAGAACCCTGATGTGTCTTGTGAAGGGCACATAACCCCTCAGAAAAGTATCATTTCTTTTGATCCTTCCTGTTACTGTCCCCTAACTGACCCTATGAATCCCTGTCTTCTCAGAGGCCATGAACCACGTCTGTCATCCTTTATGTTCCTCCGAAGGCTGCTGGGGCCCCGAGCCCAGGGACTGCGTCTCCTGCCAGAATGTGAGCAGAGGCAGGGAGTGCGTGGAGAAGTGCAACATCCTGGAGGGGTGAGACTCTGTTCTTTCAGCCTTTGTGTAACTAAGCCGCCAGGCTGCTTTTAGAACTTTGTAGTTATCCAAGTTATTTTTTTCTGTTTTTCTTGTTATTATCTTTGATTGTTTTATGTTTGGTTTTTGGCAAAATCACATTAGAAATTAAGCTTCTAATGGCTTCTTAATCCAGCTTGTCATGTGTCTTTTACTGAAAATACTTTAAATTTTTATTTCACATAAGTTCTTCGGGATAGAACAGACACGGTGGCTAAGGTAGCCAAAAAGCATGGCATGTGGCCTTTCCTTTCCAGGCCACTATTCCTGCTGAATTAAGATATATCAACATAGAGTATATCCTAATTAATTTCAATTTTATGTACCCAGAGCATAAACTGATCATTGATTTAGTGTATTAAACGATTTTAATACGACCAGGTACATGGACAGTGCTTTGTTTAATAGTAACCAATAAACAGCACCACATATGCATACAATGAAAATTTCAATATCGGTGGAAACTTTTACTTGCTACTGATAATGATTAAAATAAATTACTTGGAAAACTAAATTGAAGGAGCAGAGGGTGACTTTTTTTTCTTTTTAATTTAAGGAAATAGGGAAAGTTATGGTGAGAAAAGCCACATGACTTACAGATGATGATGGGAAGTCATCCATCCTGTTTTATTAAACAGGCATGGACCACAGTTTGTATCCAGAAATGTCCCAGGGCAGGATGGAAAGACCAGCTTGAGTTCCTAAGGCTTTCTTAAGAAACTTAGGACAACTGCCATAGCTGGTGCTTGAACCTGTGGAGTGCTGGCATAGTTCTTTCTCATGTAAATAGACACTCCTATTTGCAGCTTTTAAATCTCTCCATCACACCCAGAAATACAGGTCCCTTTGTGGGAGATTCCTGGTGCTCTACTGTAGCACCTGACCACCCTTCACATCAAGGCTCTTCTGCAGGAGGGGACAAATAGACAAAGCTCAGCAAATCCTCACTCTGGTCCCTTTGGTCTGTCCATATAGGAACCACAGTGGAGCGACACAGAGAGACCAGTCTGATCCTGGCTGTTGGTTTCTCTTGTACACTTCTCGGTTTAGCAGAAGTGAGGCAGCCCTAGTACATTACTTGTCTATTGATACCTTTAGCTCTACAAGTCCTAGTGTTCCTCCATGGGCCTGCCATATAGGACGCTTAAATGATAGTGTGTGTATAGACCTAGCACGTTGGGATTCCCTAACCCTTAGTAGCATGTAGTATAGTGGCTATCTACTGTGTTTCTCAGTCCTTGACAATGATTACTGTTGCAATTCTTGGGCCCAGGGAGTCTGAGACCCTTGTCTCTAAAATCTTGGCACTACTCTGGAACTCTTACAACAAGCACAACCTGCAGTTTCTCGTCTCCTGCTCTGTAGTTGTCCATCCCTCGGTTTCAGCTCTCCATCCTCTATTTCTGCCATCCCTATCATTCCTGTCCTGGCCCCTGCCAAGCTGCTCAGCTGCCTCTTCACCTGTCCAGCAGCTGGCCACGTGCCACTTCTGCAGCTCAGCCGATGGCCACTGCACCATGGGTTCCTCCAGCACTTCTTCTATCTCTTCTGCTTCTTTCTTGATGAGGCCAACACAAGCCTGAACCACTAAAGCAGGCAAAGGGAAAACCACTTGGGCAAAGCCTACTATTGGATTAATGTATCTAACACTACAATACCAGGAGAGGCAGAACTCGGGAAGATGTTTTCCCGAGCACCCAGAAGTGAACAAGCTTGATTTTTTTTTTTTTTTTTTTTACCTATACCTTGGTCTTAGTAACCATTTCTTTCTAGTGGTCTTAGAGGGAAGGGATGTCTCATAAAGATGCTTTTCATAGTTGGTTTTCTTACCTAACATTCAAAACTATGCCTATTTTTTAAAATGTCAGTAAAGAACTCTGATTATAAATGAAGATGTCTGTGGGATGACCCCAGCACATTCTATTTCAAAGCAGTTCCAGTATTCTGACCCTTTGACCTTAAGATTCTTTTGAATTTCTGAGATAGGTCACTTGTGTTACTTGAAATAGTTGCGGCCAGTCAGGGTAGGGCATGATCTCTTCATGTGTTCTTCTCCCAGGGAACCGAGGGAGTTTGTGGAAAATTCTGAATGCATCCAGTGCCATCCAGAATGTCTGCCCCAGACCATGAACGTCACCTGCACAGGCCGGGTAAGAGCCGTCTGAGGTTGTCCACTCTTGAGGGCATCAACAGGAATAGCAATGGTCAAAACCATACCTAGTAGGAAAGATGGCCATGCAGGACCTTCGCAGGGGAGAGTTGCACATGATGTGATCGTGAAAGGTGGCTATGCTGATACCACACACCTGTCTGTTCAGTGTCCCACACCCATTTCACCTTGACCAGTCCCTCACTGTGCCACAGAGCATTCTATGCTGGGGTTGAGACAGTGCCAGGCAGCTTTCAATCAAACACCAGCAAAGTATTGTTTAATAAATTTGAGTTACATTTTTCAAAGAAATTTCAGCCTTAACCAAAAAAAAAAAAAAAAAAACAACTCAGTAACTTATTTACACATAGAGCGGCAAACTCATTAGAAACGTAAATGAGAATTCGGGTTCCCCTGATAGCAATAACCTGTTAATACTTGATACTGTGCACAGGCAGGCCTTTGATTCAGTTTGAGTTCCAACAGCAAAATCTAAACCTCCTCAATTGAAACATGTTTCTGAAGCTGCCCATCAATCAAGCAGAGTGTAACCGAATTGAGTTAAGCAATCCGGGCTGTTGGCATGACTGGTCACCACGTAAGCCCTTGGTCTACAGGCATCCAGGACATTGGGCTGGACTTTCACTGGGGCAGTGAAACAATTGCTGCTTTTGCTTTAGTTTTCCAGCTGCTCTGGCTTTGAGTGTGTTCAGCCTCTGAGCGGACAAAGCTGAGCCGTTAAGGGGACCAAGGGAAAAAGCTTTGCCTAACCGCTTTAATTCAGTCCCTGTGCACGGTGTGAAGCGCATTACCCCGGCAGTCCCCTGCCTTTGTTTCTCGGCATTCTAAGTTTTACAGACAGAACCTGCTGTTACACATTCACAGTCCATTCTGTACTCAGCGGTGCCATGTGTCACCTTCTTTTCCCTGAAATACAAAGGAGGGTTGCTCTTGGGTGTGCCCCAGCAGGTTGACGTCTGGCTTCCCTCAGCAATTCCTTTTAACTTCATGTGTGATAGCCAAGAAAGATACAGTTGTTAAAATACATGTAGACCAACCAAGGTGACTTTGACAAGTATGGTGCCCACAGTGTCTTAAAATAAGGTACAGAATGTACTTTAATTCATGTTTGGGTATAATAAATGCATTTGCTTTATCTAAAAATATATTCACATTATATAACTGTGTTGGAATGGAGTGGCTGAAAATCTAATAGGAAATAAAATAAGCCCTATTCTTCCTCGGCAGACTATAGCATCCAAATAAGATAGATTTGTGTAAATGATCACAGTTAACTAACAGTGCATTTGAGAGCCAGCAAAATGATAAAGGCACTGGCTGCCCAGCCTGATAAATTCCATCAATGAGCTACACACAGTGGAGGGAAATCAACAACTCTCCACTGACCTCCACATTTTCATCCACACACACGTAAGCACAGCTACATAATTAATTAATTTAAATTGCATATTTCAAAAAGCAAATTCAAGTCATGAACAGTCAGTAAAAAGTAGCTCATCGTGGACATAGCAAGCAAGAGCAAGCACAGAACTTGTCATATATGTTAAGAACTTTTGCATTGGGCTGGAGAGATGCCTCAGTGGCTAAGAGCACTGGCTGTTCTTCTAGAGGACCTGGATTTGATTTTCACCACCCACATGACAACTCAGAGCCACCTGCACCTCCAGTTCCAGGGAATTGGATACATTCTTCTGTCCTCTATGAGCACCAGGCATATTACTACACGTGGTGGTCAGACATACATGCACATATACAAGAATAATAAAGAATATATTATTTGGCCCTTTTCTCATAGTAAATATCATAAATAGAAAGTTATTTTTAAAAGAAACAAAAGATCTGCAACCTTTTCTATACCTTGACTCAGGGGCCAGACAACTGCATTAAGTGTGCCCACTACATTGATGGTCCACACTGTGTCAAGACCTGCCCAGCTGGTATCATGGGGGAGAACAACACCCTGGTCTGGAAGTATGCAGATGCCAATAATGTGTGCCACCTCTGCCATGCAAACTGTACCTATGGGTAAGTATAGAATGGCCACAACAACAGTGTATGAAAATGCGTTTCCTGGAAATGTCTACTAAATTTTCAGGCAGGAGGTTACATAGGGTTGGTTGCATTCTAGGCAGGACCCTAAGATGCTTCAAGTCAACGCTCATGGTGGCAGCAGTGGCGTGTGGGTGGACAGGTCTCGGACTGGTGGGTATATCATTAAGCATCTCAGGATGTTTTTTTTTTTCCTCAGGTACTCTTAGTTCTTTGACACTGCATGTGCCAATGGAAAAGGTGTCCGGCTGTCACCTCTTCCCCACTGTCTATGAATAGGGTTGGGATAGGGATGTTGTGGGCTGGGGATGGGAAAGAGGCTGGAGATACAGCTCAATCAGTAACATGTGTTTAATGCAAGCATGGGGACTGTAGTTTCATCCCCAATAGCCATGTAAAAGGTGTCAGTGGAAATTCTTATAACTGTGACTGTTAGGACAATTAGTTCTCTAGGAAAACAATCATACTATCTTGAAATATTTTTATCTTAATTTTTTCCCCAAAAAGTCTCTGATTGTGTAAATAGAATCTTCAGAATCTCCAGAATAATATCAGAAGTAATGATAGTTGAAGTCAGCTTTTGAGATACAATGGTGACAGGTAGAATAGCAATGTTTCAACCTTAGGAATAGCTTTGGCCACTGGTCTGCAACTCCAGTTATCCTAATAAGGAAAAGAGTCTTTTAAAGTAGTACTTCTGAAACTCAGGTGGATTTGGAACTCGCCACCTCTGTGGTAGTAATTTAACACTGTCCAGTTTCCCGTGTGTTGCGTCACTTCGCAGGGTACTTCATCCCATTTGTATCCTCTGCCAAGATTACGGTAATTATGCATTGCTCCTTTCTAAACTAGCCCATTTTTCTTGCATAAGCAATTTTGGAGCAGACTCCCTAAAGTGTAACTGCCTGAGCTGTATACAATAAATTAACATCTCCCCTCTTCTCTATTTTGGAGATAAGTATGTATGTATGTTTTCACCAATAAACGTGTACTGTTGGCTTTAAGGGGAACCCTAAAGGTCACTGGGCAGGAAGAATTATTAGGATGTGCTCTTACCTTGAATAAGAAATAGTTTTCAAGAACAGAAAGATGGAATTTGTTCATAATGTAAATTTAAATTTTTTTATTTAGTCTGACTTTTTAAAGATTTTTCTTCCTAATTCTTTTAAGTCAGATGAGGCACGTGTACTTTTAGAGAATCTTGTTATTACTGCCCGTACTTAAAGTAATGAATTACAGAGAAAGTTTTTGATGAAAATGGATTGTTAGATGTGAAATGTTGATTAGGACAACTGGAAATGAAGACACCTTCCCTCACTTAAGTATTTATGATGTATATGTCATCTGACATCCAGCCCTCTAAGTTTTGGAAAAGTAGTGTTTTTCCTATTTTCATGGGGAAGGAAAGATTTTATAGGACTCAGCAGTTGTCACAATTTATGACCTAGCCATGTTAGAAGCCAAACTACAGCATAAGGAACCTACATAACTTCAAGAGCCACAGATGTGGTCACCTCAGCATGGAAAGGGATACTGGAGGCACATTTGTCTTTAAATTGAACCTTATTGTTACATTAATCAGAAAAGGGACATTTCTTGAAATTTTTTGTCCTGTTAAATTAGACAAGATCCCACAAGAATTTGCCCATTTTAGTTGCATGTTCCCATGAATCTGTCACTACAATTATAGTTATAAAATTCTTGCAATAAAAGAAAGAGTTGAATCGGAAGCAGAATATGACAGAAGTTGCCAGTATGACCTCGGCTTGCCACCGGGAGTCCAAAGGCAAAGGTGTCACTGTCAGCCTTCCTGCGGGTTTCTTACTCTTGTGATGCATTGTCTGAGCTTCCACTGTCCCTGTTGATCATCCTGCTACAAGTGAACTAGCTTGTCTTTCCCTCTGAGCTCACTGATCACAGCTTCCTGTTGACAATCAATGGCAATTGTCCAGTGTCACTTTCAGAGGCTGTATGAAATCAACCAGCTTGTCAAACTGACAATCCCCTCAGCAGGCATGAGCTCCTGGTGTTTCACACTCAACAATAAGCAAACCACCAGACACTGTATGTAAGCAGAGTCTAACTGACATTAGAGAATGCTTCCTCACTTTCTTTGATGTTCTATTTGGGTACCTAGAAGGCCTTCTGCTACATTCCACAGCTTATAGATATGATACCAGCACATTTGGTTTATGAATGAAGGGCCAAATCCATTGCAGATGGCTTAGTCAGAGAGCTAAGCCTTCAAATTCCAAGAAAAATAGAAGGTAGTGATTAGAACCAATTCCAGTCCCAAGTAGTAGAAACAGAGTATTTAGGGTGTCTTTAGCATACTGCCCACCACCCCCCCCATTCATTCTGACATTTGGTACTAGCTGTATGGCAACTATATATGGTGTTACCTTTCAGTAATGACCTGGCTGATTTATTGAAGGCTATGTGATGCCTGTCACTCAGAAATTATTTTCTGACTAAATGAACAAATCTTGTTTTATGCAATTGAATTAATGTGCAGAAAATACATTAGTAACTACCCAATTCTGAAATCACCATGATTATAGATATACAAGAGTGATTTACCACTATTGCTTCATGACTTACTGTAGAAAACTATCAAGCCAATGCCAATGAAGAAGAATGAAAAAGCCATGTGTTTTTTTTCCTACAGATGTACTGGGCCAAGTCTTCAAGGATGTGGACCACCAGAGGGGTACGTTCAATGACTAGATCTGATAGGCCTTTGGGAATCTAAGACCAGAAGCCATCTTTAATTTTCCTCTCACCTTCCAGTTTCTTCCAAATTCTCTGGGCCAGCCATAGTTATCAGGTCTGACCTCTTGCCCTGGGTCCATTTTGTTGGTCAGTGGAGGCAGAAATGATGGACAGCGCTAGTGCTAGCTTCACAAGAAGCGAAACTATGGTCCAGCCCATCCTTTCTATGTATCTCTTTCTGCAAACACAACCGCTTTACTGTGGGGGCATTTTCTCTTTTCTTTCTTGTGGAAACATGTTGCCCAGCAAAGCCAGTAAATGCCCCTCATCATTTTGCTTCTGATCAGTTCAGACTATTGACTGCAGTGCTGCCCTGAGGAACATTCGTGGAACAGTGGTATCAGCAGCCAGCAGCCAGTGCAGGATTGAAATTGTCTACAAAATGACTGCTTGATGCTCAGGCTTATATCCCAGTGATGAACATGTCTGCAGAGATCCCTTCCCTTACCATCTCTTCCTTAACCTCATGCTGTGGTAGCTGATTCCTTCTGCCATCAACTGAAATAGCAAAATAAAGTAAAGCCTCGTCTCGGGCCTGGAAGTGTTCTGAATTCTGTCTCCCGTCTGAGTTTCTAAGGATACTTCTTCAGTAAAAGGTCCCTTGCCTTCCTAGACAGCCTCCAAGACTTCCTGAAATGGTTTTCTATACAATTCCCACCTTTAAAAGCGTCGGTGACTATTCTTTGCAATCATTTCTTTACCAATGACTTCCTTTTCTAAACTACCTACTTTTGCTACTGTGGCTTCTCAATACTTCTGAAACAAATCATTACTCATATATTCTAATGAGCAGTTTCATTGGTGAAAACTCATTAATTTTATTAATAGGAGGTCATCCTATAGCTCAAGAGATGACTTTTATCCCTAAGAAAGAAATGTTGCAAATCACCATTTCATGATGTACAGTTGATTTAATTAGGACAGGAAAATACCTGACTTTTATTTAACTGCATATATATTCTCCTGGAAAGGACAAGATTCAGGCTCATATAAAAAGCGGGCTTTAATTATACTAATGTGCCTTACACCTAGGTTCAGGTAACATCATGGCAGAGAGGGTAAAAAGATGGTAAGAGTCAGAGAACCAGGATGTGCGCTGTTAGTGTCTTCTACATATGAAGGAAGGCTGCACCCATGAATTCTCAAAAATAGCATTGTCTAAACATCACATGCACAATGGCATTACTGGAAAGCTCAAAAAAGCCCAACACTGGATGAAAAGCTACAAGCAATTAATGTCTGCTAAGGGGGAGAATCAATTTTCTCCATAGGCAAGCCCCTGATAGGTTTTCCAATTTCAGGTGATCAGCCCTAAACACATACACTTACCAGCAATACTAAATGGACACAGCTAGTTATGTATATATGGGGGGAGTAGTAATAAAGTAAATACTGTACTCATGTATGACATGCTTAAAACGTTAAAACTGGTATCCTTATCTTGGACTGTTTTCTGAATTCTATATTAATATTTTCTCTATCAAAAGACTTTAAAAATAGTCATAATAATCAGAGAAGTTCAGTTGAGACCTCAATTATCTTAAATGCAGAAAAGGAAAGTGATTTCAGGCTGAGAAGCTAAAAATGTTGAAAACCTTGCCTTGGAACTGCCTGTCAATTCCCCCATATAAGCCACCCATATCCGAATTTCTGAGATAATTAAATGTTATCACTGTATCAAAAGGTGCGGGACATGAGTGGAATGCCCATATTACCTTCTCTTGTCTCTCACTCCAGGCCGACATTCCCATCTATTGCCACTGGGATTGTGGGTGGCCTCCTCTTCATAGTGGTGGTGGCCCTTGGGATTGGCCTGTTCATGCGTAGACGTCACATTGTCCGAAAACGTACACTACGTCGCCTGCTTCAAGAGAGAGAGGTGAGCAGTGAGGCCTGGTTACCCCTGGACCAATAATATCCTCATTACCATCAATAATATCCTCATTACCATCAATTGCTGTCGAGGAGAAAAAACCTTCCATTGAGAATCTGTAATGTGGAATTTCATATATTAGACGCTGTCCTAACTTTCTATCACTATAACAAATACTCATGATAATCTATGCTTGAAGAAGAAAGGTTCGTTTGACTCATGGTTTTAAGAGGTTCTGGGTCAGCAAGATCGTTTTGGGCTTTGAACAGGAGTGCATGATGTATCACATTAACTCATCTAATGCCAGGGAAATGGAGCTATGAGGCAACATCCTTCCTAGACCTTGTTCCCAGTCACCCCAGTAGTCCCAGCCTCATAAGGCCACACTACTTCCCAATGTCATCATTCATGGTTCATTTTTAACACATGAGTCTTTGAAAGACACTTGCCCAAACCATAACATATATGTAATTGTCATTATTAATTTTAAGTTATGGTGAATCAAAAATGTCCAATCATACACAATTAGATATATTTGGAAATCTTCATGTAACAAAGCATATATGTTTTAATGCAGTTTTTTTTCTAAATACAAAGCTTAGTGGAAGCCTGCCTGCAGGGTAGCTCCTGGTCATGTACTAGGAAAAGAAACACAAAGAGAAATTTTGAAATCATATGGTGACTGCTCTGTTATGACATCTCTATGGCATGGGTCTAAGGCTTCACAGCCCTTAGCACAGAACCTGTGTCTGGCACTGCATTATGAAGCCTTTGTCCTTCATAAGCGTGGAGGTAGTGCGAGCTGCAGAGATGGCCCAAATGGTTATGATATAGCATTTTTCTTGCTACTGTATTTCAATTAAAACAGAAATGGAAAGTGCAGTCCTCTAATGTAGCTATCATATTAAACACCTTTAATAGAGGATCTGTGCTTCTAATGTATATTAATTATGTACTAAGTGTGTACTAAGTATGTAGATATTACTTTATAATGTATATTGCTAAAAGAAGATATCCATTGATTATTTTGAACACTTTGATCCTTTGAACACAGCATGGCCACATGCTATTAGCTGTCAGACACTCTTGATCTGAGTGAGTCTACTGTACCTGTCACACGTTGTGGAATATGGTGCTAGCATCTCAGGTATCCTCCCTTCTTTGCAGCTCGTGGAACCTCTTACGCCCAGCGGAGAAGCTCCAAACCAAGCCCTATTGAGGATATTAAAGGAAACAGAATTCAAAAAGACCAAAGTTCTGGGTTCGGGAGCATTTGGCACAGTGTATAAGGTAACGTTCCTGGAGACAGGTCTATACTAGGCTTCTGGGAACCAGGGTTTGCTGTGCTCTCCAGCCCTGAGGGAGTAAATCAGATTATTCAGTTATTTTTTAAATCAACATCTACCTGTTCTATTGAAGGTGTAGGAATTAGTGTTCCCCCAAGCTATTGAAAGAAATTTATTTTTAGTTATTACTGTGAAATTCAAAACATTTTCATAGACCACAGTAGAGGCATAGACTGGGAATGTAGCAGATAGAGACATATTGGGACTACTATTCTTGAACTGTTAGGAAAAAATCATGAAATGAGCATTTCAATCTTCTTTTCTAGATCCAATTTTCATAAAGTCTGATTCCAGTTCAAATTCTGAATGATAACACACCACATTTCTAACTAGCTGTATCAGTTACTTCTCTGTTGCTGTAATCAAACACTATGACCAAGGCAACTTATAGTAGCCTTTATTTTAGCTTATGATTCCAGAGGAATCCATTAGAGAATGCTGTTAGAGTCCATAACAGTAAGGAAGCAGGACATCAGGCTGCAGGCTCCCATCTTCAAGTGCAAGCACAAAGCAGTAAGAATGACCAAAAATACTGTGTAAATTTGAACCCCATAGCACCCTTGTAGTGATGTACTTGCTCAAGCAGCAGTGCCCCATCCAAACTTCTCCAAACAGTGCCACAAACTAGGAACCCAGTATTCATTATCCAAGGCCATGGAGGAGAGTTCTCATTCAAACCATTGCACTAGCTCAAGCATGCAACTTTTTGGTGCTTTTTTTTTTTTTTTTTTTTTGAGACAGGCTCTTGCTATGTAGCCCAGACTGATTTTAAACTCAGTCATCTTTCGATGATGTCTCGAGGGCTACAATTGTAGGCATGGGGCATAAAAACCCTGGAGAGTTTTATATGACTCTTTTAAATATTTGAAATGCAATTATATTACTTTCTCTACTCCCATTTCTTCCTCTTCCCTTCCCAAGCACCCTTCCTCCACCCTTTCCTATGACTCCTATGCTTAAGTTAATGGCTCTTTTTTCATTATGTCTATCAAACATACACATATGTATATCTGCACAAATATGTAAATATAACCAGTAGTGGCCATTTTTGTTGTTTGTATGTATGTGGTTTCAAGCAGGGCTTATTTCTCTGCACAAGACAACCAATGAGGGGACACATCTCTTGGAGAAGCTAATTCTCCTCTTCTCTGCAGTCATTAGTTACCCCCAGGGTAGAATCTCATGAAATTTCCCCCTTCCATCTTAGCATGCCCATTGGCATCGCAATGTTCTCAACTTGTTAACGCAGCCATTTCTAGGAAAAATCGCTTCCCAGCAGACCTTCTAGTATTGTGGCTCTTCACGATATGACTGGCACCTCCTCTGAAAAAGTCTCAGTTGATCCCTTGCATTTTGTCCAGTTGTGGTTTTCTGTGATAGTGTCCCTTTGCTGTACAAGAGAGGCTTCTCTGATATGGAATGGTGTTCGTCTGTTTTGATCAAAAAAGTATTTAGATTCTCAGCACTCAAGACCTAAGAACCTCTGAGATATCAAGAGTCTCAGCTGTTGATATCTCAAATATCTCAGCATTGTAATGCAGAGAGCCCTTGAGGATTGAGATCGTTAGTAAAAATGTATCCCGTTCTCAAGGCTCATGTCGCTGCCATGATGATTTCAGGCTAATGTCAGCCCTCTTCTTGATCTCAGGGTCTCTGGATCCCAGAAGGTGAGAAAGTGAAAATCCCTGTGGCCATCAAGGTGTTAAGAGAAGCGACATCTCCAAAAGCCAACAAGGAAATCCTTGATGTGAGTTTCCTTTTATGTCTCGCTAACCATGATTTTAGTCTCGCTAACCATGATTTTAGATAGCTAATCTTGCTTTCTTAGTTCGTGCTTTAATTCATTCTGAATGCACTAATTAATAAATTACACCAAAAAATCTGAATGCACTAATAAATTACACCAAAAAATCTGAATGCACTAATAAATTACACCAAATAATGTGGATTTGAGCATTGCTTTAAGGTAATAACATAACAGTTTAGAAGTATTCTGAATGATAACTGTGTTCCAGAAAAGAAGCTGGAGACCTGCTTTGGGGGACATTGAAGGAGGAAGGAGTAAAGCCATAAAAGTCAAGTGCACTCATTTCAGAAACCACCCATTCTGTCTTCTGCATCACAATGCTCCGTTCTAAGCTTTTCCATCATTATATCAAAAACAATCAGTTTTAATCTCTTTTCATCCTTCTTGATATAGAAAGTGCAGCTCCTGCCAAGACTTACTCTACCCCTGAGCCCCAATGAATCAAAGCTCATAGTTAACATACTTCTCCCAGGGCCAGTCTTGATGCTTACATCCTAACATATGTTACCACAGTGACTGCAAGATGCAACCACAGCACAGGTTTTACACATGAGGGGATGGGGACATAAAGAAAGTCGTTCAGACTTCTATGACTAGGGTCACAATATTCGAAACGAGCATTCACTTGGGTCTGTTAGCTGTCTTTTCAATGGCTTTTATAAAAGATGCCAAACATCAACAGTACGGAGCCTATTAGACCATTATCTTACTTTCTAAGCCTCTCCCGACAAATTTAAATATCACTTCCCTCTTGTTTCTGCTACTTTCTGGAGCATTTAGGATGTTCTACAAGAACACCTTTTTACTTTGGATTTTACTAAATTTACCTTTATTTTTTCTAACTTTCTTAACCCATGATAGGGCTAAACCCAGCTATAAAGAAGGTAATACAAAGAGACCATCTCGGAACTAGATAGAACCCACTTTGGTATCTGCCAGGGTGTCCAAATGAGATGTTGGAAACTACACCTATCCTGAGACAGGCAGTTGAATAAGGCAATGCTCTGGGGAGCTCCACATTGCACATTGCTAATGAGAAGTGATTTATGAATGCAGTGTCACAGAAAATCATGCATGCTGGCAACACACTTGTCAAGCAAGATTATCTTTTATTTTAGAGTTTACAATCAATGCCAACTCTTATTAACATAACCAAGGACAAGTAGCCAGGTGCCTGTAAAGACTTTTTATTACAGCCTCTCACTTATATTTGTTAAAAAGAAAAATCATACAGTCAGGCTTGCTCCCTTAATTCATGCTTTAATTCCTTCTGGATGCACTAATAAATTATACCCAGTGATGTGGATCTGAGCACTGTTGATAAAGTGATAGCGTAGAGATGGTTTGGAAATATTCTGAATGATAACTGTGCTCCAGAAGAGAAGCTGGAGGTCTGCTTTGGGGGACCTCGGAGGAAGAAGAAGTAAAGCCATAGTAGCCAAGTGCACCCCTCATCTGAAGGCTCCCATTCTGCTCTTTCTCCTTGGCCCCTTTCCCCTGCTCCCCCATCTGAATTTTGATTCTTGTCACCTCTGGGCTTCTCCCTGTGTGTCAGCTGTTGTGGCTGCAGCAGTTAACAGAAGATGATCTCTAGGTTGCTTACAAAAGGCTGGGTCCGACAGACATTCAGTCCATCATTCAACACAGGGCCATGTGCTGTTTCCTGAAGGGGCAGTGGTGGCAGGAGCACAGAGGAACTACTTTCTGCTGAAGGAAGCAAAACTGGTGACTCTAAGGCCAGTTTCAACAGGGCACTGAGTAGCACATCGGTCAGAATTGCCACAAGAACAGCCCTCAGTTAGCGTGCTTCTTAAACACTAGCATGTAATTGTAAATGGTTCCTGTAACCCTACTCTCTGTGGTTCAGCTCCCCTGGCATGGATTTTAGTGACTTAGTTAACTGGCAAGGACATTTAAATTTCATAGGTCCCTATACTTTCATTTCTCTTAAAAGTGTGTGTGTGTATGTGTGTGTGTGTGTGTGAGTGTACATGCATGCATGTGTGCCTGCTTGTATGTGTGTGTACTTGCACATGTGTGGTCATGCATGCATGTGTGTATGTGTGTACATATGTTATGTGTTGGTGTGTGGTTGACAGATAGGACTCTAGGCTGAACACTTGTAAGGTCATAAACATCTGTACAGGACAGGAGAATTCCCTGAGATGGATATACCACAGCAAATTTGTGGAGATCAGAGGATGATTTTGTGCACCTGGTTCTCTTCTTGCATCTGGCTTTAGGCTCCAGGGGTCATACCTGAGCACTCAGCCTTCGATAGCAAGCGCTGTCACCCAGCGAACCATCTCACAAGCCTTACCATTTATTTTTAAGATTTATGACTTTAAGACTCTCAAGAATGTAGCATCTACTGGAATCCTTTGCTCCCATTCATAACACAACTAATCCAGAGATGAGTAAGACAGCAAGAAAAGTCTCAAATCTCATATTAGCAATAGTGACAAATAGTGGCCTTTCAAGGTCACAGAACCCTTGGGGACAGACCAACCTTCAGTGAGACTGGGACAGGAGCCATCAGGGTTTCCCTTATGAGTGCTGCCTGCTTGCAGCTGGTTCAAAGATTGTTGTGGGATACCAGGCATATTTGCTGGTGCTCACAATGCACCTTCCCAACTTCCAAAATAAACAGGAACGAACAAAGCTCACTTTAACTTTTGCACACGACTACACAACACTCCCATTGTGCTGGGTGTAGGCAGGAAGTGACAGCTCAGTGCTGTTTGCCTATCATATTTTAGTAGGACCAACTGGCAGGGCTCCAGGCTCTGTGTGGCCCGACACCCACACCCCCTGCTCTGTTCCCATCCCAGGCATCATCAGCCTATGGCAGTCAAGCTTCTCGAACCACTCCAGTTTGCAGATGTTTTTCTCCCGCTTGCAAATGAATACAATATGTGCCCAAATCTCAAGCACATCTCGAGAAAATAGGCAGAGCCAGAGGATTTCTTTGCTGTTATGATTGTACAACTTCCCAGACCCAGAGGAGAGATGTGATCTGTGCTTTTCTGGCAATCCCACGGCCTAATAATTTTCCCATATACTTTCCAGTTTAAATTTAGGCCAAGCAATGGAAAGAAAATGCAAAACAGATTTATACACCGAAAGCAAATGTGTGTGATCTTGGGGCAGGAATGAATGTGTGGGTGTTTCAGTGTGAGTATGTATGTGAGTGTGTGTGTGTATAAGGATGTGTGAATGTATGAGTGTATATGAGTGTCTCAAATGTATGAATATGCCTTTCAGAGGCTGGAACTTGTACATAGAAAATGCTTCTCTGGTTGATCTTCACAGTGGTTTTGTGTGCCTGTTTCTTTACCAAAATTTCTTGCCACTGTTCACAGTTCAGTCTGGATCAAGTCTTGCATGTTGGGAATGGGGAGCTTCCTCTAGAATACCTGCTGACTCAGAGATCTCTCCTGCAAAACAAGGTCTTTACACTACTGATGAGCCATGCTCACTTCTGATGTGGTGAGCAAACCAGCCACCGTCCAGGACATACTGAGATCCAAACGTTGATCCCACAAAACCATAACAGCATCATTAGCCTAGGGAGTGTAGGGAGTAAGGTCTTCTCAAGGAAGATATTAGCATTTCATAAACTCTGAAATATCACAGTGATTCAGATGCCTCTTTCTTTTCATCAAAGCTTTTGCCAATGGCAAATCCCATTTGGGTCTTTTCCTCTTACCATGCAACACCCAAAAGAATCTACCTCCCACAGTGTATTGACATTTAATGGTCTTGCATAACCTGACACTTGTGTATAGAGTACAACATACTTGGAAACTCAAAAAAAAGGTAATTTTGTTTTACCCAGAAAGGGACCCATGTGCCTCTCCCATCAGCCAGGAAACAATTGTGATACATCTGTTGTCCTTACCTTGTAGGAAGCCTACGTGATGGCCAGTGTGGACAACCCTCATGTGTGCCGCCTCCTGGGCATCTGTCTGACCTCCACTGTCCAGCTCATTACACAGCTCATGCCCTATGGTTGCCTCCTGGATTATGTCCGAGAACACAAGGACAACATTGGCTCCCAGTACCTACTTAACTGGTGTGTGCAGATTGCAAAGGTAAGCACATTAGGAGATCTGCCCACTGAAGTACCCAAAAAGCCAATGTCAGGCTTCAGAAGCAGTATGAATAGTTCCACACAGTACAAATTGCTTTGACTTGCTGTACTCCACCCTTGTCTTTTGGGGGTGGCAGTGATCATTGGTAAGTGTGCTAAGAAAAGCAGCAAGGGTGATCTAAGAAAAGGGGAGAAGAGCCATTACTTTCACCATTCCGGGGACCTAGGTTCACCAAGAAGATCTAAGTATGTGTTTCTATACAGGCTATATAGCTTTCCTTATTTTAGATTAAATTCAATTGTTTGGCTTGAGCACCAAACCAATGGCCACGTACTTCACTGTGAAAATCTATCCATTTCACATGAACAGTTTTCTCAGTGCATGGTACAAAACAATACTGGATGTTGTCTTTGTATCTCCAGAGTTATTTTTTGTGAACACTGTGGTGATTTCTGGGACAGGGTGGTGGATTCCCTCAGTTAGAACTTAGTAGTCAGCAAAACAGGGTGGGGCCAGAAGCCAGATTAAGGAGATGACAATGGTGTGGACATGTACTCAGGGTAAGGACCAGCATCAAACCTGGTGTACATGTCTAAAGAGGCCACTGCTTGGGCTACATCAGTATCCCAATCACAGGCATATTCGTGAACCAGAGAGTGGCTGAGGGATTGTATACTTCCTCCACCCACAGGGTTGAGGATAAACACAGAGCAACAGATCAAGTATTTAACTATCCATAGGCCTCTTAAGGCTCAGACTTTCATCTTAAATTTCCCCTATCACAGTCTCAGCCCTGCCTCCATCATATTTTGGCACCAAACTTGGAAAGTGTGGCTTATTCTCTGACTGTAACTGTCATGATTGAATTTAAGGAATTTGTGGTAAATCCTGGTCTTTGTTTCCATATTCTTTAGACAGTTGAATAAGATGTACAAGGGACTAACAGGAGCAGAGGCAAATGAGCTTCTAGATCTGGACCAGTTTTTAGTGCATACAGACCCTGGTCATGTTGGCAGCAGTTTTTCCTGGAATGTAGGAGAATGAGTTGAACTCACCTCACACATCTCTATCAGAGACACAACTGCATGCATATATAACAAGAGACAACCTTTCTTCGAGCTTTGTCATAGGATGAGGCCTGCTCCCTGATAAGAAACTATAGGCTATGCTGGAAAGGGGACAACCCCCTCCCCCTCCCCAGTGATCCAAACTACAACCTGTCCTTTGTATAGCTATTCCATCTGCATCTCAGTTGCAACCTGGGAAGTTGGAACCACTCCAATCCGCTCCAGCTTGTATGGCCATGTGTGCTGACCTCTGCCATTGTCCAGTCTTGATGCTCTGCACAGAATAGGGGAAGTTTAAATTATGAGTGTAAGACAATAGTCCTAGAATGGATCATGTGTGCTCCAGTTACTGTGGATTCCTGTTGGTGCTAAATGTGAATTGCTTGTGTTAGTTATTTTCTGGTACTACCAAAAACAGGCCCTAAAGATTTGGTGTCTTTTCAGTATGAAGGCTATATCCTTATAGTTCTGGTGACCAGCAGTCTAACCTGAGGATGTTCTAGGGGCACTGGATTTAAAGGCTCTTGGGAGGTCCATTGCTTGCCTCTCAGCCTCTGGGGTCCTCAGCACCCCTTAGCTTGTATCAGCATTGCTGAGTCAATACTTCTTTAGTCATCTGACTTTCCCCCCAACTCTGTGTCCAGGTGCCCCTCTACTTTTACATGAAAATGCCAGTCACTGAGATGGAAAATACTAAGACAGCAGGTTTAAAATATTCTCACTACAAAGAGATGAGGTTACAGCTATGCCACTTAGCTTGTCTAAGTTTCTCCATATCAGGGACACATACAAAAACATCAAATTGCATCCATAAGTACTTATTTTAAAAGGAGGTCTCAATTATTGGACTTATGGCCCATCCAAAATCCAGGTAGATGTATCTCAATATCTGTAGCTAATCAGATTTTTATAATCCCATTTCCAAATAGAATTTTATTCTGCAGTTCTAAATCAATATGAGAATCTAGGGCACTATTCAACCTGTTTCAGTACCTGACCTCTGGCTAACTCAGAACAGCTATGTAATAGATGTAGGATACTGTCTGAAGGCCTACCCAGGTCCTCACTTCTGAATTCTTGAATCCTCTCCTATTTTCTAATTTCCTAAGGCAGGGCATGATGAAGTCCTTTCTCAAATTTTATTCATTTATTTTTCTTTTACTCTGCTTCATTTATTTCCACATGCCAACCTCTGGGAAGATCTAGTTTATTCTTGTGTTTGGGACCAATTTCCCCAACTGGACAGTAAAACCTTGATACATCTGCACACTGGGGTAGAACTACAGAAGTCTACATCCCTGGGCCAACTTCTCTTGCATGGCTATTGATGCCCATGTCACCAGAGGCTCCTGGAGACATAACATGTCAGTTTCTATAAAAGAGAATCCTCTTGAGGATGGAGCATGGCTCAGTGCAGAATGCCCACCTAATAGGCAAGTCCCTGCATTCCATCTTAGCTATACACACAAACTACACTGACTGCACAGAGAGTCTCTAGGCATTTTGCCCAAACACAAATGGGATTACAATTTCAGTGAACTTTCAGTTTACACTGGAAGTTTGAGTGTTTTCTAAAACCATCCTTCTGAAAGCATGATAGTCCCCTCCTTGAACAGCAATTCTGAATACATTTCTGAGGTTGTATTGTCACTTAAAACAGTTTCCTACATAAAATTAATCATAATTTCCACCTGTTACTTGTTGTATTTTTATTGGAAGTCATTCCATATTTGGGGCAGCTCCTTGTTTGCCTGCGGTACACCTGCTTAGGAATCCACAAGGAAGCCTTCCTCCGCCATATAGAACTCACCAAGTGGTAGAGGGCATGTCCCCAAAGGGGAGGAACATAGGGTTTTCCCAGGTGATAAGGAGAAAACTTTGCTCCTGAGTTAGTGGCAACATATCTCAATATTAAACTGCTTTTCTTCTACAAAAGCAAAGAAAAACTTCCTAGATGCATTTGGTGGCTCAGGACAAACTAAAGTCCTAGCTATTCAAAGTAGGAATTATTACCTTATAAATATCTTTGGTGACCCACAAAAGCGTTTCAAAAGTTTCCTAGCTATTGGTGGTTATACAGGTTCCTTGTCTGAGCTAAACTGCCAAAAAGAAAAAGAAAAAAAAAATCTAAAATGAAGGATGGAGGAAGGACTGGAGGGGGAATGTGGAAAACATGAAGAAAGATGGAGAGAGGAAGGTGGCTATTAGGGAAGAAACTAGCATAGACTGATAGATGATAAGAGAATTATACATTCTTCACATGTTTGCGAAAAATGAATTTTCTTCTCTACATATAACCTTTGGAGCTCCCAGGGTCTGAGATTAGAGAGTGCTTCAATGTACCCACCGTTCTTATCCACAGTGGGCCAGAACGAAGGATTCATAAGATCATTTGTCTTCAAAGCACACATCTCATAAATACCTGCACAACACAGCAGTGGCCATGTTCAAAGGGTCAACTAGTTGCTTTGTTTTGATTATTTAAAAAAGTCTTCCTTTTATATATAGTATTTATATTTATAATAGTTATATACATAAATACATAAGTACCTTTAAGTAGTAAACATAAACTGAGCTCTTTACAACATGAGTGTAAAAAGCGGGTTCACCAAAATCCAGCAAGTATCAGAATGAGGATTGAACACCCTGCACACTTGCTCATATGTCTACCATTCTTATTCTGAACTTAAAGCAGAGAAACATTCCCCATATGTCTCCCAGCTCCTCTCCCTACTTCCATGGGAAAAGGGGGAGGGGCACTAAGCCTGGGCTTATCATCCTTATCTTGGTTTCTAGAGCAGGGCAGAAATGGATCCTGCAGTAGCCTCTCTGAACTTTGCCCAAGATACTCGAGATATACAGCCCTTGGGAGATCAGTCTTCAAATGTCACTCACTACACTCAGTCTTTTCTTGTTCGGCAACACAGTGTTCCATAAAGACCTTTGACATTCCTGTGAGCCAGACGACTAGGCCAGCTGATTCAAGCCGACGTTCCACTCCTTAAGCTCACTTTCTAACCTCAGCTGTTCAAAATCCATTCTTGCTGTCCTGTAGCGAAGAGACAAAAATAAATATGTTAAAGTCAATTAAGTAAAAAGCATCAGGAAGTGAGACTTCCAAGAGGCCCCACTGGGGCCAGTGCTGATATCGCTGTCTAGATTCAGAGAGTTCATAAGCAATATCGCAGCTCTTATCTGGAGCAACCAGTTAAAATGTAACCCTGCTGGGTTCTGAGATGGCATCTCGAACTGCCTTGAAAGCGTGTGGCAGAGTGAAAAGATGGAGTTGTGTCTAGGTTCCAATAGATCAAATCTCGCTGTCCCCAGTTTACTTCTTGTAAGACCCTCTCTGAACCGTGGACCTCAGAGAATATGCAAGCTCTCCTCTGGCTTTTTCAAGCTTTTTTTCTGAGGAAAGCTATGTTTATAGTAAGATGTCCCTTTCAAGCCTTGAGCCTGTGCTTGTGCTGAGCTGCAGGGCTCTACGGATTTACCAGGTTCATGCAGTGACAGTGTAGCTTCACACACCACCAAGTGCTAAACTTTGGTTGTTCTGATTTTGGTAACACAAGCAGCTTTGGCCCAGCTGACAAATTGCATCCAAAGGTCCCAGCAGGGGACGTTAGGGCTAATCCCCATGGGAGCTGGAGACTGAGAGCTTGTGTGGGAAGCAGCCTGCTCTAAATCTGAACCCTTGGGTCTCTAAGGAGTTAATCCCAAAAGTACCCACCCTGACAGGCTGCGGCACCAGGTTGGCTGCTGTGCATCCTCAGTGCTGGCACTGCTGCTACCGTTCAGTGGCTCAATCTTTAACAAAGGCTCAAAATATGAACCAAACCTGTGCTGAACATTTTTTTGCTGTTTCAGACAGAGTCTCAAATAACCCAGACTGCCCTTAAATTCAATGGTATCCTTGCACTCCTGGTCCTCCTGGCTTTAGTTCTGACATGCTCTGATCATGGGCATGCACCACCACACCTGAGTCTGCTAAACAGTGAAAGCAGCTACATAAGAGCCAGTACTGGTAGTATCGTGTTCGCTTTGACATGAGCTCTCAAGTCCTCCTTGTAAGGGTGATAAATGGACAGAAAGCAAGAAGCTTTAGACAAAGGCAAAGGAGGAAAGAGAAAAGGTGACTGGTCCTCTGCACAGAGACTGTATGTGACTTGTCACTCTTAGTCTGTGAAACACCCACACAGTAGCTTCCACTGTGAAGAAAGAGTGAAAGACATGGAGGAGAAGAATGAAAGGCAGCAAGGGTAAGACAAGGAAAGGATGGAGGAAAGGAAAGAAAGGGGGAGGGGACAGGTGTGAAAGATGGTGGTGTCCAGGTGGGACAGGGAGGGAACCAGTGAGGACCTCCTACCCAGGCAGAAGGCCAAGTGTTAGCACTCTTTTCCTAGAGGGGAAAGTTCGTCATATTTAATGTGTAGAGACCTTACTTTTATAAGATACTAGAGCCCCAAAGGCTTGTACAGAGTAACAGCTTTGAAACTCAGAAAGGTGGCTGGAGCTGAGACAGGAGGCAGTTTCTGGTGCTCAACCAGACAAGAGAAAGTGAGTTGTGTGTTTGGACGTGTTTCTTCAGCTTCTGCTCCTTCTTGGCCTTCCACTTCAAATCCCTCGCCGATTCCTATTTTGGAAGTGCTGGTCCAGCGAAGAATCTGCCAGCATCCTCTTGAGTAGACACGAGGACTTTTCACCTTTATTTCCTTGTGAATGCAAAACTTCAAAAAGAAACACAGGACCTGAAGAGCATCTAAGACACATAGTTATTTCCTAAGTGATATGATGAAGAGGGGGACAGTTCATGTTCACAGAAGACGTGGGCAGGGATTGCATTTCCCAAGGGAAGAAAGGCAGCCCAGGTTTTCAAAATGGAAGTCAGTGCTGGATATTTGATGTAGTGTCCTCGTGGAAATATAATTTCATGAGATGGCTGGTTCTGCTCCCAGCCCATCAAGTCAACAATAATCTTTTACATAATAATCTGTACAAAAATAAGGAAACAGTCTGCCCAAAAGTTTGAAAGGTGAACCTTGTCTGTATGTATACTGAAAGTATACCAAAGTGGAAGTACTTCCATTAAACTAAACACTAGGACAAGAAGAGCTGGCTAAAAATCTCACTTACTTCCAGGGTGTCTTCAACAAGCACTGCTCCAGGTCAGCTCTGGGCCAGCAAGTTCAGAAGCATCATTCTCATAGGAAGTAGGAAATGGGGGGCCCACTGCCCAGGCTAGAGAACTCTGCTGTGTCTGTAAATAGAGGAGAGGGGGTGCGAACAAAAACACACCCAACATCAGCACACTTGACTCTATCAACTGAGGTTCCTGAAGAGCCTGGTCTGGCACAGAGAAGGCATTGCTGGTAAACTAGCATCAGCAGATTCCATGGAGGTAAACTCCAAGGGAGCCAGGCTCAGCCGATCCCACACCACAGAAGGAGTAGAGGCCAAAACTGATGCCCATCAGCCCACAGGGAGGAAAACTGCCTGTGAACAGCGACACCAGGAAGTCTGAGCAAAGACTTCACAGGGAGTGTTCCTGGGAATTCACTTGGCATCAATGTGCTAGATATTTCTAGCAGTGTTTGTTTATTGGTATTGTATTGATGATTACAATTGGAGCAGAATTATGGAATAGCGAAGGTGGTGAGAAAGGGTAGTGTTTTGTAAACCATATTCAATGCTCCCATACTTCTTTAAAAATAAATAAAAGACACTAAAAAGTAAAGCTGGAAAAAGTCTTTGTTATCAGGGAGGGGTTCACAAATGACAGACCAAGGAGCATGACAAAAGTGTCTCTGAAAGGCAACCAAGCAACCCTGCCGTGGCCTAGTGAGAGGTGCTTTAACCCCCTTTAAATAAGGATAGAGCTGAAACACAGGCCACATGAGGCTCACAGTAGCAAATTGTAGTCGAAACAGAAACCTGAGGTCTGCACCCAACAGTTGAGCCTTACTCTTCCACTCGCCTCTTCTACTTGCAACTTGTGTATTTGGATGGAGAAAAGTTCTCGACCATGTGTGGTCATAGTTTCCTTCATGTGTGTTGTCATTAATTCTGGATAATACCTAGTGTTTACCAACTGCAAGTTGCAGCATCTGTCAAGCAAAGTACAAAGGCCAAAAGTCCTGGTGTTGAGCCACCAAGAGACTCTTGTGAACTTAACCTTGCATTCACTCAGGTGCATGCACGATACCTTCCCATGACCCTGGTGATTCCCTGGATGGTTCACTCCCTCACTGCAGGGTCCTCTGTGTTTCAGGGCATGAACTACCTGGAAGATCGGCGTTTGGTGCACCGTGACTTGGCAGCCAGGAATGTACTGGTAAAGACGCCACAGCATGTCAAGATCACAGATTTTGGGCTGGCCAAACTGCTTGGTGCTGAGGAGAAAGAATACCATGCAGAGGGGGGCAAAGTAAGTCCTGAGAGTAAGTCAGGAAGCATTTCCTGACAGCCCAGACCCATCCCCCTACCTGTCAGAGTCTGGTGGGAGCACAGCAGCTACCACCATGACCTGAATCTAGTCAGGATCATCCTCTACTTTGTGAATGGCTTTAGTCAAGGGAGACTAAAGAGAACCAGTTCCCTTCTCCAGGTGACTGTTAATAACTGTTGAGTTCTACCTCCTCCTCTAGGAGGAAAACACCTCTCAAATGACCCACCGGCTGGGAAATAGCGCCACTAATTTAGTAACACCTTCTCTTGAGACTCATATTGAACAAACTGTGTTGTCCTGAAAGTTCCAGTGAATCTATGACTCACGCCAGGACTGCCTGGGAGAGAGCTGGCTCTCTTCCCTCTGTGTTGTTTTTTGTCCCTTCAAGATCTCTGTCACATCAGTGAGGGGTTTACGGGCTTGCCAGACCACCACCCCCCCAGTCCCCAGCCATCCTCAACTACAGCTCTCCTATCATGCTGACAGCATGTCTCTAAATAGCACTCTCAACCCCTTGAACTTGGTTACTGAAAACATACCCAATGTCTAGGAGCTAGGACTGCAGGGAAATACCACAGCCTCATTTCATCAAAGCAGTCCATTGCCCAAAATGTTCTCAGCCTCAGCTTTCATGGAGTAACTCCTGGACTCATCTGCTCTCTGATAAATTTAAGCCCTCCCCCCTACTGAGAGGGAGCATAGCCCTGAAGCTTAGCAGGAAGGTCACTTGATTCATCACATTAATCAACTGTAATTACATGTAGACTGAGTATTTTAACTGTAAGCTAATAGTCTTCTTGCTGGTTTTTCTCTCATCGTCCCAAGGTACCTATCAAGTGGATGGCTTTGGAATCAATTTTACACCGAATTTATACACACCAAAGTGATGTCTGGAGCTATGGTGAGTCAAAACTCTGACGCTAATGGATTTGTACTGAGGCTAAGCCAGCTCTTATTGTTAATTGACATTATATGCTCTGATATGCAAGTGTTGCCTTGCAAGACAGTGAGCATTAATAACGGAGTTGCTGTCCGTCTACTGAACTAAGAGAATCTGACAAACGAAATAAAGCTTAGCTACCACACCAAGTATCACTGGAGACAGCCATAAATACATGCTGCAGGGAAGGTCATGGGGAAGAAGAGGACCCAAATGTGGGTTAAGCTTCTGTCTGCAGAGGTCAAGCAAACATAGGCTCCTGCTGTGAACTTGACATGAACCAAAGGAAGATAGCAAATGAGGTTTCATGGGGGAAACAATGTTTTCTTATGAGATGGCCAGGGCTGTTGTTTCATGTGGTGCTTGATTTCATCTGTCTGTGTCGAAGAGAGAAGCTTGGCAAAGGTGGACCATGAGAATAATGGTGGGGAGGAAGTAAGAATGGAAATAAGGATGTGAAGATAGTTACTGCTTGTTCCTAAGGAAGACCCTTCTCACCAGGGCCCAACTCTTCTAGATACAGCACAGCCATGCACAGGATTATGCTTCCCCTTCACAGGGACAGCACTCTAACCAAACCTCCCTTGTTTGTTCTTCCCTATCTTGAGGCTACAGTGGCCTCACCATCAATGTCCTTGGTTCCTGGGTAGGACACTTACTTGGTCCTTGAATTTCCCCTGGGGCAATTCAAGAAGAGCTTAGAAAACATTGTCATTATAAAACTCAGCTCTAACCTCAAAGGATAAAGGGATATTTTCTTCTGAACTAGACATGGGTGGTCATCATCGAGGAACACAAATTCAGGTTGCCCTGAACATTTTCCCTCATGGAAGCAGATACCTCAGATTGTATTAGCTATCAATCAAAGAACATCATATAGCAAATGGTGTGAAGTTTGCAACCTGGCTTCATGAGTTGCTTGTTTGTACTACCATGAGTATAAGGTAAACCCAAGGAATCAGTAGTCAAACCGATGGCTCAAGGCTATAGAAACATAGGTTTTAAAATGCTTTCCGAGAATAATGGACAAAGACTAGGTGGTATGCTAACCATTAGTTCATGAAGCAATGACTTTCTTTGCCTGTTCTGTCTGCCCAGGAGTCACTGTGTGGGAATTGATGACCTTTGGGTCCAAGCCTTATGATGGAATCCCTGCAAGTGAGATCTCATCTGTCCTAGAGAAAGGAGAGCGCCTTCCACAGCCACCTATCTGTACCATCGATGTCTACATGATCATGGTCAAGTGTGAGTGACTGGGGTGACCATCCACACTCACGTCGATGGGCCTGAAAGGATGTAACTGCTCTTAGACAAATAGCCTAGGCCTTCATTTCCCAAAGAAATAGCTTTAGTCTTCAAGGCAGGGGCACAGTTCCAGAAACATCATAAACACCTCCAGAAAGAATTCTTCAGGAATCACTTGCTTGACGCATACAGACCTCATATTTGCAAGCAAATAAGTCAAAACTGAAGTATTTCATAAGCCATTATTCCCAGATATTCTATTAGCTGAGTTGCTTGATGAACTTACAAAGTTACATTACATTTTGAGACCTGTTGCTAGAGAGACTTAATGTTTTAAAATGCCTAACAGTGAGTAACCATGGGAGTTTGATAGAATCAATGTTTCTGCTTTGGCTTAAATCTTTCAAACAGTGGATTTGTACAAGGTCTCCTGCAGAAAAGCAGTTAATCATGTTAATCCCATTAGGAGTGTGCATTTGGATCATTGCTGTTATCCCACACAAATCTACAAGTGTGCTCTGAATGTAACCGTGGACACGATAGCATTGGCATAAAAAACAGCACAGGAATATGACAGAGCCATGGCCTTAGTTTGCATTCTGGGATAAAACACTGACCAAAAGCAACTTCTAGATCAAAGGCTTTATTTGGCTTACAGCTTACTGTCTATCATCAAGAGAAGCTAGGGCAAGAGCTCAAATCAGCAAGCTGGAGTCAGGAACTAAAGCAGCGATGGAGGAACACTGCTTACTGGTTTTCTGTCCCTAGTTCACTCAGTCTGCTTTCTTATACAACAGATAAACAGCAGCCAAGGGATGGCACCATCCACAGTGGGCTGGGCTCTCCCACATAACTCATTAATCAACAAAATGTTGCATCCACATCTGTATTGGTTAAAAGAAAAATGTTGCTGACAGGCCAATCTACTGGAAGCATTTTCTCAGTTAAAGTTTCCTTTTCCCAGATGACTCTAGCTTATTTCCAGTTGATAAAAATCTAACCAACACAGCTGCTTTAACATAAATAACAGTATAGCTCTGAACTTTGGACCAGAGAGTTAGTCTATTTACACTGCTTTGGTTTCAGCTGAGGAAGCTGAGGCCCAGAAAGGTTACGTGATTTGTCTAAGGTCACACAGCAGTTTAACCTAAAACAGTTTGATATCCAGTTGAAAAAATAAATCAAATTCCCAAGAGGCACAAGGATTTCTAGTTCAGTTTATCATCCCTATTGCCAGATCTATGTTTAGATCACTGGCAAAGCAATGTATCATTGTGACTACTAAATATATCTTTACACAGAAAGTGCTAGCATTATGAGACCCTAGGTTCAGTATCCAGAACTGCTAAATAATTTATACATACATACATACATACATTGATAGATACATAGATGTATTGACCGATTCATAGTTAGATGGATGGATGGATGAATAGATGGATCAATCGATTCATCAATCGATGGATCAGTAGATCAACCAATGGATAGATAGATAGATAGATAGATAGATAGATAGATAGATAGATAGATAGGACACAGCCTTATCACTTGCATGAATGGTAGCTGATAGGGAGTGATGTTTCTATAAAGTCAACCTGGTTTCTAGTTTGGAAGACTGTGGATTAGGACAAAGAAAACACAGAGGTATACCAAAGTCAAAGTAGCTCAGTAGTGATTGCACACAGTAATACCCTGTGGTCACTAAAGATCTCAATGCAAGAATGATTACTCAGTAAGGATAATTATAAAAACATAGCATATATGTTGTTACCCTGCCTGAAAACTGTTGTATAGGGATAGGAATAAATGCACAAGTCTCTCCAACAACTTCTTATGGACTTCAAAAACTAAGCAGTATCAGCTCATGTGCCAAGGCTCACAAAGATTATACACCTTCGTTATCTCCTTGTCTAGCAAGATCACAGCATACAGTAAACGCTTGACATAATGCCATCCTTGTCATTTATTCCGGGGTTCTAATTGTTTTGCTTTGCTTCACTTCTTTCTCAGGCTGGATGATAGATGCTGATAGCCGCCCAAAGTTCCGAGAGCTGATTCTTGAATTCTCCAAAATGGCCCGAGACCCACAGCGCTACCTTGTTATCCAGGTACCAGGGCAAAGTTTGTCCTTCCATGGTCAAGATGTCTCCAATTGTTCCAGATGCCATTGTTCTGGACCAACACAGCCCGTGGAACATTTTCTTGTTAAGAAATATTTCTGTGCATTGGAGCTGCTTCTATGATGATACAATGAACTACAAGGAGATATGTGGTGGCTCGCACCCAACTCCAAGTCACCATTGCATTTGAGCAGTCCAACCTGTACCCAGTGCAATTGTCACCTCATATTTTGGCTAATTCGAGCCCTGGCTTTGCTAAACAGAGAAGCAAGACTTCACTGTCAACCTACATGGTTTCTCTCTACCTGACTCCGTATTCACTCTTGTACCACCTTGTACAGCCCATCGGCCTGGCTCTGATTCTGGGAGAATGGAATCAAGATCATTTGTCCTTGCGAATTTAAAGCTTCAGTAAACTAGTATGTGAAAAACACACTGCATAGCATTGCATACTGGACAGTAAATGTTCCCACGGCTTTTTTTCCTCCTCTCTCTTAACCCATTTTTTATGTGGAGGCTGTCAGACTAAGGAGATTTCTGTGTTTTATTACAGTCCAAAGTATCCACACATTGACATGGTGAAGAGCTGGATGTATGAGAATTCCCACAGGGGTTATAGTGTAACCTAACTGGCAAACCTGTTGGTACCTGCTGATAAAGGCCTTACTCCTATAGCCAGGAAGCAGAGCACTCACCATTGCCCTTTCTAATAACATTGAATTCTCTGCACCAGGGGGATGAAAGGATGCATTTGCCAAGCCCTACAGACTCCAACTTTTACCGAGCCCTGATGGATGAAGAGGACATGGAAGATGTAGTTGATGCTGATGAGTACCTTATCCCACAGCAAGGCTTCTTCAACAGCCCATCCACGTCACGGACTCCGCTTCTGAGTTCTCTGGTATGCAGTCTCAGTCTTCCCTCTCCCCACCCTTGATTTAAATTGACTTACTCTTTATTTTCTATATTTTACTTAGAAAAGAGGTAAAATTTAATCAAACAGAACCTAGAAAAACCAACGGCTAAGGGTTTTAGTTATTTACTTGCCTAGTTTAAAAAAAAAAAACTATAATTTAAGGCAAAAATTCTTCTCTCCAAGAAAACACATTAAACACTTTGAAATAGTTTTACTCTATGAGATCCACTTCCTGCATCCACCGGAATGGATGAAAATTTACCAATGTACCATGACTAACATTACTTTCTTTTCTTCCAGAGTGCAACTAGCAACAGTTCCACTGTGGCTTGCATTAATAGAAATGGGGTATGTATGGACATGGCATAAACCAGAATCGAATAAGCTACACAGGAAAAATGACCATCCTGGCCCACATCACACTGACTTTCCTTCCTGCACATTCCTTTCTACACCAATGGCTTCTTTGACTGGAATCCTAAGGCTAACAATTAGTGCTCACTTATCACAGGACCACTCCAAGTGTGGTTTATAGGCAACCAGCATCAGCATCACCTGTTAGAGATGCAGTGATCAGGTCTCCACCAGACCTACTAGCAGGATCTGTGGGGGATCCACCGCTGTTGGCACTAGTCTTCCTTGTCATACTGGTCATGATGAAGTACAGCGCTTTCAGTCACTGCCTGTGCTGTGCTGTCAGGAGCCGCTACATCTAGTGATGTAGATCAATTTTAACTAACATGAAATAGAATATATAATTCAATTCCTCACACACTTCAAGTGCTCAGTAGCCACATGTCGCATGTGACTGCCTTATGATGGAACACAGATTGGGAGGCATCACCATCCCCACAGAAAGTTCTGTTAGGTGTACTGATGAGGACTTTGCTTGTCCAAGAGTCACTTTGGAGCTTGTCAGAAATGTACCTTCCCTGACTCCATTGAATCAGCTTCTCTTGTGTGTGAGATTCTGACTATGTGGCCCAGCAGGCCTTGAGTTCATGTTCCCTGTGTCTCAATGTCTAGAGGTCTGAAATCAGCAAGCTTATGTCACTATACACAGCTTGAATCTGCATTATAATGAGACACAGGAGAAGGTATTTTCCAGCAAAGGCTGAGTAATCCCCACTGGAGTAAGCTTGCCTCTCCTGCCCACAGAGCTGCCGAATCAGAGACGACATCTTCTTACAGCGGTACAGCACCGACCCCACTGGCATCATAACAGAGGACAGCATAGATGACACCTTCCTTCCTGCACCCGGTGAGTAGCGTACTCAGGAAGCTGTCATCGGGCCTTGGTGTCTATTGACACTTTCTCAGGTGCAAGTCATTTGTGGCATCCGGTGTGCCAGAATGAGGCACACCATATCCTGAGGTGGAGACTGTGGCAAATATATAGACACAGTGAAGGGAATAAAAAATTGGAACTGAGAGAACTTGGCGTGCTGCAAGGCCTGTGACAAGTATAAGCCACATCTGAGTTTTTTGCAGGTTTATTGGCTTGGAAGCAAGTGGCGAAAGTGTCCATGTATGTATGTATTTTGTGTGTGCATCTGCGTATAAAAGATAGATACATGTGTCTCTTCTTTCATTTATACACATCACACACACACACACACACACACACACACACACACACCATCATCATCATCATCATCATCATCCTTTAAACTTGCAAAAGCCACTTATGCCCATTGCTTTGAGAAGTACAGAAAATATCACAGGCTATTTGGTAGTCCCCATATATTCTCAGAACTTCTTTGCTCTTGGATGTCAGTTGTGTTGCTGAGGATACTTGCAGGACTCACAGTGGGCCATGGAATTCTGCTTCTGGATCTTGGGATGAAGCTTTACTAACTCACATGTGCATTCTTCTTCATTTCAGAATATATAAACCAATCTGTTCCCAAGAGGCCAGCAGGCTCTGTGCAGAACCCTGTTTATCACAATCAACCCTTGCATCCAGCTCCTGAAAGAGACCTGCATTATCAAAATTCCCATAGCAATGCAGTGAGCAACCCTGAGTATCTCAACACTGCCCAGCCTACCTGTCTCAGTGGTGGGTTTGAAAGTCCTTCCTTCTGGATCCAGAAAGGCAGCCACCAAATGATCCTGGACAACCCTGACTACCAGCAGGACTTCTTTCCCAAAGAAGCCAGGCCAAATGGCATCTTTAAGGGCCCCACAGCTGAAAATGCAGAGTATCTACGGGTGGCGCCTCCAAGCAGTGAGTTTATCGGAGCATGACACGAAGGGGCATCATACCAGCTGTAAAATGTCTGGACTTTCCAGAAGCCCAGAACCAAGCCATGGCAGCACACCTCCACTCTCGACAGCCATGCCCATGTTGTGTCAAATGTCAAACCCTCAGATTGGTTGTAAAGCATAAATCTGATGGGCTTTGTCACTGAGCCAAGAAGTGGGCCCCTCCCCTAAAGCACTTTGGGAAGTTGAAGGTATCTATTGATCTTCGAACTGTGAAGAGTCTACTAAAAGGTATCCATCAGGAACATTGTCCGTTTGGAACAGAAGGTTGCCTCATGGTGAGGTACATAAGGGAAAAAACCAGACATATGGGACTTGCTGCAGGGGGAACTTGGGGATTCCTGTTGTCTAATGATTTGATCCATGCACTCTTCCCAGGAGGAAGAAGCTTGCTTGTAGTCTGGGTTACACAGAGTTGCCTGGAACCAACTGACCAGACAGTTAGTTCCACCAACTCTGCATCAAGACACTTCCGTGGCAAGACATCTAAATACTCAAGAAGTCCTGAATGCCCTGAGCAGGCCATACTTGTACAGCATTAAACCATGGCAGTACAATAGGATACGCCACTTTGTTACTTCCTGGGGTTGGGAGGAGAATGATGGGGTAGAATTTCCCTTTGGACTTACTGTTTGTATAAATACGTCCCTGGTACTTACCACATGCTAGTTTACCAGTGTTTTCTGACTATTAGACTTCCTTCTGTGTTTTTTGGTTTATTGTTTTGAGCTGTAATATGCTTTCCCATCTTCAGTTTATGAAGTAAACAGACAAACAAACACAAAACCAGTATTCTTAACAAAGAACAACCATGATTCCACATTCAGGCCCATTCAAATTATCAGTATTGAAACCAAAAGCCTTTATCTAAAATGGAGTAACCATGCAAAATTCCATAGAAGAATTTAACTCAAAATTTTAGTCTCAGGATTGTGTCTGCTCAGGCATGTATATGAGACTACAGAAGGGAAACTTTTCCACTTTGCTTTCACCCCCCTACGCCCTAAAACTAGTGTAAACCACACGTAGCAGATAAATCTTTTTAATTTTAAAAGTGTTTACTGGAGATATGTGTTTCTTCCTAGGAAATTGCTGTCAAACATTTGTTTCCCTTTTAGAAAAATTGTCTAGGCTAATGTGTAATAAGGGGCAGCCCATGGTAGACTTAGTTTGCAGGTTTCAAAAAAGAAAAGAGAGAGAATGTTAAGAACAGAGTAGAATGTAGTATCTGTTTGAAGGTTACATGATAACAGTACTCCCATAGATGCTTGTGGAAGGGGTGGGGGTGGGGACCAGTGTTCCCATGGATGCTTGCAGTGGGGGAAGGGATTCATCCCCAAGTGATCTCACCATCATCATTGCATCCAGCTACCCAAGATCTTCTTATGGCCCAATTGGTTAATAGCCATCTTTGATAAACAATGTTGTAATGATCTCAGTACCCATTCATTCCCATTTATCAAGTGATGGATAGTGGACTCATAAACACTAACCATAAGGCAAAATGATGAATGCCAGACAAGACCAAGAGCACAGAGCAGGAGAGATCTAGAAAGTTCACAAAGGAGACAAGATTGCCCACTATCTTCTAAGATCAACAGGTCATAAACACCAGGGAAATAGAAAGAATGTTTCCTTATAACAGTGGGTCCTCGATCTTCCTAATGCTACAACCTCATGTCCTGGTACCACACAACCATAAAATTATTTTTATTGCTACTTTATAACTGTAATTTTGCTACTGTTACAAATCACAATGCAATTATCAGATATGTGGGCTGAAAGGGGTCTAAAGCCACAGGTTGAGAACCACTGCCTTCAAGGCTTCAACCAGGAAATCAGTGACCGGGGGCAAGGCCAGGTCAGTCATCCTCACATACGTGCCTGCTGCATCCTCGGGCCTGGGAATGAGGCTCACAGCATTTTCTGAGTGTCCTAACTGTTATTCACTCTTGACTGCCATCTATGAAAATAGATGCCATCTATGAAATTAAGCAGCGAGGAGATTAAGCAGCATTTATGGAGTTTGAAATTTCACCCCATTGCCAGGAGGTGCCCTGTTGATCACAGAGAATGCAGAGGAAACATTTAGGCAGAATTTGCTCAAAATTAAGCTATAGAATGAGCCGGTCAGGTCCCTATCCGGAGCAGAGACACTCAATTGTAGCAAGCCACTCAAATTGTAGCAATGAAACCCTAGTATTTTGTACTTTGAAATACTTCCTTATAACAAAATAAAGTAGCAAAAACTATTCCAACTTGCTTTTCTTTTATTTAAGTATTCAGTATAAAGTTTAGTTGAGGTGAGGGTTAAGATTATGCTTACCAGGGTGTCCTCACTCACTGTGTCTGTTCAGGAAGACATGGGGCTGCCACACAAACCCTTTTGCAGTGGTTCTCAGCCTTCCTAACACAGTTCTCAATGTCCTTCCCCATGTTTTGGTGACCCCCAACCGTAAAATCATTTTGTTGATACTTTATAGTTGTAATTTCCCACTGTTAGGAATTGGAATATAAATATCTGAGGTGTGACTCTTATGGGGGTCACAAGCCACAGGTTGAGAACCAGTGTTTCAAAGGTACCTTAGCAGCCTCTGGGGCAAAGGAAAGAAAGTTATGGAGAGAGGAGACAGCATGGTGGGGCCAACACTTTCTATCTCGGGAAGTCTTGGCTCTGTTAACCAGTCTCTTATACCCAGAGCAGGGCATCTTTCTACTAACTGTCTCTCAGCCCAATCTTAGATAATTGTTTTCTATGTCTTGACCCCACCCTGGCTCTTGGGCAGCTCATGTGAAAATAAATATATGGAGCTAACATTTACATGGGCACAAACCACACACACACACACACACACACACACACACGACCTACAAAGAACTCCTAACACTATGCCCTATGAAAATTACTTTTTTACCTCATAATGAGAAACACTAATCTCTTAAATGCTAAATTTGCTGTGAGTCTCTGCTGCCATGAACTTCTTAGATAGAAGCCCTCAAAGAGCACAAAATTACATACCACTCAATGGTAACACAGTTTAGGCATTTGTTGCACACTTTTTTTCTGCTGTGGCATACCACCCCACCCCGAAACTGTAGACATAAAAGAGCCTGGACTGCATACACACTAAATTCCTGGGTCTTGGGCTGGGCTCCCATAGGAAATTTCCAGCCAGTACAGTTTCAACCTGATTCTTCTTAAGCCCATGGACTCTTCAGAGTGCCTCCAGGATATTGCAATAAGCATCAAAGATTCAGGAGCTACTGTTAAAGGCTTGATAAATGAGCCTTTGGAACTCACTAGTGGTGGGCCATCTGCGGTTCATTTGTATTGGTTCTTTGGCTGCACTTGTATAGGACAGAGCTGGTCCATGAAGATTGTGTTCCTGCATCCACCCTCATGGCCAATGAAAAGTACCTGGAGAACTTAGAAAGGCTCCTGAAGCCCCTGTAGTCTCAAGCAGTCAGAATCCCAGAGGGGCACCCCATCCTTGATTCTAATCCTCATCGGTATCATTTTCATCCACGATGCAGGCCTCCTACTCTACTCTGCCCTAAGTCAGAGTAGAATAAAACCCCTGGTTAGTTAAGGTCAGACTCCCTGACTCACAGAAAGCATAAATTTGCATAATATTTTTCCAGCAAAACCTTTATCCTGAAATTGGAAAATATCTAAATCTGGGTCCTGCTAAAGTCCTGGGACATCTTTGTGTGTCATCTAAGAAACAAGTCATAAAACCCCACCACCTCCCACCTCTCTACACTGAATGGACTGTTCCCACTTAAGAAGCAGATGTTAAAGTTACGCTTAATCTCTACTTTCTTTGATAAGCTTGTGTTTATATTAAAACATAATGATCTGTTTACATTTCCTTGCTTCGGGGCTATAAAACCATAACTGAGCAGAAATTCCTCACTCTTTTTCCCAGCCACACCTATCATTCCAGAGACAAAAAACCTTGGTACTGTTAAAGCCACATGTAGACAGGATTTGTAAATGTAAATGTATTTTTGTAACTTTTTAGTATATTGTCTTCTTTATGTAGCACTGAATTTTGTAAAGTATATTTTTTTAGGAAACTCTTTTTTTTTTTCTAAAGAAAACTGTTTGCTTTGGAAAAACTGCAGTAGAATCAAAATTTGACGTTGAAATCTTTGCTTAAAAATGGTTCCACTGAGGGGAGGGGAGAAGTCTCTTTTCTCTTAGGGAAATGTGCAGCCTTATTACAAAGCTAGGTCATTTACACAGTGAATGAGAGGAGGGTCATTTTCGTGCCTTTACAGGCAGAAAGGCACATAAGCTTAGTGCTGGTGTGAGAAAAAGCTGTGGCTTCTGTGACAATGTCAGCCCAGGGTTGCGGCCTGCTCATCAGTACTAAGAGAATTTAAATGGGTTTCATTCTCTGATCATCTGCCAATATGACCTTGTAAGTGTATGAGATCCAATGATACAACCCTTTGTTGGTTTACATATGCTAATGTAACATTAACACCAGTTATTTTGTTTTTATAGTTACAATGTCATTCACATACTAGTGTATCCTAGAGATGGCTGGAAAGCCACAATAATATTGATACTTTTTTGGGTCCTTAACGATGTTTCTGAAACCTATCACATACAATCATGGTCACTCTAGACAAGGCTTTGTCAGTCATACACACACCATAAACTCACCTAGGTTAGTTTTCAACTATTGAAATCCAGCCAGATCCAAGAACAAGGAAATATGAGTCTCCATGAAGTAAAACTTGAGAATTTTTACTTTTTAAAAGTCCTAAGTCCCTTCTCATGTATAGAGTCATGCATGAGTTTTCAATCCTGTTTAGGATTAACTTTAGCTCAGGGATTAGCCCTAGACTCCTAGGTGACTCTGTAGACATGGATGGTATCCAGGCCCAGAGAACCCTAAGCCTACTTGTCAGCATCTTTCTGGGAAGTGGGGGTGTCAAGAACCTAGGCAGGATTCCCATGGAGGCTACTGGCAGACTAGCCAATGGTCAAGAAGCTAGAGCAGTGAAATGCAGACACTCCCAGCAACATTTTTGTGTTACCTAAGCAAGCTCTATTAAGAACATGTGGCAGGAAAGTAAAGGTGCTGCTTATGCATGCAGCTTCGTTGGCAATCCACCAACCTGTACCAACCCACTAACTTCCATCTCCCAGAAGAAAAACCTGGACCTATTATTTTGACTGCAAAGGGCAGACTTTAAGACAATTACTAAATATCTAGGTGGCTTTTCCAAGAAGAGGAGTCTTGCATTAAGTAACATAAACACACATACACACACACCTACACATACACATACATAGATGGGATAAACACTGAAGCAGCTAATCCAAATTCTTCTGCCATATATATATATATATATATATATACACACACGCGCACAATGACAATGATCTTCCTGTCTTGCCTGAATTACCAACAAAATTGCTAGAAGTACTTACTTCACCCCAGGAGAAAAATATAAGAAAGGGTTTTTTGAGTTTATGCACCTTTAACTTGGCAAATGGAATGAAATGTACTCTTTTGATTTGGGTACAAAGTGTTGTCACTGTATAATACAGCTGCAGAGGACAGATGACACTTCAGGATATAATGACTGCTTCTAGATGTGATGACATGACTAAGCACAGACAGCAGTAATCATGCGTTAGTGTCGTTCACGCAGTAGCTTTACAGCTTCTTCTATGGCACATCTTAACCCTGTAACGTCACGCAATAATGAAAGCAACATTTGTACAAATGCAAAGCACGATCTCTTTTACATACGTTGATTGGAACATGTTGATTGTACATTATTAAACATTAGATGTATGTTCTCTGTTTCCTGCTACGCCTAAGAACTCGGTGAACTTTGTGTTCTTTGTCAACAGTGCCCTGTGCCTTCTGTTAGCATTCATATCTGACCATAGACACTCTTGTTTTCAATTTCATTTTTACTTAACTTGCTGGTTTTGTGGTGCTGTGTGGACCAATGAGCTGTATCCCCCACCCCAAATGAAAACTTTTTTTAAAAAAAATTAATAAACCTTATTTTTCAGAGAAGATTTGGAATCATAGCAAAATAGAAAAGAAAGTGCAGGAAAGTCCCACCTACTTCTTGCCCCACACCTGTGGCCTCTCCATCACACCCATCCTTACTGCCTTATCTGAATAGCTTACTCTGCAGAAAAGAAGCCTACAAGCCAGTTTAGACACTTACCGGGCTCCACTTCCTAGATTCTGTTTATACTCTTTAGGTATAATATGATATTTTCAAGACTTTTGTATCCTTGACAAATAGGTCGACGTGCCAAAATAACAAACAAAAACAAAAATAAAACAAAAAACCCACAAGGAAAAGCACCTTGCTAGTGAAACAGTTTACACCATTGAAGAGAACAACTTCCAGAACCCCAGACACAGGGACCAAGTGGCACTGGGGATTAGCCTGCTTGGCCTGCACAGGCCTTGAAGGGAAGTCAGGGGAGAGTGAGTCTAGCACCTGCTGTCACTGCCTCTGGCCCAGTGAGTCGTCTGTGGGGCTTTAGGTTCATGAGTCTCCAGTAGGTTCTGACTCCAGAGAATAAACCAAACATTTCATTCCACAACTTTCCCTCCACCAGCTGTTCCCACACAATGCCCTACCTTGTTTCTTTTAAACGGGAGGATGGAGCACAGGAAGCTGGGCTCTGCCTGCTCCAGCAGCCCAAAATAGCTACAGTGCTGCCTCTGAATCATTTCCAGAGAAGATGCAGTTTTATCTCTTTTTTTCTGTTCTGAACACCATAAGTCACAAGTGTGGGGTTAGTCCATACGGAGTAAGGTCTCCCACGCAGCTTGGTCCACGTACAATAAGCAAATGGGAAGCCTCTCAGCTCTATCTCCAGGCCTAGAGTCTAATGTGAGAGTTTCCCACTCTCTGTGCTCCCTGACCTTACACCCACTGTTTGGCTGTATCCCCATCCTCTGCATGCGGGCCCCTGGGAAAGAACTCTCTGGAATCCTCCAGAGCACATTTCATCAAGGATCAAAACCTCCAATTAAGGAGTTTAGTTCCTCTACAGAGAAGAGCAACTTGCAGCAAATAGTGTAAAGGCAAGAATGTTCTAGGTCCCTGGGTTCCTGTGCCCATCAAATGAAAGTCACGGTTCACAGTTCCAAATGGACAGCCTTAACCTGTGGTTAGACTTCTGGCACTATATTCTCTCTGCTGCCCATATTTCTACAGAAAAGCAGTCAGTGCTCTTAACCTCTCTCCAGCCCCATAGAGAGCATTTCAGCCTAAAGAGAGATTGCCTTTTGGGCAATAAGTGCTTACCGTTATCTCTCTGAGAGAAACTATTCCCAATTCTGGAAGTCAAGCCCTACATGCTTAGCCCACTGGTGAGCCCCGTGGTTTGCGCTTCACTGTATCTTACATTTTCCTCCATCACTAAGGCTTTTCTGACTCTTGCAAAAAAGAACACTGGAGAACTTGAAGAAAGATTCAGCAAAAATACATGAGTCCTTCCCCCTACTCTCCTAATAGAAAGAGTATACTAGGACCCTGTAGTTACCCATTTGTTAAGTGTAATTGTGTGACTTCAGGGACCCTCCATTCTTCTGTTGACTGCCAATGATTCTGAAAGCTCCTGGAGACACAAACCTTCTGTGGATAACTGGGACAGACCCTGATACAGCTTCTGCCTTGTGTTCCTAACACCGTATCTTATCACTGGCTATGTAGCTTAGATGCTAGGTCTTAAAGGAACCAGAAACATTGCTGTGATTTCAAGCCTGGAAGTCTCCCCTGCTAATCCCAAACAAGAGGCATCCCTAGCTTCAGAGCCATAACACTGCATGAATATCAACATCCAGAGTCAAAATAGAGCCCACAGTTCCCAACTCTCATTTCTCAACTGTGGTTCAACTGAGACTTCACCCTGAGCCTAGAGGTCTGTACCATATAGACTTTAATAAGTATCCCCAGGTCCCAGAACCCAATCATGGTCCACACAGTTAGAGCAGGTACCAAGTGTTTGGCTCTTTATTCCAGCTTCCCACTTCTAGAGAAGATGGGAATAGTTTCTGGATGGAAAAAGCCTTATTGAGGGCAAAATGGTCCCCATTGCTTAGAACTGAAGGTGGCATGGCTCAAGCTGTCTGATGACTGAATATAAAGTCTTCAGAGTGAACAGTCCATTAAGAATTCTACACACACAACCTCTCTCCTGAAGCAGTGAGGCAGTAGTACTCTAAAAGGGTGTAGTGGCTGAGGAAAGATCGCCACCCTTCTGCTAGTCCAACACTCCTTACCTCATGCTTTTATGTTGATGGAAATCGATGCCTTAAACCTTTCCATTTTCCCAGTATCCCCTTCATTTGTCTGCCTTCACTATATAACAACCCTCACTGAACCCGAACAGAAGAACAAAGCTGGTCATTTAAGTTGTGACAGCGCATCCTATGTTGTTGTGCTCTCATTCAGCTGAACTGTTCCCATGTGCACAAACATAAGTGAGAAGCCCAAGACAGGCTGCAGCAGTCAATCACCAAATGTGAAAACTGGGGGTGTCTTCATACGCATCAATAAAATGAGGAAGTTGAAAGGGTGAAGGCCCAGCACTGGGAATATCTATTAGACACAAAATTGTGTGTGTGTGTGTGTGTGTGTGTGTGTGTGTGTGTTATGTGAGCACAGAAGCCAGAGGATGAGGGCCTCTTGCTCTATTACTTTCTGCTTTATTTCCTTGAGAAAGGGCCTCTCACTGAAACTGCATCCAAATAGCAACCACCACAACATAGCAAGCAATCCTTTTGTCTCCACCCTTCCACAGCACGGGAGTAACAAGCATGCAGCTATATCTGGCTTTTTACATGGGAGTTAGAGATTCGAACTCGGGTTCTTATATTTACATAGACCGTGTGCTTGCCTAGTAAGCCCTACAGAAGACTTTTGAGTGAGCTGGCAAAGCTTCAAATAGTATTACTGAAGTGTTTCAGAATATAGAGAAAGATGATTAGTGTCTTCCCGATTCTATCTACAAACAGAATAGTACAAAAAGAGGAAGAGAAAAGGAAGGAAAGGAGAGACGGAATGAATGAACCAACAGAAAGATTCATTTGAGGGTATAGATGAAGTTTTCTCAATGAGATATTGAATCACTGATTCCAGAAACCTGGGGTTGCTTGCACAGGCTTTTTGCTTGTTTACAGAATACATGATAACGAAGGTACTGGCAGATGCTCATAAAGCATTAGATAAAATACCATCACACTTAATGACTTAGGAATGAATAACAACATTTTAATTAGATAAATATGTCTACCAAAATGACCCTGACATTTTCAGTAGAAACCAGACAAGACCCATCATTACCATTTCTACTACTCGAAACTGTTCCGATATTCAGTGTTCTAAAAACAAGTAACTTAGCTTTCTGTCACTACTTCTTAAGAATAAAAATTACCCAAGATAAATTACTTGAAGACAGTTCTATCTTGGCTTGTGGGTTTAAGCACTTTGGACCATGGAAAACTGGTCTGGTTGCTGTGGGCCTGTGGTGAGGCAGAACATCATGGAAGAGCTGTAGGGCAGAGCTAATGCACTCAGCTCAGGACCTAGCCTAGTCAGAGAGAGTAGACGTGGAGGGAGAAAGAAAGGAGATGGTGAACAGAAGGAAAGGGAGGGATGGAAAAGAGTGGGATGAGAGAAAGGACTACAAGGAAGCACAATCCCTCTAAAAGCACACAACCCACCCCACTGGTCCCTACCGCCCAGCACATCTTAGGCACTACGTCTTCAACACACATTTCTTTTACTACCCAGTTATTTAAGCAACAGTATTGTTAATATTTTGCAGGTACGGCTTCCCTGTCATATCCAGAAGACACTGCATCAAACACGTGTGCAGGTCCTTTGCCTCTTGCAACCCTTTTCTTCAGCCTCTCTGTTCTCTGAGCCTTAAGTATAAGAAGCCTGTTGTAAATGAATCAGCCGGAGTTGGGCACCCCATGGTTAATTTCTCTGCATTTTGACCAATCATCTCTTGTAAAGATCCCATGAGTTGATGAGGAGTGAACTTTTATTGCCATCCAGAACTTGACAGTAAGACCATATTACTGAAGATGCCACACGCTTCAGACATTAGACTTGGAAGAATTGACCTAGAGTTGACCCAAAGGCCTTCTCCATGAGGACTAGCTTTTGTAGTATCTGCATGTGCTACACAAGCTGCCAAGAGAGAAAAGTCATTGATAATTCTACCCAGTTGTCCTACCTGCAAGCCACAACAAGGATGAGTAGAGTAAGCCATCCAGAAAGGTAAAATAGTTATATTTTTAAAAATGTTTTTAGAGTGACCCACAGCTATCTGTTTGGATTTAAGGCCCACTTGATAGGAGGTAACATAAATAAAGTAAACATTCTATCCAGCCTGTAAAAAAGACATGTAATTCAGATAGTTTATTTAAAAACTGTAAGCCCTGAATTGGGCAGTTTTTGAGCTATTCCAACTTATTTCCCAACTACAATGTCCCTTGTTACTTTATGCTTTTCCTGGCCATGTGCTTTTGTGGTGGTTTTCTCCACATCCTCGTTCTTCTTTTTTCTCTACCAACAACCCTCACATGATTCTTAAGTCCCACCTTTCTCCCTCTATTGCCCAAGGGCTTTTGCCTTTATTGACCAGCTGAATTGGGAGAAAGGGTTACATAGCACCATTTGGTGTACATGGATATTTAACTGCTCATTGGGAACAAACAAATTTTGAGAGCCAGTATTTAGCATTAGAACACAAGCAGCATCAGACCAACCCACTACAAGGCACTCCATGCCTGGGACTGTATCCTAGACAACTACCTACCTTAGAAAGGTCATAAACCCTGGAGGATAACTTACCACTGACATTTTCCTAAACAAATATAATTCCTAACTGCATTTTAAGTAGTTATCTTTATACCCACAGATAAAATAAATCGTCTAAAAATGAAATAACTAAGTGACAGCATTCATAGAAATAAACATGAATATGCAGAGGCTGGAGAGATGGCTCATTGGTTACAAGCACTTTCTGCTCTTTCAGAGGACCTGAGTTTGGTTTCCAACATAGCCTCAGTTCCAGTGGATTCAATGTCATTTTCTGGCTTCTCATGCACCAGACACATGTATGGTGCACACATACATGAAGGCATATCATTTATACACATAAAATACAATAGAAATTTTGAAATTTGTATCATAAACTTCAAGACTAAAACATAAAAGCTACAAAACTTGGATCAAGCATAAAAGAAACTTTCAAGGATGTATTGCATTTGTAAGAGAAAGAATATTATAAAGATGTAAATTATCCCTAAATATTACAAAAATTCAATGCTATTCAAGGGGAAATTTCAATGGTTATTTTGGGAAATGTAAGATTTAGAACTTGGAATCAAAAACAGAAAATGTACCATAATAGGCAACAATATTTGGGAAACAATTGAGTACGAATAGCAATGTTATACACCATACCCATAATAATTAAAGTTATATAATGCAAATGTATTCTGAAAAAAATAATGAATAGAAAAATACAACTTAGGAAATTGACACACATAAAGGGAAATGTGGCATAAAATAAAAGTTAATATTTCCAGATATTAAAGGAATAAGAGATTTCTAAAAATAGTCTGGAGAAATTTTCTACATATTTAGAAATCTATTTCACAGATTATTAAAAAACAAATTTCTGGTGGTCTGATGACCCAAGCAAAACCAAAAACTAAATATTAGACAGAACATTCATGATTTTGTATTTAATCTTAGGATAGAAGCTTGTCACAATTGGCTGATAATAAACTCCAAAGTCATAAAAAAAAGATTACCACCTCAACATTCTAATTTTTAGCTTTTTAAAAATAAAATTAATAAACAGAGTAAAAGTTAAAATATGTCTTAGACTCCAGAGAATCAAATAATCCTATTAAAAATGGGATACAGAGCTAAACAAAGAATTCTCAACTGAGGAATACCAAATGCTGAGAAGCACCTAAGGAACTGCTCAACATTCCTAGTCATCAGGGAAATACAAATCAAAACAACTCTGAGATTCCACCTCACACCAGTCAGAATGGCTAAGATCAGATGACAGCAGATGCTGGCTAGGATGTGGAGAAAGAGGAACACTCTTCCACTGTTGGTGGGATTGTAAGCTGATATAACCACTCTGGAAATCAGTCTTGTGGTTCCTCAGAAAACTGGACATAGTACTACCTGAAGATCCAGCTATTCCACTTCTGGGCATATACTTCAAAAATGCTCCAACATATAATAAGGACACATGCTCCACCATGTTCATAGTAGCCTTATTTATAATAGCCAGAAATTGAGAAGAACCCAGAAGTCCATCAACAGATGAATGGAATCAGAAAATATGGTGCATTTACACAATGGTGTACTACTCAGCTATTAGAAACAAAGACTTCATGAAATTCCTAGGCAAATGATTGGAAAAGAGAATATCATCCTGAGTGAGGTATCCCTCACAAAAGAACACACATGGTATGCAGTCACTGATAATTGGATACTAGCCCCAGAAAGCTCTGAATACCCAAGAAACAACTCACAGGGCTTATGATGCTCAAAAAGAAGGAAGGCCAAAATGTGGAAGCCTCAGTCCTTCTTAGAAGAAAGAACGAAACACTCATGGGAGTACGTACAGAATCAAGTTGAAGAGCAGGGATTGAAGAGTGGATATTTCAGGGGCTGCCTCAATTGGGGATCCACCCTACATGCAGCCACTGGGCCCAAATACTACCTCTGATGCTGAGAGGTGCTTGCTAGCAGAAACCAGATAGGGGTGCCTCCTCAGGGGTTCTACCAGAGTCATGCAGCTGAGAATGTTTGCAGCTAACCATCAGACTGAGCACAGGGACCCAGATGAGGGTACTGGGGGGGGGGGGAGGGAGATGAAGCTGAAGGGGGTTGCCACCTCATGAGAAGAACATCATTGTTGACCAACCAAATTCTCCACAGCTCCCATGGACTAGAACACCAACCACTGAGCACGCATTGAAAGGCCCATGGCTCCAGTTGCATATATAGCTGAGAATAGCAGTGTCTGATATCAATGTGAGAAGAGACCTTTGTTCCAGTGAGGGTACACTTTACTAATGTAGGGGAATGCACTGAGCTAATGCACCTTCATGAAGACAAGTTTAAGGGGGTGCTGGGAGTTGTGTGGGCAAAGGGGATAACATTTCAAATGTAAATACAGAACATATCTAATAAAAAATTTTAAAAAAAGAAATGGGGTAAAAATATTTGAGAACCCTTAATTAAAAGTAGGCTTCAAGAAATCAAAGCCTACGGATCTCTGCATCTACCTCTATCCACTGCTTAATGAAGCCTCTCAGAAAACAATTATGCTATGCTTCTGTCAGCAAGCATAGCAGAATATTATTAATAGTGTTGGGTTAGCTCTCTCACATGGGATGGGTCTTAAGTTGAATAGTCATTTGTTTGGCTGTCACCCCAGTCTCTCCTCCATCTTTTTTTTTTTTTTTTTTTTTTTTTTTTTGCACATCTTGTAGGCAAGACAAATTTTGGGTTGAAGTTTTTGTGCATGGATTAATGTCCCCCTCCCACCTCTGGAAGTTCTACTGGCTACAGGAGGTGTCCACTTCAGTCTCTATATCCCCCTCCGGTAGGAATCTCAGCTAGGGTCATCCCCATACAGTCCCAATAATCTCCCTGTTCTTAGGCCTCCAGCTGGTCATCAGAGATCCCCCTAACCAATTTGCATTCACTCTCAGTCTTCTCCTGCCCTCCTTATGACCATACCTGATCACTACCACCATTTCTTTCTTTACCCCTCTTACTACCCATTTTTTCTTCATCTACCTACAATAACTAGTTTTCTCTTCTGAGGGAGATTCATGCATCTTTCCTTGGGATCTCCTTATTATGAAGTTTATCTGGGTCTGTGGATGGTAATAACATGGTTATTCTGCACTTTATGGCTAATCTCTTATAAGTGAGTACATACTGTATTTGTCTTTCTGGCTCTAGGTCACCTCACTCAGAATGATATTCTCAAGTTCTATCCATTTGCCTGCACAATTCTTGATGTCTTTGTTCTTTGTTTTCAACAACTGAGTAGCACTCTGTTGTGTAGATGTATCACATCTTCTTTATTCATCAGTTAAAAGATATCTGGGTTGTTTTGCTCGAGTTAATCTATAGTTTTACATCTAGTAGTATTTTGAAAGCATAAACGTGGATACCCCTGTACAGAACACATACATTTAAAATGGTGTCTTCCTCATGAATTGTTCCCCTAATCAGTATTATGTGTCCCTTTATCTTTTTTTCTCTAGTTATGATGTGAAGTCTATTTAGTCAGATATTAGGATAATGATACCTGCATACTTCCTATATTCGCTTTTTAAAATACATCTTCCATCCTTTCACTCTGATAGTATCTACCTTTTATGGTGAGGTGCATTTCTTGGAGGCTACAAATAGATAGCTGCTGATCTCTTATGCAGTATACTAGCCTGTTCCTTTCCACTACTCAGTTAAGTTCATTAACATTAAGAATTATCATAGAAAGGTATATATTGGCTCCTGCCATCTCATTAATTTTGTAGTTTTCGGTGTTTTTCTCTTTTTCTCCTTATTTACTTATGACTCTAGCATGGTTATTATTTCATGTGGCCTCATGGATGGATTTATTATTATTCTCTTCAGCCTGAAAGATTCCTTCTGAACAGAGCTTGTTTAGTGATCATAAATTCCTTTCACTTGTGCTTATCACGAAAATGATATTTTTCCTTTCAACTATGACAGATAGTTTTTGTGGGTATAGGTGTCTGAGTTGGCAGTTGTTACCGTTTGAAACCTGAAGTAAGTCTTTCCTGCCCTCCTGGCTTTGAGGGTTCAGTTGAATAATTTACTGTTATTTTGATGGGCCTACCTTTATATGTGGCTTTATATTTCTTTCTTTCTCTTTTTATTATAATTTATATGTCCTGCATATTAACTGCCTTGAATATAACATGATGCAGGGTCTTGATTTTTCTGGTCTTATCTCTTGAGTATCCTGAATGCCTCATGTATAAGATTAACATTTCTTTTTATCTTACAATTGTTTGAAAAGTGTCTTCTGTGCCTTTAGAACTCAATTCTCCTCCTTCTATTATCCTTAGATTTGCTTTCTCATAGTGTTGCTTGTTTTGTGTAATTACTATGGGTACCTTCCTACTATTTTATCATTGTCCTTGTATAATTGTTCTATTTTCTCCACATTCTCTTCATTCTGAGATAGTTTGTCTCCTCAGTCCTTCTATTGATGAAACTGTCTTGTTTACTTAACTATGATTTTTAGTTTTTGGGTTTTAAATTGGTTTACATTGAACATGTCTGTCTCTTTGCTGAATTCTTTCATATCTTGCACTACTTTACATATTTTATTCTGTTGTTTGTGTTCTTCAGCAGCAGCTTCTTTCTGTTTGATTTCCTTGAAGAATGTGGACATATTTAGTTTATTTAAATATACTTCTTTGGTTTCTTTGTATTTCTCTGGAATTTATCCTCACTCATTCTCACTATGCCTTTACTGCTTTAGTATATATATATATATATTACTTATGTTAGTACTTTGTGGGTTGTACACTTGGTGTTATATCTTTATTTGGTCTACATTGTTATCAAGTATATCTTTCAGTTGACATATTTGCATTGTTGATGTAGAACTCAACGGTGTTCACATTTATTATTATAGTTGAAAGGTTAAAGTCTTCATATCCCTCTGACTCTAACAGGTTACAGGTGGTACTTGTGCAGGTAGAGTAAAGAAGAGTTGTCCTGGTAGGTACAAGTCCTTTCTTGGTGGCTCCCTGTACCTAGACAACTATATTCTAACTTATTTTGGCCCTGCAGATCTGGTGACTGAGGATACACACTTCTCCTGACAGTGCTGGTAACTCTCCCAGGTAGTGTTTGTTAGGTTTTTTGCTTGCTTTTTTGTCTCTTTGTTTAATTGGCAGGTTTTCAGGCTACAGGAAGAAAGGCATTTAGCTGAGCTATGAATCTCAATTTTCTTTCTTACTCTTGGTTTGATAAGTTAATGTAAGGACTTTAAATCATAAGAAACTACTGTGTCTTATCTTCAAAATGTTAATCACATACAATGTTTATACCTGCCTTTATGTAACTTACTTACCTCTGTGCAAGCACACACAGTCTGGAGACATCCAACATGAATAATGTCAACCATTAATACCTGAGAGCTCCAATAAGAAGAGTGACATATACTATAATGAAGTAGCAAGGTGCCAACTTTACTCTTTATTTTATAAACTTGTAATTGGATGTTTCACGATCTGTTCTATTTTTTTTTACAGTTGTGATGGGATAACATGAAATATATGCCACTTGAATACTCTTGCCCCTTCACTCATCACAATTATACATGCAATAATTTCTTGTTTAATTTTCTGTTCTGATCTCTCTCCTCAGAACAGAGTCCTAAGAATATTGTCTTTAGGACTAAGCTATTCCTGGAAAATAATTCCATCTAAAGGAATCAGGAGAGCAGTGAACATAATGTTCAAGTTTTTGAGATGAGTAAAAATACAAGAGGTAGACATAGGATGTGGACAATTGTTGAGAGAGAGAATGTTGTAGTGAACCTGGACTTACTTAACAACTACATACTCCTCACAGCAGATACGTTCTCTCAGTGATAGTGGCAAACATCTGAAATCAAGTTGGCGTCTGATCTACTGAGTGATGAACATTCTCTTCCTTTGTTTGCAGGAGCTTTTGTGTGTGCAGACAAAAAAGGAGAGACAGCACAAATGTTCTCTGCTTTCTTTTGGTATAAACACACTAATACCATCCTCAAGCGTCCTTGTGGTTTGAATATGGGAAGTGGCACTACTAACTGTGGCCTTCATTGGAGGAAGTATGGCATTATTAGAGGAAGTGTGTCAGACTGGGGTCAGGGCTTTGAGGTTTCAAATATGTGCTTAAGTCTGGCTAGTGTGACATTTTATCTCCTCTGGCTGCCTATGGAAAACAGTCTTGTCCTGGTTGCCTTGAGATCAAGATGTAAAATCCTTGACTTATCCAGCACTGTCTACCTCTGTGATGCCATATTTCCCACCATGATGATAATGTTCTGAATCTCTAAAACTGTGAGCCCCAACTAAATCTTTTCCTTTAAATAGTTGCCTTGGCCATGCTGTCTCTACACAACAGTAGAAACCCTAAGTCAGAATTGGTACCAACAGTGAGGTGCCACCATCATGACCTCATCTACTTCACAAACATTTGATTCCCACTTAACAATTCATTGGAAATCTAGGACTTCAACACATGTATTTGAAATTATACAAATATTGAGTCTGTTTAGACAGGCATTTTTCACTTTATGTGCATGAAATCAGAGAAAATAAAGGGCTTTTTAAAGAGTGTATTACTACATCACTTAAATGTTACATCCAAATATAGCATTGAGAGACCCTGATAAAGAAAGGGCTCACAGGAGTGAGAGCCAGTCTCACAAGAATGCTGACACATCTGCAAGCACAGGTGAGACCACCACTTCTGCTCAAATTCCTACCACAGGAGGAATCTACCCAGAGCCCTTAGGACACAGGAACTGAGGAGCAGTCTGGGACAGGATCCTTCTGGTTTCTGCTTGTGCCTGGAGATGACCTGGTATCGGAGCACACTCTGTACCCAGACCCCCGCTGAAAGAGAGCCTGACTCACAGAACTGCTGACACACCTAAGAGCACAGGATGGTCAAGCCAGGGTCAGAATCAGCAAGATCAGCTAACACCAGAAATAAGCAGATGGCAAGAGGCAAGTCCAAGAACCTAAACAATAGAAATCAAGACTACTTGGCATCACCAGAACCCAGTTCCCACACATCAAGTCCTGGATAACCCAATACATCAGATAAGCAAGAATCTGATTTAAAACCACAACTGATAATGATGTTAGAGGACTTTAAGAAGGTTATGAATAACTCCCTTAAAGAAATACAGGGAAATAGAGGAAGACAGGTAGAAGCCCTTAAAATAGAAACACAAAAATCAAAAAGACAGGTGAAGGACTTGAACAAAACAATCCAGGATCTAAAAATAGAAATAGAAGCAATAAAGAAATCACAAAAGGAGAAAATTCTGGAGATAGAAAACCTAAGAAATAGATCAGGATTCATAGACACAATCATCACCAACAGAATATAAGAAATAGAAGAGAGAATATCAGAGCAGAAGATACCATAGAAATATGCTCCAACATATAACAAGGGCACATACTCCACTATGTTCATGGCAGCCTTGTTTATAATAACCAGAAGCTGGAAAAAACCCAGATGTTCTTCAGCAAAGGAATGGATACAGAAAGTGTGGTACATTTACACAATGGAGTACTATTCACCCATTAAAAACAATGACTTCTTAGGCAAATGGATGGATCTATAAAATATCCTCAGTGAGGTAACCCAATCACTGAAAAACACCCATGGCATGCAGTCACTGATAAGTGTATATTAGCCCCAAAACTTGGTTATCCAAGATACAATTCATAGATCACATGAAGCTCAAGAAGAAGGATGACCAAAGTGCAGATGCTTCAGTCCTTTTAAGAAAAGGGAACAAAAACATTCTCAAGAAAAAATATGGAGACAAAGTATGAAGCAGAGACTGAAGGAGAGGCTATCCAGAGACTGCTTCACCTGAAGATACAGCCATATACAGCCACCAAACCCAGACAATATTGCTGATGCCAAGAAGTACATGCTGACTGGATCCTGATATAGCTGTCTTAAGAGAGGCTGTGCCGGAGCATGACAAATGCAGAGGTGGCTGTTCACAACAAACCATTGAACTGAGAATGTGGTCCTTAATGGAGGAGTTAGAGAAAAAATTGAAGAAGTTGAAAGTGTTTGCAACCCCCAAGAACAATGCCAGCCAACCAGAGCTCCCAGTGACTAAAGCACTATCCAAAGTGTAGAAATGGACAGACCCATGTCTCCAGCTGCACATGTAGCAGAGGATGCACTTATTGGGCTGATCAGTGGGAGGAAAAGCCCTTGGTCCTGCCCAGGCTCGATGCCCAGTGTAGGGGAATGTCAGAGTGGGAGGGAGGAAGTGGGTGTGTGAACATTCTCGTAGAATCAGGGAGAGGGGAATGGAATAGGGGGTAAGGAGGAGAAACCAGAAAAAGGGTAACATTTGAAATGTAAATAAAATATATCTAATAAAAAAGGAAAAATGAAAACATATATATACCATAGAATTTCTGCTTGGATTTAGGGATGCCAGGAATAACGATATTCTAATTTAAGTGCATTCCTTCCCTGTATAGAGCAATATCCTGGAGAGCTAGTAAGAGCAAAGAACAGTTTAACCTAAGGATAAGAGACTGGAAATCAGGAACAGAGCATCTGTGCCTAGCTGAGTAAGTTTATCTACAAGACTAGAAAGTAGATTTGGTGAGAAATTACAAAACATCTGGGGAACCATAGCATAGATCACTAGGCAACCTAGGTAGATAGGAAGTGAGGAATTCTGGTTTCATTGGAGATTCAGATGTGTCATGTGACATTTTTCTGAAAACCATCTTATGAGAGGAAGTTTTACTGAGAACAGACATGTGGTGTTTTTCTGGAAGATGCCTTATGAAAGGGTATGTGATGTGTTGCTGGAGCAGATGTTTGAGAGTATATGTGATGTTTGGAAAGAGTGTGTAAGTATAATCCAATAGACAATGGATGATGTTCTTGCATTGGTTCACTTTGCTTTTTTTGATGAGCCCTGAGATGACCTGGGGAAGCTGCTGTCCCTGACTGCTGCTGCTGTTGCTGGTAGTTGCTGCTGTTGCTGCTGCTTGTTCCTGCTATTGTGTTTGCTGCTTTTTCTATTGATGGGTTGCTGGGTTGCTGCAATGTTGGATAGCTGCAATGCTGGATTGCTGCATTGCTAAATCGCTGGGTTGCTGGGTGTCTGCATTGCTGGGTTTCTGGGTGTCTGCATTGCTCCGTTGCTGGATGGAGACATCCTGATGATGAACATTGGATTTGCCCCTAGGAACTTGATACCCCTGATCATCACGAAGTCATCTAAAGAGATCTATGTCTCCTTTCCCTCTAACTTTTCTCACCCAGTGTTTGCTGGTTAGAAGGGATTGGAGTGGAGATGGATAGTGTGTAGAAGAACCCAATAAAAAAGCCTAAAACATATGCCAACAGGGAGGCTGTTCAGTGGGTGGGTTATTATGTTTTTGCACCCATCCACAAATGTTAATTCTTTGTTTTCCAAACATAGATTTAAATTTCCACTCTGTTTTATTTTGTTTTGTTTCATTTTCTAAAATATTCCCTTGGAATGTCAGCCAGGTTGAAACTATGTGTTCATATCTTGTTACTGGGAAGCTTTTATTCAGTCAATCCGTTTTAATTTCTCCCAACAAATATTACTGAGTATCTGGCCATGGGTCTGTAATTGTGTTAGACCCTAGAAATTTCATGGAGACAAAGCTAGTAATGGCCTGCCTTCCTCTTTACTTTGAAGAAACTTTTTGTCTGATTAGGTGTAAGGAATATTTGTTCTTTTCCAAGCTTTCATAACTATACTTTTATTCCTATGTATGTATCAATATTAAAATTTCCATTATATGGATTTTCCCTATTATGAGAGGCTTCTTGGGTTTGAGGACTTTACCACATTAGTCACTGTGTTTCTGGTGCCTAGAATGGTAAACAGCACATGAGTGTTCAGTAAAGGCTGTGGGAACCAAACTCTGGTGTGGCCCTAATGTTTTGTTCCTATGTCATTTAGTAGCCAGCCCCTCCACTTAGATCCAGGAGGAAATGACACCTACCCCACCATGCTATCATTAAAAAATTAAATTGTCAATGACCAAAAAGAGGAGCTTCTGTAGATTGAAAGGATCCACAACACCCCACAGAAACTTTTTCCAAGAGGTTCTACTACTGCAGGTCTCAGCTGAGCAGCCTATACCAGGAGTACCTCACTCTCTCACACACCATCCACTCCACATGTAATGACTCCTTATTCCCCCCTTCTGGACCTTATATGCACTGCAACAATTATATAGCATCTTTAATATCTGGATCTATGTGCTATAGCTAAACATTAATACATCTTTGTTTTTAAAAGTAAATCATGACAGAAGGTGTTAGATCATGTTCTGTAACAAAGACAGTTACTCTGTTACTGCGCTCCCTCAGCAAAACATCTTGGAGAACTGTATTGTAGTAGAAAACCCTAGATAATTCTTTCTAAGTGGCGCACACTGCTCCATAGTATAATCATAACTTAACTTTAAAACAACTATTTCCCTGTTAATAGTTTGTCTCCATACTTCCAAAACTACAAACAATATTAAAATCAGTATCTTTTGTTAGCTCACAGGTTCTATGATGAGGGTTGGCTTTGGAAAAAGGTTTGAGAATGTTGCAGCTTAAGAAGCTTCTGTCAGATTGTCAGAAGAATATAAGGGTAAAGTTTCTTCACCTCCTTGTTGGTTCTTGTCACCAAACCTTAAGTTAGTGCTAGTTCAATAGAGCTTCCTTGCTTTGTGTTTTACGTTTTCCTAATGAGAGTAAATGCCTTTCTAATCTAAAACTGAGCGTACTTACTATACAACATTACAATTGGGAAAATAAAATATTTACCTTCATTCCCCCTCCCAATTTTAGTTTCCTTAATGGACTTTTTCATATTGAGTGCCCATCTTTCTTATATGACTTATAATTCTTCATTTGTATTTAATATTGTTAAATCTAGTTTTATGATTACATGCATTATATACATTGCAAATATTATGTCTAGTGTCTATACTAAATAAAAATAAATATTTAAAATGCATCAAATTGTTACCTTTGGGGCTATATAGATCTTGTTTCTAAAAGTCCTCCTTGAGCTGGAGAGATAGCTTTGCAGTTACCAGTATAATCTGCTCCTACAGAGAACATTAGTTAGATTCCTATGCTTCGCAACTCTCAACCGTAATCCCAACTCCAAGTGATCTGATGCCATGACCTGCAGCGTCACCCAAATATACATGCACACACCCATACACACGTATACAGAATAAAAAAATAAAATAAATGCTAAGAAGTTGTCCTTTTACCAAAAGCAAAATATTCTCCTGTGTTTAAGGCTTTATCTCCTTTCATTTTGAACTTTATGATTTGTAACAGACCAGAGCTCCCTATTTGGCTGCTCGCCATGAACTGGACATCGCAAGCACAATCCTCAGGTGGCAGGTCCTGGCCTAAGTTCCAGCCCACCCGGTCAGCTATCCTCAGCGGTCATCTGCTCACATCCTCTCCACAATCTCCCTTGGCTCTCAAGGTTCCAGTTGTCTGTGAGAAAAAAAAGAGAGAGAGAGAGAAACATCCAGGGAAGCATTCTGAGCACAGCACTATTCTCAGTTTTCCAGAGCTGACTTCAGGGACCCTGCAGAAAACAAAACAAAACAAAAAGCCATCAGTACTGCCACCCACAAAGGCTGAAACCTGAGGACCAGGCTGTGGCTTAGCTGGTAGGAAGTTCTCATGAGCCCTGGACAGCCTTTATAGGTTTCTAGGCTGTTTCCTGGCAGGAGTAAGCAAGTGGGTGGTAAGAGGATCAGAAGAATCTTGGCTTGTATGTTAATCTGGACAATCTTTTAAAGAAGAGCTCTCATAGCTTCATTAGCTGCCAAAATTGGAAGAAAGCAGCCACATGGACATTGTCCCTTTGTCACTCGAGGACAGAAAGGGGTTCCCAGAATGCCCTAGCACTTGAGAATCCCTATACTTCTCCAGAGCTGGGACTGTTTCTGGATATTCTTATCCCACTTCCACTGTACTGTTTGATTGGGTGTTTGAACACTGTTTACGATAGTGGTATAGTGTGGCCGAGGAAGTACATCACTGGGGGTAGGCTTTCAGACGTCAAAGACTCACCTTGCTTCTGATTTGTTCTTTACTTCTGCCTATCGTTGAAGATGTTATTACCTAGTTTCCTGCTTCAGCTGCCTGCTGCCATGCTTACTCCTCTGGAAGCAGAAGCCAAAATAAACTCTTTCATCCATAAACGGCATTGGTAGTGGTATTTTAACACAGCAACAGAAAGTGATTAATACAAAAGTTGTTACCAGAAGGCAGGGTGTTGTTATGAAAAGCCTGATGATGCTGGTTTTTGGAAGGAATATGGAAGTCTTTGGAAACTGCATTAGTAAATTAGTTGACTGCTCTGAGCATAGTTGGCTACCCAGTCTAGCAAGAGCCTGGAAGTGCTGAAAGTATCGGTTCTGATGGACAGCCAGCTTAGAAGATTTTAGAAGGGAACAGTACCAGCAACTGGGCTATAGACTCTGCTTGTGATATTTTGGGAAGGAATCTGCTTGCCTTCTAAGTGTGTCCTAAGACCTTGGCTGAGGCTAAATTGAAAATGAATGGACTGGTTTCTTTTGTCTACATAGGTTGTCTTCAGATACAAGACTCTCTTCCCACATTGCCTCTGTTATTGTGTGGCTTTCCAACATCATACAGGTTTTTAACATCATTAATGCACTTCCAGGTGTGTTTAATTTAGTCTCTCTTTAAATATAGTTTTGTCAAAATTAATGCATTTGTAGGTAGCTCAATTTTATTAGTCAAAAATGAAGTTTAAGGTAGCTGCTCGATATCTGGGGTTGATTTCTCAAATCCATTGTTTTGTTGCCAAACATTGAGAGTGTCCTGTAAAGCTGTAGTAAATTCCTTCTGAAGTCAAAAATTTCTGCTATAATAAGTTAAAAGATTATGGGAACTGTGGATTTTGTTTTATCTGAAAGAGAGTTGGTCCAGAGTGGTGAATTTGCAATGGATCATGACAGTCTCTCTATCATGATAAATTTTTTAATAAATCATTTCTTCCAAGAACAACCTCATATCTTTAGCAGAAAAAGCTCCCTTCAGTATCATGACACCTCTTTTTTCTACAAAATAAGGACTCCAGTATGTGTAAGGGTAGTGGTGTAAGACGGGGTAGAATTTAATCAGTCATGAAAACATCTTTCTCCTCAACTCAGAAGAACATTGGAGAAAACAGAAATGGGTCATGTTATTTCTCACAGATGCATTTAGTTTAGTTCCAAGATGATATCATAGCCTGCACTACTGGGACAGGGTAATTCTATGATTTTCCCGTGACCACAATACAAATCTTGTAATCAATGCATTTCTCTTGTTCTTGAAGGCACATAACTCCAGCCTCAAACTACTTACTATACAGTCTCAATAAACAAAATTTGGTAAGAAAACATTGGTGCCCCAAAAAACTTTAAACAAAGACTATTTTTTTAATAGAAGCTGCTTGATCAGGTCCCAGATCTGTGAGCACCTTATTGTGTTCTTGAGAGAATTTCACCTGACTTATTTTATCATGTGTAAAATGATACAGGATTTAGTAATCTGCCCTAAAGTCTTTTCCAAGTCCACTATTCTAGCATCCTTTAGCTTAGGAGGCAAAATGAAACAAAGAAGAGAAGAAAGAAAGAAAGAAAGAAAGAAAGAAAGAAAGAAAGAAAGAAAGAAAGAAAGAATAAAGAAAGAAAGAGAGAGAGAAAGAGAGAGAAGACGAAGAAGAAGAAGAAGAAGAAGAAGAAGAAGAAGAAGAAGAAGAAGAAGAAGAAGAAGAAGAAGTAGTAGAAGGAGGAGGAGGAGGGAGGGAGGGAGGGAGGGAGGAAGGAAGGAAGGAAGAAAGGAAGGAAGGAAGGAAGGAAGGAAGGGTATAGAAACATAACTAGCAGACTCCAGAAAGGAACACATTGCATGCTACATGTATAAGCTAGCAACCAGAGATATTCCACTATTGTGCTAATGTGTTTTTGCTGAGTCTGTATTTGAATTAGAGATAGACCAAAAATATTGACAAGTGTTGGGAATTTCAGTGTTCCTTTCTTCCCACAAAGTAAAAGCATTGTGTATGCCCATCCATCTACGTGTGCTATTATTAAATTTAGTTTTCAACTGTATAAAATGTAGAATCACTTGGCAAAAGACTATTAATGAGAACATCACCTGCAAGAATACATGGAGCTATAATCTTGATTATATTAATTGAGACGAGAAGACTCGCTCACTGTGGGTGACACCATTCCCTAGGCAGAAGATTGTGAACTATATAAGAGTAAAGGAGAAACAAAATACATAAATATGCATACATTAATTCTCTCTGTTTTTGGGTGTAAATGTGCCTTGACTTCTTCTCAATTATGGATTGCAATCTAGAATTCTAAGATAAAAGAAGCCATTTATCCCCTTAATTGTTTTTATGAGGATATTTTTATTCCATCAATGGGAGAAAAACTATGACAATATGTATTTTCCAGTAACAAGGACACTTTCAAACAATATTAAAAGTCTGGTATTCTAAAATGAGGAGTGAAATAGACTGTAGATATTCAATAATTAAGCATCTTTTCAACATATCAATAGGCACAAAAACAACTTTCTCTTCATACAAGGAAATCTTCTGTGTAGGAACATAGCATATTTCACAATCCCCCCATACAAGGAGCAGGTAGGACCAGAGGCTCCTGAGACTGCCTACTTATAAAGGATATGATTTCCAGGGCAGACAATATATCAATAAGAGAAAGGAATTAAAATGCCTATTTAGAACAATTTAAATGTAAAATAGAAATTTTGGTCTGTGTCAAGAATATTCATTAGGAGGACAGAGGAGACCAGGGATGGGAAAAAACAAAGTGTGATGGTGTAAATTATGCAAATGAATCCTTCACTTTGCAACCTGTTTTTAAAAACTAATAAAAGTTTGTAACACAAGCATTGTTCCTTTTAAACACTACTCCAAGGTCAGGTGTCAGTGCTACCATCATCATTTTCTGGAGAAGCAAACTATACTTTGAAGGCCATGGTTTACTTTTCTGCCAACGCATCTGAAAGGCCAGTTCTGGAAAATGAACCTTGGCTGAAACTGTAGATTACTGAAAAAGCACACAGTGAGTGATTTGTGTATTGGCAAACAAAGTAAGTCAACTTTCCATGCTTGTCATAGGATGGAAGTGTTTCAGCTGTGCTGCTCTTCATGGTCAGGAGATGCTTGTCCAAGCACAGTATTCTCAATCCTGAACTTCCCAGAAAGCCAGCTTTCTCCCATTACCCTCCTACAAACAATATAATTGAGGTTGGCCTGGTGGCATAAGAAGATAACCCCAGCTACTCAGAAGACTGAGGCAAGTGGGTCACAAGTTCAAGGTTTGTTTTGTCTACGGAGGGAACTCAAGGCTGTCCTGGACAACTTAGACCCTGTCTCAAAAGCATTTTCAAGTCAAAAACAAAAAAAAAAAAACAAAAAAAAAAAACAAAAAAAATGAGGATCATAAGAGTTTCATGGTGGATAATTTGCCCAGAACGTGTGAGACCCTAGGTTGAACCTTCACTACCTCAAAGCATTAAAAAAGCAAAGCAAAACAACATAGCAAAGAGATTAAAAGAGCAACTGAGTTATATGCTACTGTTCTAGGGTACAATTCACATGCAGGGTAGGAAAGAGCCTTCTTGGTTAGTTTTTGGAGTCTCTGTATAAAATAATTCAGACCTGGGTTGAACCTAAAGTAGCATTGTTGATCACAAGAGTTTCCAGTGGACCAGTAGAATGATTTTTACAAGGCTTGATAAAATAAATGCCAGACACTTTTGGTCACTTCTAGATTTAGCTAAATATATTCAATGACTCTATAGACATTATACTTACCATTTTAAAAGAGCTGATGTTGAGGAATATTATTCTTCTCTTTCTTCCTTTCTTCTGTACTGGAAATGAAACCGAGAAGATTTTACATGCTGGAAAGTGTTCTACCACTGAGCTAGGCACGCATCAGCTTAGTTTTATAGACACAGTTTGGTTTTGGCTTTGTTTTGGTTTTTTGTTTTGGGTTTTTTTTTTAACTATTTTAAAAATCTTTACATGTATTGACAAAACACTTCTTAAATACATTTCAAGCACTATGGATATGACAGTGCTCACAAAGGGAATGGGGTGGGAGTAGTTCTTGCTCTTCTTTCTATCTATATACGTAGTCTTCCAGTCAACTATACTAAATTCTTTCTATTCAAAGTCACTGGCATGGCATTATGGTCAAATGGCCATTCATTAATGTCACTTAAGGACATTTTTTTACTAATAATATTAGCATTATCTATGCAAAAGATTGATTGCCAAAAAGACTGAGTATTTCAGTTCCGGGTATTTTGGAGTGAGTTTACCAAGTTCCAGCATAATTCAGAATAGTAGAAAACCTTAAATTCTAAGGTCCCAATGCCATGCAATAAATGAATGAAATGTTCCTTCCTATTAGTGGAGAGGAAATTAATGTTCACTAGACATTCAGCTCTTTGAATTACAGTTCAGGGAAGTGAAAATACAGCTTCCCAGGACAACTGAAACCCAATGAGAAGTGACAAGTCCAGAGAAAGCCATGTTCCAGACTGTAAAAATCAAATGTTGTACTCTCTCTGGCTCTCTGTGTCTCTCTGTGTCTGTCTCTCTCTGTCTCTGTCTCTCTCTGTGTGTGTCTGTCTGTCTGTCTCTCTCTCTCTCTCTCTCTCTCTCTCTCTCTTTCTCTCTCTCTCTCTCTCTCTCTCTCTCTCTGTGTGTGTGTGTGTGTGTGTGTGTGTATGTATGTGTCAAGCAGTTGGAGCATAGAAAGGTAGAACCAGAAGAGAGCATGGGGCTACATGTCTGCACAGCCTGGGGTTACGCCATTGACTGCTGAGGTGGTTTTAAACCAACTCTTTGAATTACAAATAGAGTTCTAGAAGAAGACTATACTCGCTAGTTTTATGTCAGCTTGACACAAACCAGTCTTCAGAGCCTCAATTGAGAAAACACCTCTATAAGACTTGGCTGTGAGGTGTTTTCTTAATTAATAATCAATGGACGAGGGACCATCCCATGTGGTCCTAGGTTCTATAAGAAAGCAGTCTAAAAAAAAAAAATAAAATAAAATCACAGAGAAGCAAGCTAGTAATCAACACACCCCCTGGCTCAAGCGTCCTAGTCTGTTTGAACTTCAGTTATGCACTACAATGTTTAAGTATGAACCTAATAAACCCTTTTCTCCCCAACTTGCTTTTTGGTCATGGTATTTTATTGCAGGAATAGAAACTCTACCTAAAACAAAGACTGCCTTGAATTAGCTGTTTCTTTGCATTCAAATGGTCTTGGTAAAGCCACAGAGAGCCAGGTGGCCCAGACTATAGAGAAGGAAGAGAAAGAAAGACCAGGGCAGCAGATGCTTGTGTCTCACTGAGCAGTTGCCTGGCAGCATTTGCTGTGCTATTAGGAACTGAGAATCCTAACATCAACATGTCAGTCTGCTGGGCTCTCCAGCTGCGAGCCTGCTATGCCACAGTGAGGTGCCAGAGGCTGTCACCCACAGGCATGCAGCAGTGCACATGGAGTGGGGGCGAAGAGCTCTCAGAGGGTACTCTGACTATAATCACTTCCCATTTCCTGCATCTATCGCTGTTCTTCTAACATTCTGCTTCACTTTTGTCTTTTTCAAGAAAGAAATATTTTCAGTGGAGTGCTACAATGAAAAACCATCGGCCTTGGACACATAGAATTTTGCTTCTAGGCTCAGTGCCCATAGTCTCCATGATTATGGTAAATTAATGCAATCCTGACGAACCTTAGTTGTCCCCTAAAGAAATGAAGATAATAATGCCACACTGATGGTTGAAATGGCAGAATTGTGCAAACACTCCATAAGACATTCTGTGGTCTGTCACTTGCACCGCTCTAAGCTCTCCTTCCTGTTCTCCCAGACAATTCTTCAGTATCTATCAAAACTATTCCCAAACACACAGAAAAGAGGAAAGGTCTTTAGAAAAACAAATGCTGAATAGCTCATAAGCACACGGGGCCAGGAGCTCTCCTGTGCATGCATCCATGAACACAGAGGGTTTTCTGCCTCATAACATGGCCAATTTCCATACCTCTCATTATGGATACCACTGGCTCTGAGCCAACAGATCCCACAAGGCATCACACCTTATTACTGTCAGGCTTGGTAGCAGCTGTAATATAACTTTTATCCATTATCGTGTATTTGCAACTAGGAAAAATCACAAAAGTAGAGGGCTAGACTCTGGTCTATTGTAGAGAAGCTGAGGCCAAAGTGAACATTAAATACGATGGTTCATGGAAAGGGCCTAGCAAAGGACCTGGTTCAAGTACAGATAAAAATTACCTTTCTTTTTCTAGACTGTCATTGTTTGTCCTTGTCTATATAAATATCGATAATTAAAAATACACTAAAGACAAGATAAAACTCAATGTGTCAGTCATATATTTTCCATACCTGCTATAACTACTTTTCAGCTTAGAATATAAGAAGTCAGGCCTTGATCTCTGTTGGCTCAACTTTGTGGAGCACTTGCATCTGAATTTATTTCTGACTTCACATGCAGGTAAGATCATATGACAGTTGTCTTTCTCTGCCTAGCTTATTTAACAGCATACTGTCCACTAACATCTCCATTTGAGTTCTAAGTTGTTGTTCAAAAATTTCCTCCAAGTTAAAACATTACGTCCTGCAGGGAAGCTTATTAAGACTCAGGAAGAACTAACTCAGCATTTTCAGAAAATCGTGAAATTGGCCAGATATAGTAGGATCCTCCCTCCTCAAGCATACTTAAGGATAGAAACTTCTGAGAGACAGTGCCAAAGAAGCCTAACAGTCTGGAAGAAACTGACACCACTCAAGTTGCCTGGAAGAGGCTCGTACCAACTGATCTACCCGCAGAAAAGCTCTCCAACATGTTGAGCTGCTGGGAAGTTGTATAGTGAGCTCCAGACTCCCAGCTTTTATGATCTGTCACCATTGCTTAGAGGGAGTTAGTTAATGCAACTGTCTTTGATTCATTTCGGCTCCTGGAAGTAACTCCTCAAACACATTCTTGTAATTACTGCCCAGCACCCCCGCGCCTGCCTTCGAGTGCCAACACAGCTCATTGGCTCACTAAGCCGGACTTTAGGGGTGTTTTTACTTTGATTTTTCTTAGTTCTCTATCAGAAGTAAGTCTAAGTCTGTTTATGTCTCCCCATGAACAGTGCTATACGACACAACTAAAAGACCCCCTTTTAATGTTAAATAACATTCCATTATATGTATGTACCACATTTTCCTTACTAATCCACCCATTCATAGAGAGCTATTTCTCCCTATATCTAGGCGATTGTGAACAAAGTTACAATGAACATGATAGTGTGGATATATCTTTGAGATCTTGACTTCAACCTATTTGAATATACAAGAACAGAATTAGCCAATTTAATTTTAAGAAATACCAAATTTAATTTTAAGGAACCTCTATACTGTTTCCCATAATAAATATACCAATTTATATTTCTGTGGTGGTTTGAATAGGTATGGCCCTCGATTCGTGTGTTTGAATGCTTGGCCCATGGGGAATGACACTACTAGGAGATGTGGCCTTTTTAGCAGAAGAGTGTCACTGTGGAGGTGGGCTTTGAGGATGTGTGTGTGTGTGTGTGTGTGTGTGTGTGTGTGTGTGTGTGTGTAAGAGAGAGAGAGAGAGAGAGAGAGAGAGAGAGAGAGAGAGAGACTCCTTCTCCAGCACCATGTCTACCTGCAGGCTACCATGCTTCCTGCCATGATGATAATGGACTAAACCTCTGAAACTATAAACCAGCCCCAATTCAGTGGTTTCCTTTATAAGGATTATCATGGTCATGGTATCTCTTCAGAGTAATGAAATCCTAACTAAGACAACTCCCAGTACTGAATATAGCAGTTCTCTTTTCTTCATATCCAGGCCACTGTTGGGTTGTGACTTTTATAAGCGTGGTCTGTCTTCTTACGGTGTTGACTTGTGATTCTGTGATGACCAGTGACAGTGAGCACAGTCTTTGCTCATTAAAGAACCTGGTTTATTTTTTTGGATAATTAACTCTTGAGTCATTAATATTTATTCTTTTCATATTTTGTAAGATGAAAGCTGAGGTATGTCATCTAGGAGCCTCTCTTCAGAGATCTGTGACCTTTGATCCACCAGTTCCCTGATCCCAAAGCTTCACCTTTGATTTTGTTCCTTGTTTCATTAGACTGTGGCTTTGTCACAGTTTTTCCAAAAAAAGATAGAGGGAATCTCACTTCTCCAAGGCTCCTCATTATCATGGACCTCTTTCCAAGGCTGATACTCTTAAGTTTGTGCTTTCTTAAGCCTTTAAAGGTAAGACACTTTAATGCTACGGGTTAGAACATGAGTCTGCGGTCACCCTGTTCTGCTCCTCCTGTCTTGCCATGCAGGGGAGTCACAAGGGCACAGACACCCTGACTTTGGCTAGAGGAGGTGCACTGAGGAGTCCAAGTTGACATACAAGCTGTACCCATGTTTGTGTAGAGCTGACTACCATCAGGAGAGACGAGAGAAGCATTTGCTTCTGCAAAAGAAGAAAAGGCCCGTCCTAGTTGCTGGCTACATCTTCTCTTTGTACCATCCATAAGGAGTTCCCAGCACAGGACTAGAGATTCTATCCCAGAATTAGAATATTCCCCTGTTATAACATTCATATGTTATTTAAAAGGTCATCCATAAGAAATGATGAAATATTTTGTTCTCACTATAAAAATAACAGAGAATTACTATAATATAAAGAAATAATCAGAGACCATGTGTAGGAAAATGTAGGGAAAGCTCATAATAAATAGTAAACAGGGAATCATATTTTTTCCTAGAGTTTATATTTTTGTGTAGCACCCACATGATGTAGGGTATGCTCCAGAAAGCACTTTTGGTAAATACCTGGAACAGCAGCAGTGCTGGACCCTAAGTGTAGCAGGTTTTCTGCAGCATGTCCCGCAGCATGGTCACACAGTAGGAGTTGCTCTGGCTTAGGTGTGAGCTTCCCATTGGCTTCCCTACTCACTCCCTTTGAAGCCATTATTAAGCAAAACAAAGGTGTCCTGAACACAAATCCTGCAATATCAAGATATTATTCTTTCTCGTAAACAAGATGGCTACTAAAAGGTGCACAGTATGCCCCATAGATGCCTGGAATGAGAGAGGATGCACTTTCTGGGCAATGGTTCATCCTGGCACTTAAAACAACTTTAAAACCTGGCGATTTGAAACAGGCAGATATTTGCTATTTGTTTACTAACTAAAGTAACTAATATTGAACTGTAGGGCATTCCATTTCACATTTTCAGATCACAGTTGACCACAGGTAATTATAGTGTTAAAGACAAAGCCACAGAAAAGGAGGAACTTCTATAACAGTTTCCAAACTTGTACTGTTATAAGTTGTGATATCTCTGTCATGCTAAATAAGTCTACTTTTATGGTATATGTGATGGAGCCATTGTGAATGATTTCAAAGGGTTTCCAAAAACTGGTTCCAGGGTCAACCAAATCACTGGAGGCACAAACTGAGTCTGAACGTTGGAATCAGAACATTTGAAGCTGCAAAGAGTCTTAGGTTGGATTTTGTTCTCACGTTTGCAAAGTCCTTAACCTCCTGTTCTCGGGCACAGCTTGCTGCCCAGGAGAATATTGTAATCTAATTCCCTGGTGTCACAGATATGCTTGGTACATACCATCTTTCTGAAACTGCCGAGAACCCTTTTGCATACAGATGATTATCTGTGGAATGTGGACCCTCTGCGGAGCAAGCTCATTAGTTATCAGTCTTGTGTAATAATTGTCTTCCTCATAAGCATTTATCGTCAGCCTCAGACTCCACTCACTACTTGGCTAGCCATTGTGAGAGGCCTCCTCTGGCTGGGACATAATGCTTTTTTAACCCCATCCATTTTAGGGAGCTTTAGCTACACTCTACCTCTCTTACAAAGAGCTCATAGATCAAAACATCTCCTAGATCCCCACTACACTAAACTCTCCCTTAGCCATTCTCCCATCAAGCTTTGCCAGTACAACTATTTCCTTGATACTTACTTATGTCACCATCCCCCTTTCTGCAGACAACGTGCCCTGCATGGTGGTTTCAGCATCAAATATTTTTCTACTATTAATTATTTATTTAGCTTGAGAGATTAAAAGAGATACTATTTTATTATGATGTATCTCAGGAGATTAAAAGAGACCAAGTCCTTTATATTTTTAGTTCATTGAAAATTACAATTTTGGGATTTCGGAATCCTGAAAGAGGAGGAACTCCACGACTGAGATATCTTTAATGTGACTCAACCAGGACAAGTGGTGTCAGAGCCTTCTCCCTGGACACCATGACCCAAGGTCCCGGGAATATGAGGGGGAACAGAGAAAGGAATCTGTCTGTATCCAACTGAGTAAAACAACTGTGCTGGTTGTCAAAAGCTAGGTCTGCATGGGCTGGACATCCTGAGCCATCCTTGTTTACCTCTAAAGTTCAATGATTTAGACCTTATACCCTGAAGGCCAGCCACTGCCTGATCCCGGCCACTGCAGAGGAGAAGAGCCTCGGTCTGGACTCAGAGTTATGTCCAAAGATGGAGGTCTGTGGCAAGAAGGAGATGACACTTTTTAATTTTGTCTAAATAAATCTTATTTATGTCTGAGCTTAATCAAGAACATGCGGAAGGCTCAGCTCTACCTTTCCTTACAACTGTGCTACCCTGGCCTTCCCCATATGAGGAGTATTGAAGAGAACTGCTACTTTGTCTGCCTTACTAAAAACATACTCTGAATTCCCTGAGTCTGTGTTTTCTCTGCTCCTCACATGTGTCAGTCAAGGGCAGGATTAAAGTCCAAATAGTTTGTGTTAAGAGGGATGCTTAATTAGGACCGGAGAGAATACACTGAGGTTTTAGATGGGATTTCCCCACAAGTGTCTAAATATCCTTTTCTACCGAAAAAATAGAACTTTCTCAATTGACCCACTGTTTTTATTTACTTCTGTACTATGTGAAAAGCTCTGAGGAGCTGATAATGTCAAGTCCAAAGCTGGCCTCAAATGATACATTTTCAGCTCTTGTCTGTGTGTGTGCGTGCACTGTATGTATCCCTTGGTGGCCAAGAGGGCATTGGATCCCCTAAGTCTGGAATTACAAATGGCACTCCCATTTTAGTAATAACCAATAGCTCTCTTATTGAATTAAATGCTTGATGAACAGGAGGAAAATTGTTCCTGGCATTGGAAATCTGACCAACTACCTAGAGCTTATGAGTCTTACAGGAGAACCTACTACTATCATTTTACTAACCCAGCACAATTCCAAGCTGAATTCTACACTTTTAGTCTCATGCCCACAGATAGGTACAGTTTCCAGCTTTCACTAAAGGAAATTCTCTTTGCAGCAGATGGGGATCGTTACATTAAACTACCACTGGACAAAACGCAGAGAGCAAGTGGTGGTACGTGCCTGGCTCCAGCTGATACGTCACAACACACCCCTGTTCCTAAGACCGGGAATATCCTGGAAGATGGAGCAAAGTGACATAAGTGCCACATGCCAGTAAATCTGCTGAGACAATGTCTCCTGAAAATGCCAGTGATGCATTGCCCATGATACCTCAACAGTACAGCTAGCTGAAAAAAGACCCAAACAAAGACATCACCAATACACAGCTAATATGGTAGTGGAAAAACCTCACAGAACTCCACCCTTAGGCAAAGAACTACAGGCAACTAAGGAATGCTGACAGCACAAGAATTAGTCTCCTCCATGAGTGAGCCCCTAACCTGTTATCCAGTACTAAGGGTTGGATGCCAAGTACCAAACTCGTATGCATGCAAGTAACACGAAACAGAATGACCAAGCTGTGTTGATGTATTTAGATGTGTGTGTGTGTGTGTGTGTGTGTGAGAGAGAGAGAGAGAGAGAGAGAGAGAGAGAGAGAGAGAGAGAGAGAGAGAGAGAGCAGGGGAGAGAGAGAGAAGACATAACTATACAAAAAGAGGTCATAGTTTCAAGAGGAAGGAAGAAGGAAGGAAAACAATAAAAATCTCTAGGAAAATATATGAAAAATAATAACTAAAAGAAGCAAAACCTTTCCTTGGTTTTTGACGTTTTTTTTATCTCAGCATAAACGGTTGTGTGATTGTCAGAATAATATATCAATACAAATATACGATATGTGGTGCCTTCTAAGGCGCACCAACAAATGCCAATTGTTCTTTAAATGTAGTTTTCAGTGAAGTTTCAGTATGTTGAAGATGTCTTTCTTCATGTTTGAGCACTCTGTAGTGTATCAGTACTTTTATAGAAATTGGCATTTTCTTTTCTTTGCTTTTCATGAAAATTTTATTGTATTTGTTTATTTATTCACTTTACATCTAGCTCACTGACCCTCTCCTGGCCTACTCATTCCAAAGTCCTTCCCTGCTTCCCCTCCTCTTCACCTCTGAGCAGTTCTAGACCGCCTTGATATTCCTACATCCTGGCACTTCAAGTCTCTGCACGGGTCGGCCCTTCCTCTCTCTCTGAGGCCATACAAGCAGCTCAGCTACAAGGACGTATTCATGAACAGGCAACAGCTTTTTCGATAGGCCCTGTCCCAGTTGACTGGGACCCAGAGGAAGACCAAGCTGCCTATCTGTTACATATGTGCAGGGGAGGTGTCAGTACAGCCCACGTATGTGCCTGAGAGCCCCAAGGGTCTAGGTTATTTGACTCTGTTGGTCGTCCTCTAGAGTTCCCATCTCCTTCCGTTCCTGAGATCCTTCCTCCTAGTCCTCCGTGAGAGTCTATGGCCATACCAGCCAGATCACGACCAATACTGTCTTTAATGATTTTAAAGTATGTGCTTTTTTTTTTTTTGCTTTGTTTTTCTTTATTTTGTATTAGATACTCTCTGTATTTACATTTGAAATGTTATACTCAGGTTAGTCTTCCAACCTATGAGTGCAATAATCCTCATATTAAGTTTTACTGACTTTTCAAAAAGTAATAATGTCATAGTTTTGATGATGCCGAGCACTCTTCCTCCCAGATCCTCTCAAATTCACCCCCTAGTTCCTTTCTTCATCTCACCCCCTCTCCTCCCTCTCCGTCTTCCTCCCCCTCCCCATTCCTCTCCTCTTTCCCGCTCTTCCTCCTTCCTTTCTCCAATTGGTGCAATCATTTATCATTTACTCCTGAGTGTGGGGCTATCCTCTGGTGGTTGTTTGACCTACCGAATGACACACTGTTAAAGAAAACGGCCTCTCTCCCCAGAAGCTAACAACTATATATAACTCCCCATTAGAGGCGGAGGCTCTTGAATTACCCCAGTTCCACCCCCACCATAGTACTCCAGAATGTTGACTGGCACGATCATAGGTCCTGAGGGGGCAACCACAGCTGCCCTAAGTTTATGCGTTGCAGTCCTGTCCTGTCCTGTCCAGAAAACAGTTACTAAATTTAACACTGTTACTAAACTTAACTTAGAGCTTGGGGAGGGGCCGGGGAACACCAATAAGTCAATGGCGCCCTCTGCTGCTCACGGGTGGCATGTACAAACATAAACTTTAGCTGAGGTAAAGATTCAATAGCAGGTTCAGAAATAGTCCACAGGAGCACGAACTCAGAAATGAAAACTAATTCCAACCAACAACGGAAGAGCAAGATCTTTAAGTAAAACCCTGGAGGACTGCTTAGCTTGCTCGTTTTGCATTCTTACACAACCCAGGACCACCTGCCTATGAATGGCACTGCCCACAGTGGGCTGGTCCTCCCACGTAGATGTAGATCTATCATCAAGAAAATTCCGTAACAAACTTGCCTCCGGGCCAATATGAGCGGGAGAATTTCTCATTTAAGGTTCCTTCTTCCAAGGTGTCACATTGACAAAAAATTAACCAGCACACACACCAAATGGTGCCCCCACACACATACACTCACATAAACCTCATTTCCTCTTTTCTTGTATTTCTGACTCATATCTTCTATAGAAAACTGCAGTCTTTTTATGCTCTAGTGGAATGTATGGCTCCCATCTATGAAAGTAGCTCCCTTCCCTCAGCTCTCACCCAAGGTCTGTTCCTCCTGATGAGTCTCTGGTTTGTTATCCCTGACATTAACTGGGAATATGAAGAAGCTCAATACACTAGCTAATCAGCTCTTAAATGTGTCTTTCCAGTTGAGTCAAGGTTTCTCAAATCCATATAGGGTAGGTATATTGAGAGTTTCCCTATGAGATGCTTATATATCCTGAAAACTCTCAATATACCCTGTTATTGATTCAAAAAACCTTGACTCAACACGAAGGACTGGCGAAGGGGTAAATGCTGAATGCTAGGAAAAATCAAAAGACAAACAAACAAACAAACAAAAAGCTCTGGAAACAAAAATAAACGCTCAGCTAACTTAATAACCACATAAGCCGAAAGCTACGCAATTCCATCGTATATGGCCGTCTCGGTAGTCCTTGATATTTCACTATACGTTTGTAAGATGGTACAAAATAAACTACAATACTGCATTGAGAGCTCAGCTTCCTCAGGCAGCTCCCTGGAATGTTTACTACGCTAAGAAACTAGGGAAATGAGTAATACATTATCATCAAAACGTTTAATTAACCACCTGTCCAAGAAAAAAAAAAACACTACGTGAACTATTTTTTCAGCAACCTTAGCCAAGTGCACACCGCAGGGAAGGCGCGCTTTGACAGTCTGCAGTCTCCTGGGAATAGAGGCCCAAGGCGCGCAAAACCTCGGCAGCCTCACAGCCCTCGCAAACTAAAAACACACTGGGAGTCCCGCCCTTTGTAAGTCCCGCCCATAGGGCGGCTGTCACTCAACAGGGACGCTGGACCTTGCGGTCACTTGGGCCGCCTTTCTTTCCTTCCTTAAGGGTGATGAAACACAGAAAAAACTACCAGTCCCAGAAGGCACCGCGCGTGAAAATGGGCGGAGCGGAGCTTGAGAGGGCAGGACACGAAGGCCTTCCGGAAAAAATTCAAATCCCCGGGACTGAAATCGCGGGAGGAGCCAACGACGCGCCTTTAGGTAGGAGAGGCCGCTCTGTGCTCGGCCATAGTTGGTAGGTCGGTCCTCCGGTCACTCCATCTCTGCTCTCACAGCACGCAGGGATGCGGCTGCGCTCGGCAGGACGGATGTGGGCTCCTTGAGACCTAGTCTTGCCCGGCGGTGCTCTGCCTCCGCTTGCCCACGCTTGTGACATTTGACAGGACGGGTGAATAGAGGGGCTGCAGGTGGCCCTGAGTGCCCGCTCTTCCCAAAGACACAGGTTTCCTTCCCAGCGCCCACAGAGGGGCCTTGCCACCGACTGTTATTCCAGTTCAGGGATCCCACCCCACTTTTGGCTCCTGCGGGCAGTGCACACGCTTGGTGCTGAGACTTATTTGTAGGCAAAACAGCAATACACATAAACTAAATATTTGAAAGGAAGGTGGGAGGGCCCCAGGCTCATAGTTCCACACTGTTGGTTTAAAAAGAAGCGACATACCAGGGATAACTGTCCAAGCATTCAATAGAGTTAACTTAGAAGATTCCTAGTGAGATTTTGGGGAATATGACCAAGGCACCATAGAATGTTCAGTTGAAAAACTTTCTACCTCTTATGGAATTCCTTTGACAGAAGGAAGCATTTTATTTTCAGAGAGAACCTGGGAGAAGCAGGAAACATTTGAATGTAGTATAACTTCCTAATAGACACTTATTTTCAAAGATGCCACGTTGCCTTTAGTGTGTACCAGTGGTGGGAGGGGAGTAGGTCCATCGCAAGTACTTAGTGTTGTGGCTTTTGCCTTGTTTTGTCCACCAAGTTGCTTTCTATTTTTCTGTTTCTAAAGGAAACCACCTGTTCAGTACAGACATTACCATTCTAACCACACCAATTTGGATCATAAACAGCCTAATGGAAGGTAGTCACCATGGTGTTAGTAACTAAAGAGACTTGAGTAGCACATCTGAAAAGTTATCAGCTGAGTGGAGAGCTAGTTAGATATACATCAAATGCCTATTATACCCCAACTCTCCACTATGAAAGGAACTGTAAATATTATAAACTAGGTAAACACAAATTGTGTTTATATTGCAAAGAAGCTCAAGAATGATATGCACAGCCTTGTTTCCAGAAGCTTACACTGTGCTCCTTGAGAACATGAGCTGAAATCGGGCTTTCAATCTATAGCTATATACTATTCCTAGCTGAATTATGAACTATGTAGATGGTCCCTCACTGATAGATTCAGGGACAGTTATCCTTAGCTCATAATTCGGCACATAAGATAGACTGATTTCTAAGACACCACTCTTGAAGTTTAATTGAATATATGAGACTCTGTAACTATAACTAGGATTTCATCCTGGACCATTTTAGGTAAATTTATGTCCAGAGTATGCACCTGTCTACTACATACAAGTAAGTAAGTAGTTCTTATAAATTACTAAAGGTCCAGAGGGTTGTAATGTTCTTGTAGATCAGCAATTAAAAAACCATGTAGAAACAATCATATTTCCTAGAAGATACTGTTCAAAGAGAACGGAATGTGTTCGTGGTGTCCCGGGCACAGTCCAGATGTGCGACCACTTGCTTTTACCTACTCCACCTAACAGTCTTGGTGAAACACACAAGAGATGCGGCATGGATTCCACCTTGCAGATGGAGAGGCTGAAGTCAAGAAATATAAAGTTCTTTAAACCATGCCCTACTCTGACTCAGAGTATGCTAAGCAGTTCGGTCTGAAGAGGTTGAGTATATTTAAACTCTGCCCTGTAGGTTACACATGAAGACAACTGGCAAACTATGAAGAGAACTTCCAAGAACAGTAATTCCAAAGTTCCTGGTACGGAACTGAGTTCCACAGATGCTGAAAGGGAAAAAAGAGAGAGTGAAAGTAACTTTGTTGAACTGCTGCCCCTGGAAGTCACCTTTAACATTTTCAGCCAACTAGACATTCGGAGTTTATGCAGTGCTTCCAGGACGTGCACAAGTTGGAACCATGCAATAAGAAACAATGACTTCTTATGGAAACCCCACTGCTTGACCATAAGAACTGTGTGCCGGAGAGAAATAGATAATGATATAGAAAGCGGTTACACCTGGAGGGTAAGTTTCATCTCCGAAACTTGTGCTTTCTGACAGGGTGTCGTGGCACAGTTAAGAGACTATATAACGTCTACTTAGGGGAACATGCAGAGTGTGCTGACTTCACGGAAGGAGTTAAAGTTGAGTTTTTGTCCTCTTCCTGCTGGCACAGACTACTCACTGTTTTCTACTCATCTTTGTACTTCTCAGATCTTAAAGTCAGGAACGTGTTAAGCAGAAGGGAGGTGAAGACGCCAATTTTTTTTTCTTCCACCTTATGAAAACCTCCGGTACATACAATGGGCTGCTCTTTGTATATACACTAGTTCATACTGTACACATGAACTTACCAAAGTGATTAATATGTGTACTTCCATGTCAGTAATTAATCTCAGGCCTGTGAATCCGTTTCTCTACTTGCATATATACGCGTTAGCTAACCATGCTGCCCGAGTCTTTTTGAACAACGATGTCTATCCCTTTCAGGTAATACTCATAAGAAATTACCAGAAGAGCAAAGTGAAAAACGAGTGGCTAAGTGGCAGATACAGCAACATTCGTTCTCCTGTTAGCCTGCCAGAAACGGCTATGTGCCCAATGGATGCAGATACATGGGGGGAAATTCTAGATGCTGAACTGGAAAGAGAAGTTGAAAAATCGCAATAGTTTGATGCCATGTAATCAAAATCACTCAGACTCCAAGAGACTTTTTAAAATCTGATGGTGTCCTCAGCCTTTTAAATATTCCACATTTAAAGGAAAACAAAGTTGAACATCAAGCTTTGTTTATATTTTGCACTTTAGTTATAAAGAAATTTCTGGTCATACTGTGGGGAAATCATGAAATGTTATTTTTTAATAATAGAGTGATAGAATGATTTTGGAATTTATTGCTCCATGTATTTATGTTAAAATATTACATTACTTTAAGTGATAGAATTTACTGTTGTTTTCTATTTAAACCTTTAAAATTTTAGGGGATATTTTAAAGAACTTATTTAAAGATTAATTGTAAATAAGTAATAGATGTGCACTTATAGGAGAAATACTGAAGTGAATAATTGCAATATGTTTAATTGGTAATAAATTTATATGGTAATAACTTTACAGTTTCCACTGCAGTGGAACAGATTGAATTGTCAAATACTAAAGCTATTCTAAAAATATATTAAGCCTATAATTTATTTAAACTTGATCTAATCTTGGGGTAGAAAGTCTCAGATTAAGATTTTCATTATTTTTCTATAAACCTGAGATTAGTCTGAAATACTGAGAATGTGTGGAAAGTTTCAGTACCTTTAATGTCTATTAGAACCACCAAAGGCTTTATATTATTTGCCTTAGTCAAACGCTCTTTTCAACACTTGATAGCGCCACCTAGTGTACTCTTAGATGCTTCTCCTTACTCATAAGAAAAAATTACTCTCAGAGCCCTCTTTGACCTTCTTAAAAGTAGAACTTTGCAGGAAGGGACTTTTTAATCTAACTTTGTTTCCTTTTTTCATAAAAGGATATTATGTAGCACATTCCGTCCACCAGGTTATTCCACCTGAATCTGTAAATCATAGTAAAGTGTCTACAAATACAGTCATTTGTATGGGTTCTTCTCTTGATTTTTTTCCTTCCTTTTTGTTGCTGTGATTAAATACCATTACCAAAACCATCTTATGCAAAAAGGAATTAGTTTGTCCTATAGTTTCAGAGTAATATGAGCCCATCACTTCAAGGAAAGCATGGCAGTAGTTATTAAATAGTAGGAAACCGGGATTTAATAACTAGGCATGGAGGTTAGAGCAAGAGGCCAAGAATCACATCCTCAACCAAAAGCATGAAGCATAGAAAGCAAACTGGACATAGCTGAGGACTTAAGCTCTCAAAAGCCTGGTGCCAGTGACTCATATTTCTTCAAGCAAGACCACATCTCCTAAAGCTCCCCAGACTTCCTTACCAACCAAAGACCAATCCATATTCAAATACAAGAGCCTATGTAAAACATTTCTTATCAAACTACCACAGTTTTTTAATTCTAGAAAACCAGTATTTAATAACTAGACAGCCATCAGAAAAAGGTTGCCCCATAAACACATTTTTTTTTGTTGCATCACATGGGCATTATCTACTAGTGTTTTAATAGAAATTAAAAATAAATTTAATTGGATATGACCTTGAAAAGCAGGCAAAGCAGTTTTCGGGGCTCTTCAGGAACTTCCTGAATTCCAACAGCCTGGGTTCAAATCTATCTGTTCTGTAGTAATTTCTCTATTACATCATAAGGCAGTTCTCTCCAGTACTGAGGAAGTCATTAGAAATTCCCCTGATAGCCAGTCCTGTTTCTACCTGCTAGTTTGACACTGATTTAGTTCTCTAGGTTTGCGATTTGAATGCTTGAAGGCAGCTGGCCTGTCCTCTCCTGTTGTCTTCCCCCCAGTTATTTCTGATAGTCACATGCCATAATGTCTAAGCCAAACAGCACTGTCTACCGCTTATGCCCTCTTAACAAGTGCCACTGGAAAGGAAGACTTCCTGCAGATTTAATTTGAGAAGAGATAATGAAAAAGCACTTTACAATCTTGAAAATATGAAAGTGTCTTACTGTACAATAGCATACATATGCAAGTGTTATCAGCTCTGTGCTGTGAGGAACGTTCTGCCAGGCACCTTTTCCTGCTGATGAAGACTGCACTCGGGGAGCTGCCGTTCTCACTCATGGCATCGCCCCTGTCAGCCGCTGCACTGAGTGTCAGAGTGGAACATGACTGAAGGCGCATGTTCCTTACACTGGACGATAAGCGCTGAAACCATTTCCTGCCACAGAGAGAAGCGAGGCCTCAGTCAGAATGCACATCCAACGGAAAAGCAAAGGAAGTAGAAGGGGATTGTGACCTGTGTGGTTCTAGTCTGTCTACTTGTAGTTTATAGTACAAATTGCACTTGAACACTGCCCTACCCATAGGGTGTTCTGACTGTTTTGCAAGCATACACTTGCAGTTTACATTATTATCTTAGTTTTGTGCAAGGAGCCCTACCTATGGGGCCCCGTTTGCTTGGTTGTCAAGTATGTGATGCTTGTCCACATGACTATTTTTGTTTTAGAGATCTCAAACCTTGCTTTGTCCTCCCTCAGCCAATTTTGTGTCCTAACGGTAGCTCCTTGGCTCTAATCTGTTCAGCATTAGTTCTTTCTCAGCCTCCTATCACTTGTTCTTTCAACCAAGTGGAAATGTTGCTAAGACACAAGTGGCAAGTTAACACCATTTCTACTTTTCTTGTTTTGTGTCTGTCCAGTCAAGAATCAGTTCTTACTTGTTTAATTATGGAAGCCCTTGAGCAGTCCAGCCTTTCTCCATGTTGTTCTCTGCTTCATTACTTCTTACCTTCATTGAAATGCCTATGGTAACCTCTAACCATATGTCTTCCTTTTACTGCCTATGGATTAGGGTCCCTAAAAATCCTCAAGTTAGCATGTCACCTCTAATGTAGACATTCACGTAGAGACCAGTCGTCTCTGGGAAGGCAGTAAGGCTTTTTATGGCTCACCCCAGAGCCTTTCCTCTCACAAGTTTTCTGTTCTGTATCTTTCAGTTGAGTCACAACAAATCATTGACAGTTGCCTGGCCCTTACCTTTGTCCCTTTATGCAGGTCATGTGACAGAGCACGTACAGGGTTCTCCTCTTCCTCCACCACCAGTTCTTGACTTGGCAGAGGTCTTTTGCTGCAAACCATCCACAACTGTATTACTCTGGACCAATTATCCCTTGAAAGTTTCAGTGCATTGTTGTAACATTGTCAGAGGCTGTCACACTGTGTCATCCATTTCTCTGTCTGCCCCTATAGAGGGTGAATATTTTAGAAATTGTGTTTTAACTTATTTTTTCTGTCCCATAAACCTGATACAAGGTTTACATCTTAAAATTTCTTAAGTTATTTGTTGTTCTATTTATTATTAGTAATCACATACACAATGTATAAGAAAATGCATTATTGTGAATAATATATGTATCATTATAGTAGCAAATTTACTATTTGTTAATGAATAAGATTATATTCAAATACAAACTATAATTCCTGGGATGTTTGAGATACTCAGTGTTAAACTGTAGTTGATTGTTCTAATCTTCTTCAAAGGTGTAAGTGGAACTTTAAGTTTTTCTGTATTTTTAATAAGCACTTGAAAATAAACTCAGTTTTTAAAAGCTCATATATTTCTTTTCTTTTGTTATTGGCCACCCCAGTCAGTTTCTAGTATTATCTTTACAAGTTAAATGAATAAGCCTTAAGTTTTTTCTAGTTTATTAAAATAATTTGTTGTATAACAAGATGTGTGGTAAGGGCTTAAAGGGAACAATTATTTATCAGACCACACCATGTGTATCTGAGAGCATGAGTAGGAGGAGCCAAACAGAAGAGGGTGTGCCCTCATGAGTAGATAAAACACTGTAAAAAAGGAACAAAATAATTTTTAAAAGATTTTTATTTTTAAATTATTAATCAACTTAATTTACTGATTGTATTTTATTTACAGTAGACCTTGATACATTTGAGACATTTGCATGTATACATATATATATATGTATATGCTTAATTTGAGAAATTTAGTATATCCCTATTTTATTTTCCCTTTTGTTTTGATTTTGTTTTACCTGTTCTCTAAGACTTCCGATGTCCTAATTTTTTAGTAATAATATCAAGAAACAAACAGAGAAAAAAAGTGCATACGATGGGCAATGTGCTCTTACTTGAAGTTAAGCCAAAATCCTCAAGCTATCAAACAGGGACAATGGGTTTACCATGAGTAAAGTCGGTTATTACAAGAACCAGTATTCCTCAGAAGCCTGCTCTGTACCAGGTGTTGGGCTTATTGAGGTGGGCACCCTTACTTCACCTCCATTTTATGAATTAAATAAAAGAAAATGATCTTGCAGTATAGCTCTTAGCCTGTGAGTTATGTAACGTATGATGAGTTCTCTGGTGCGTTTAGAGGATGTGAATGATTGCAGGTCATGTGAGTTTTAATACATAGAATGAGCAACTGCGGAAACGCCAGGAGCGTGGCAGTACAGTTTTGTTCTGAAAACTGTCAAGGCCACTGAAAACAAGGTGTGTGTGTGTGTGTGTGTGTGTGTGTGTGTGTGTGTGTGTGTGTGTGTGTAAACAGCATCATAGAGATATGAGTTAACATGTGTTGAACTGATATTTTGGTGAAGCATTTTTCAAAACTGATACTTGACCCCTAAGTAGTTCAGCATGGATCTTCTAAGGATACTTTCCTATATTCACTATCATTATATGTAAAGATGGTTATTCTTCTATATAATTTATATTCACTGTCATTATACCTAAAGATGGTTATTCTTACTGTGTAATTTATAGTCTATGTAAAAGTTCCCAATGCCCTTCAAAATATCCTTTATGATTCTTTTTCAGTTTTTGTCCAAATAAAATGGTGCTTGCTAGCTCTATTTCTATATCTCTCAATCTCTCTGCCTACTTCCTCCCTTTGCCCCTCCCCCTATCAGGACTGGTTTTGTTTGTTTGTTTGTTTGTTTGATTTGTTTTTTTGTTTTGTTTTGTTTTGTTTTCTCCAGGATAATGCTATCTTTGTAAAAATGATCATCTTATGGGCTATTGCTTATCAGATGCTGTCTTTACAATTTGATGTGGCTGAAAAATAGTTAGCAATACTTTTCTAGGAAGCTGAGAAAATAAGCAAAGAACATCTGTGAGGGAAAGGGGACACTATTTTTGCAGACTCACAGTACTGAAGACATAGTAATTACAGCTGAACACCTAGTAGAGCGAAAGGATTGGGTGACAACTGAAGCTCTCAGCTGAAACCTCTGGAGACCTCCACACAAAGGCTACAGCTCAGTTCAACTGGATTCCTGGTTTAAGATGGCAAACAAACCCCACTGCTCCACTTTAATAGCATAAGTCCTGGGTTTAAACTGATATCACCTGGAGCCACTCCAATTACCCATGTACAAGACCTGTTGAAATACATAAGGGCAGTGAAAGCTGATTAAAAGTAAGGATTAAAAAATCATATAATAGAGCCAGTCACAGGATCTAGTTAGTGGTGAATATTGGTAATTTGAAAATAATGATAATAAATATGTTTGGGTAGCTAGGGTAAAGGTAACTGATTGGAAATAGATACTTTTCCAGAACATTATGGTGTGGAGGAGGGATGAAAGTGCCAGAGCGGAAACTATGAGCACAACGTAGGGCACAAGTTTAAGAGAAAATTAAAATATTATAAGAAGAGCGTCCTATAAATTGAGAAATTGCCCATGCCTTCACCCTTCTTGAGGCCTTCCAAAGGGTGCCACTGCTTCAAGAACAACACCAGAATAAGGGAGTCTCACATTTCTGTTTCACCGAGGATTTAATATTTTCTTCTTCTACCAACCCTCTGAACACCAATTTCCCTTTACCTTCCATAAAGTTCCCCAGTCCTACACATGCACATGTCTGCGCATTTGTGTGCACACCCTTGCGTGCATACACACAGTGATCTATGCAGGACCCCTATACAGTTTCATAGAAGCCGTAATAGTAGTAGGTCCTCTAAAAGGTTTGGGGCCTCCTGAGGCCTGGCGGGTGGTCTTTGAGGAGGACAACTGCACTGAACCTGCTCTTCAGAGATACAGAATTTGGGAGCTGTCCCCTCTAATGGTACTCAGGCCCGGGGCATTCTATAAGCTATAACCCACCTTTCTCTCTCTTAACATGCTGCAATAGTCTTTGGCCTCCTAGCCTTAGAGGATCCTGGGTTTTGTCTACTACTGAGACCCAGTTCTTCATCCTCTGAACTAACCTTCTGTCTAAGTCCTTAGTTGGGATCCACTTCTTTCTTTGACTGTATTTTTGAACTGTTACTCCTCCCAAATGCTTCAATAGCTTGCCACTGTAGAATTTCCTAATATATTCCCTAATGCAGGCACTTGAGTGGGGAGACCTTGCCTTTCTCTGTCAAAGTCTCAGGGACCTAAACTGGAATGCTGTCTTTGCCACTGAAAGAGACCCTGGTTTATTCACTCTACTCTGCCTTGTTTGATGCATCAACAGGCCTAAAACAAAGCCATTGGCCTTCCCTGCCTTCCTTTGTCTGCCTCATTGACATCCAGGATGAATACTAGGTTACTAAGGCATCAAAATGCTAATGACTGGAGAATATGTGAATTTGTGATGCTTCTACCTCAATGGATCCCCAGCCTCTGCCCTCACAGCTGCAGAACCCTCAAGTAGCACCAGGACCTTGAAACTGAGATAGTTTCCAAGTTCCCAAGAGAAACTCAGATTCTTCCTGGTAGCATCACTCTGAGTTAGCATATTCCTAGCTTGCAGCCCACACTCCAAGGTGGGAGAAAACTGGGCAGAACAAATCCATGTTCTGTTCAACATGGATTCTCATCCCACAGAAATGAAAAACTTCCATTTCTACACCCTCCACAGGCTCCCGTGAGCAACATCCCTGCCCCTTGTCCTTGTCTATCCTATTCTGGAATGTCAGGGTTTCCTCCCTCTCTCCAGGATGGGTCTCATTTCTCTACATCCTGACACTAGTAAATGGTGGGACAGCTGACTTGGCTCCTGGCTGGAACCATGAGGGAAGTCAGATTCAATTTATTAACTGAATTATTGTCCCTTTTCTTTTCTTTCCCCTCTTTTCTCATGGGCCATTGTTTTTTATTTTTCTACTGTCACCAGTTTAAATTGAAGGATCTGCTGAAAAAAAACACTAATAATAATAGAAACCACAAAAATTAATACCTGGAGATTGGGCCACACACTCTAGAATGGTCAATAGACTGTTAAAGAAATCAGTCAGGTAAGAAAAAAAAAATGTTTAGAGTCAAATGAAACCAGAACCACAAATAATCAGAACCTTTGGGATATAGCAAGGCAGCCCTAAGAGAGATTTTATAGCTATGTATAGTTAGTTATATTTGCAGAATCAGACAAGAGTCAGTAACATAAAGATGGATCAAAACGTCTCCAAGAAGTAAGAAACCGGGTTGGGATGTAGCTTAGATGTAGACAGCCTACAGAACTTCCTGCAGCCTCTGTGTTCTCACTTTTTATTGATTCTTTGTGAATTTCACACCATGCACCCCAATCTCACTCTCCCAGTCTGTTTTCTACCCTTGCAACTTCCCCTTAAAGGAGAATAAAACTTAAAACTTTAATATAAGATAATCTCGCCATAGAGGCTGCAGTGTCACAGTATGTTCCACAGTATACATATAGCCTTTCGTCCAACCAGTTCTACTTACCATTGTTCATTGCCGTGGCATTGCTCTAGTTTGAGGCCTCTGGCTTCTGCCACACTATCAATACTGGATACTCACTGGGGCTCCTCTCAGGCATCCTGCTGTCATGGAGACCCTTCAGCTTTGGTTCTACAGGACCAGCTCTTCCATCCACTCCAGCAATTCCAAGGCCGATTTTGGAGTGGACCAACTCAAAGCCCTGTATCTGAGCCTTGGTGGTAGCTGAGATGGTCAGACCTCCAGCCCTCTCGAGTCTGGACCACTAGGACCAGGTCTCCAGCTTTGCCCAGGTGAGGGATGGGGCCATCTCTTACGTATTTGACAAGACATTAACATCTCCAGTATAAAGAATGCCAAAGACTGAGCACCAGAAATCAGTAAGTCTTGCGCTGTGAGTTAAACTTCCTGCTCAACTAGTATTCCAGTAAAAAGAAAAAGAAACTGAGTAGAAGTCCAAACAGGGTGGTCAGATTTTACAAATAAATGGCAAAAATGTCTGTTAGAATGAGTATATCTGCAGTGTTGTATGGGAGACACACTAAAAATATTCCCTTTTTGTCTGAAACTCAATATTAACTGGACTACCTATATTTTATTTAGCAATTTCACCTCTAAAAAGTTAAGTTCTAGCCTAAATTAATGTAGAAATTGCAGGGGTACTATTAATCAAAAAGTGCAAGTCTGGCATATGTCCATTCCTTTTTCAGCTCTACACTACACATGGAACAGAAGATGCCTACCTACATAGTGACATGCTGTCTCAGTCTCTAATCCACCATACCCACTTAATGCATATAATACATTTTCATGATCTTGAGCCCCTAGTATATCTTATCCTGCTCCCATCCCCCTTCTTTCACACTGAACCCTCCTGCTTTTGTGTATTATCTAAATTGTTCTTTTCTTTAATTATTGATACTTGTTATCTATACACAGAAATATATAAATGCATCTTCTGAGTCAATGTAATCTTGCTTATTATGGATTACCTTGGGTAGTTCACTAGGATTACTGGACCAGTCTTGAATTCCCTCTATTTTTTTTTCATTTTTTTATTGGATATTTTCTGCATTTCCATTTCAGATGTTATCCCTCCCCCTCCCATTGGCTCCATAAAGGTGATCCCTCTCGAAAAGACCCCCTCCCACCTCCACACATTGGCAATCCCCTACATTGGGAAAGAGAATCTTCGATGGACAAAGGCCTCTCCTCTCACTGATGCCAGAAAATGCTATCCTGCTGCATTTGCACCTGGGGCCATGGGTCTCTCTATGTGAATTCATTGGTTGGTGTTTTAATCTCTGGAAGCTCTAGTGGGTTTGGTTAGTTGATAATGTTGTTTTCTCCATGGGCTTGCAGACCCTTTCAGCTCCTTCAGTTCTTTCTCTAGCTCCTTCACTGGGGTCCTTGTGTTCAGTCTGATGGTTAGCTACAAGCATCCTCCTCTGTATCAGTATGGCTCTGGCAGAGCCTCTGAGGAGGCAGCCATACCAGGTTCTTGCCAGTAAGCACTACTTGGCATCAGCAATAGTACTTGGGTTTATTGAGTGCTTGTAAGATGTATCCTCATATGAAGCAATCTCTGGATGATCTTTTTTCCAATCCCTACTCCTCTATTTGTCTCTTTCTTTCCTCCCATGAACTTTTTGTTCTTCCTCCTAATAAATACTCTTTATGGCCTTCCTTCTTTTTGAGCTTCATAAATTCTGTGCACCTTTCTTTGGGTATGCCAAGTGTTTGTGCTACTGTCCACTTATAAGTGAGTATATACCAGGACTGTTCTTTTGTGACTCAGTTACCTCACTCAGGATGATAGCTTCAAGTTCCATCCATTTGCCTAGGAATTTCATGAAGTCATTGTTTTTGGTAGCTGAGTAGTACTCCATTGGGTATATGTACCACAATTACTGTATCCGTCCCTCTGTTGAAGGACATCTGGGTTTGTTCCAGCTTCTGGCTATTATAAATAAGGCTACTTTGAACATGGTGGAACATGTGTCCTTGTTAGATGTTGGAGCATCTTTGGGGTATATGCTCAGTAGTAGTATAGCTGGGTCCTCAGGTAGTACTATGTCTGAGGAATTTTCTGACAAAAAAAATTCTAAAGAAAAGCCAGACTGATTTCCAGACTGGTTGCAGCAGTTTACAATCCTACCAAATGTGGGGAAGTGTTTCCCTTTCTCCACATCCTTGCAAACATCTGCTGTCACCTGAGTTTTTAACCTTAGCCATTATAACTGCTGTAAGGTGGAATCTTAGGGTGGTTTGAATTTGCATGATGACTAGGGATGTTGAGCATTTTTTTAGGTGCTTCTCAGCCATTCAATACTCCTCAGTTAAGAATTTTTTTTGCTCTGTACCCCATTGTTAACAGGATTATTTGATTCTCTAGAGTCTAACTTCTTGAGTTCATTGTATATATTGAATACTAGCCCTCTATAAGATGTAGAATTGGTAAAGACCTTCCCAGTCTGTTGGTTATCAGTTTGTTCTTTTGACAGTGTCCTTCGGCTTACAGAAACTTTGGAATTTCATGAGGTCCCATATGTCAATTCTTTTTTTTGTTTGTTTGTTTGATTCAAAATGATTTATTTATTTATTTATTTCGAATATATTTTTAAGGTTGTAATTAAGTATTTGTGGGTACATATACATATACATATGTATATATGTAACAATAATATAGTAAAAAGGCTATTAATTTGAGGAGATAGGAGAGAGACTAGGAGGGGCTGTAGGGAGGGAAGGGCGATGTGATACAGTTCTTTTTTTTTCCCCCAATGGCCAAAATTATTATAGGTTTACTAATTCAACTTTTTTTTTGTTTTGTTTTGTTTTTTTCTTGGACTTCACACTATCTGTGAGTTGATTTTGGGGCAGTGCAAGTCTCTGGGGTTAGCATCCCACTATTAGTGACTGCATATTATGTCTGTTCTTTTGTGACTGGGTTATCTCACTCAGGATGATATTCTCTAGATGCAGCCATTTTCTTAAGAATTTGGTTAAGTCATTGTTTCTGGGAGCTGAGTAGTATTCCATTGTGTAAATGTACCACAATTTTTGTATCCATTCATCTACTGAAGGACATCTGGGTTCTTTCCAGCTTCTGGCTATTATAAATAGAGCTGCATTGAACATTGTGGTGCATGTGTCTTTGTTGTATATTAGAGTGTCTCTGGGGTATATGCCCAGAAGTGGAGTAGCTGGGTCTTCAGGTAGTACTATGTCCAATTTTCTGAGGTATCACCAAACTGATTTCCAGAGTGGTTGTATCAGTTTACAACCCCACCAACAGTGGAGAAGTGTTCCTCTTTCTCCACAACCTCACCAGCGTCTGTTGTCATTTGAGTTTTGGATCTTGGCCAATCTGACTGGTGTGAGGTGGAATCTCAGGGTTGTTTTGATTTGCATTTCCCTGATGGCTAATGATGTCGAGCACTTCCTCAGATGTTTCTCAGCCATTCGATATTCCTCAATTGAGAACGTTTTGTTTAGCTCTGTACCCCATTTTTAATAGGGTTGTTTGATTCTCTAGTGTCTAGCTTTTTGAGTTCTTTGTATACCTTGGATATTAGGCCTCTATCTGATGTGGAGTTGGTAAAGATCTTTTCGCATTCTGTTGGCTGCCGTTTTCTTTTCTTGACAATGTCCTTAGCCTTACAGAAACTTTGCAATCTCATTAAGTCCCATTTGTTAATCTTTGACCTTAGAGCTTGAGCAATTGGTGTTTTCTTCAGAAAATTTTCTTCTGTGCCTATGTGTTCTAAGGTTTTCCCTACTTTCTCTTCTAATAGTTTCAGTGTATCTGGTTTAATGTGGAGATCTTTGATCCACTTACACTTGAGCTTTGTACAAGGAGATAAGAAAGGGTCTATTTTCATTCTTTTGCATGCTGAGTGCCAGTTGGTCTAGCACCATTTGTTGAATAGGCTGTCCTTTTTCCATTGAATGTTTACGGCTCCTTTGTCAAAATCAGGTGACCATATACATTAGGGCTCATTTCTGGATCTTCTATTCTATTCCATTGATCCACATGCCTATTTCTGTACCAGTACCATGCAGTTTTCAGCACAATTGCCTTGTAATATAGCTTGAGGTCAGGGATAGATATTCCCGCAGATGTTTTCTTGTTGTTGAGGATGGATTTTGCTATTCTAGGTCTTTTATTATTCCATAGAAAATTGCACATTGATCTTTCCAATTCAATGAAGAACTGGGTTGGAATTTTGATGGGGATTGCATTGAATCTGTAGATTGCTTTTTGTAGGATGGCCATTTTTAAAATGTTGATCCTTCCAATCCATGTTCATGGGAAATCTTTCTATTTTCTGAGATCTTCCTCCATTTCCTTCTTTAGAGGTTTAAAGTTCTTGTCATACAGGTCCTTCACTTGCTTAGTTAGAGTCATGCAAAGGTATTTCATAGTTTTTGTGACTATTGTGAAGGGTATCTTTTCCCTAATTTCTTTCTCCACATGTTTGTCCTTTGAGTATAGGAAGGCTACTGATTTGTTGGAGTTAATTTTGTATCCAGCCACTTTGCTGAACTTGTTTATCAGCTGTAGGAGTTCTCTGGTGGAATTTTTGGGGTCACTTAAGTACACTATCATGTCATCTGCAAAGAGTGATGTTTTACCTCTTCCTTTCCGATTTGTATCCCCTTGATCTCCTTTTGCTGTCTAATTGCTCCAGCCAAGACTTCCAGTACTATGTTGAATAGGAAGGGGGAGAGTGGGCAGCCTTGTTGAGTCCCTGATTTTAGTGGGATTGCTTCAAGTTTCCCACCGTTAAGTTTGATATTGGCTGTTGGTTTGCTGTATATTGCTTTTATTATGTTTAGGCATGGGCCTTGGATTCCTGTTCTTTCCAGGACTTTTAACATGAAGGTGTGTTGAATTTTGTCAAATGCTTTTTCAGCATCTAGTGAGATGACCATGTGATTTTGTTCTTTGAGTTTGTTTATATGGTGGATTACATTGATGGATTTCCTTATATTAAACCATCCCTGCATCCCAGGGATGAAGCCTACTTGGTCATGGTGAATGATCGTTTTGATGTGTTCTTGGATTCATTTTGCAAGGATTTTGTTGAGTATTTTTGCATCAATGTTCATAAGTGAGATTGGTCTGAAGTTCTCTTTCCTTGTAGGGTCTTTGTGTGGTTTAGGTACGAGGGTTATTGTAGCCTCAAAAAATGAGTTAGGTAGTATTCCATCTGATTTTATCTTTTGGAATAGTTTGGAGAGTATTGGTGTTATGTCCGCAATAAATGTCTGATATTCTGCACTGAACCGGTCTGGACCTGGGCTTTTTTTGGTTGGGAAGCTTTTGATGACTTCTTCTATTTCTTTAGATGTTATAGGATTATTTAGATGGTTTACTTGGTCCTGGTTTAACTTTAGGATCTTGTATCTTTGTAGGAATTCATTCATTTCCTCCAGATTTTCCAACTTTGTGGAGCATAGGTTTTTGTAGTAGGATCTGATGATTTCTTGAATTTCCAGTTTCAGTTGTTATGTCTCCACTTTCCTTTCTGGTTTTGTTAATTTGTATACTCTCTCTTTGCCCTCTAGTTAGTCTGGCTAGGGGTTTATCAATCTTGTTGATTTTCTCAAAGAACCAGCTCTTGGTTTTGTTGATTTTTTCAGTGGTTCTTTTTGTTTCTATTTGGTCTATTTCTGCCCTAATTTTGATTATTTCTTTCCGTCTACTCTTCTTGTTTCTTCCTTAAAAGCTTCTAATTCTTTAGGCTTTTCCTCCTGTTCTTGTTTAAGCATCTCTATTATCATCTTGAGGTAGGATTTCGTGTCTGAGTCATCTTTTTCTGGAGTGTTTGGCATTCTACTGTTTGTTGTGATGGGAGAGCTGGGTTCTAGTGTTGCCAGGTTATCTTGTTTTCCCTGGGGTACATTCTTTTGCTTTCCCCTTGCCATCTTGTTGTCAGTCATTGGTTCTCACCTTTCCCTTGTACCTGGCCTTTGTCCCTGGATCTCCCCTGTTCCTGATGGCGGATGTTCCAAGTGCATGTTGTCCATATGTCAATTCTTGATCTTAGAGCTTAAGCCATTGGTGTTCTGTTCAGAAAAGTTTCCCTTGTGCCTATCTGTTCTAAGCTCTTTCTCACTTTCTCTTCTATTAGTTTCAGTGTACATAGTTTTATGTGGAAGCTTTGATCCTCTTGGACTTGGACTTTGTATAAGGAAATAAGAAATGTCCAGAATAAAGCCTGACCTCCTAACAGGTAAAGTAAAAGACCCCTAGCAGGTAGACTAGAGCCAAAAATATAGGCTAGCCAGTTCTGCAATACTATCCTTCTATTCCAGGAACTGGCTGACCATAAAAGAATTTATGGCCTTAAGGTCAGAGTGACACTGTTTCATAAACTGACTGACCATAAAAACATAAAAGTTAAATAACACATCATAAACAAACTTGAGAAACCGGCTGTTCCCCCTCATAATTCTTCACTGGTAATTTTTACCTTATAGGCGATCTTGAGAAACCAGATATTTCCCTTATGATTCTTCACTGGTATTTTTGGTATTCTCCAATGACATACTTCCTCCCCCCCACCTTGGTTGTGTTTTTTTTTTTTCTTTTCATTTAAAAACTTCCTCTCCCAGCCACTCGGGGTCAGACTCCTCTACCCCTGCGTGGAATATGAGTCTCAACCCCAGTGCATTGGTTAATTATAAAACCTCGTGAAATTGCAGTAAGGACAGTTGCTTGTGAGTTCTTGGGGGGTTGTGTTATCCCAAGACTTGAGTGAGGATCTCCCCTCTTCGGGGTGGGGGGGGTCTTTCATTTGAGAGCTTGTCCGGGATTTGGCACCACCCTCGTTTTCGAAGACCCACTTAGAGGTGATATATTGTCTGTGCCTTTGGAATTGTCTGTGTCTTTGTAATTCTGTGCTGGCTAAATTCTGGTTCTGTACTTTTGGTTCTGCAGTTGCTCGAAAGTTCTGGTTCTGGTTTTGCAGTCGCTTGAGTCTCGGTAGAGATGGAGGCTCACATCTCGGGTAGAGACGGGGAGTGTGAGTATTGGTAGACGTGCAAGGGGCTCATCGACAGCATTGCCCTGGATGACATACGAGGAGGTCTGGAGGTACCCCAGGGACACCTGGAAGATTCCTGTCTGGGTGCTGGTGAGGGTACAGTAGTTCTCCTGGTTTGGAGAAGATATAAGCCCTCCTGGCCATCTGTAAGTCTGTTGTGGTTTTGTCTATCTAGGTGGAGACAGGAATCTGTATGTCTTAGGTTTCTGTTTTGTGTTACTTGTGACTGACGGTGAGACAGACTATGATGACTCCGCTGATTTTGACTTTAGATCACTGAACTGAAGTTGGCAATAGAGCACACAATTTGTTAGTTAAGATTAAAGAAAGGACTGTGGCAGATGTTTTGCTCCTCGGAGTGGCTGACATTTGGCTTCCAGAGAACACCTTTGACTTACATTAATGTCTGGCAAGATTTAGTTCAGAATCCCCACCTTGGGTCCAGCTCTGGGTGTGCAAATGGAAGCCAGGCTCCCAAGCCCTGGCTCTCTGAGTCAGAGTACAAACCGAAACCTGAGGTTCCAAAGCCTGAGAGTTTGCCCGAGAACCAGCCTTTGGCTCTTCCTAAAATCTATCCCGAGATTGAGGAGCCTCCAGAATGGCCAAGCCCTCTACCACACCGGGGGTGGACCAGCAGCTGGGACCAGAAGAGTGCAGTGTCCGGGGGGAGCTGACTTTACTGGGGCACTGCCACTACATGCCATTGGGCCCCCGGTATACCCACCAAACCTTCAGCCCCTTCAACCCCTTCAGTACTGGCCATTTTTTTCTGCAGACCTTTATAATTGGAAAACTAATCACCCTTCCTTTTCAGAAAACCCTTCCAGCCTGAAGGTGTTGGTGGAGTCTTTGATGTTTTCCTACCAACCCACCTGGAATGATTGTCAGTAGCCTTTGCAGGTCCTCTTCACTACTGAAAGAAAAGAGAGGATCCTATTGGAGGCCTGAAAAAAGTCCCCGGAGCAAATGGGGCACCTACCAACCTTCTGAATGAAATAAATGCGGGGTTCCCCCTTAACTGACCTGATTGGGACTTCAATACGGCAGCAGGTAGGGAGCGGCCGACAGTCTATCGCCAGGCTCTCCTGGCAGGCCTCAGAGGGGCTGCTAGGTGCCCCACTAATTTGGCTAAGGTAAGAGAGGTGCTTCATGGACCTGTTGAACCACCGTCTGTGTTTCTTGAATGTTTAATGGAGGCTTACAGGCGTTATACTCCCTTTGACCCAACCTCTGAGGGTCAGCAGGCAGCAGTGGCTATGGCCTTTATAGGGCAGTCAGCATCAGATATTAAGAAAAAGTTACAATGGCTAGAGGGGTTGCAAAACTATACCTTGAAGGATTTGATGAAGGAAGCAGAGAAAGTGTTTCATAAGTGGAAGACTGAGGAAGAGAAGCAAGAAAGAGAAGCAGGAGCAGAGAAAGAGAGAACCGGAGAGATAGTAGACGAGAAAGGAATTTGTAGGATTTTGGCCACAGTAGTGAAGGGCCAGGGAGTTAGGAATCAAGTCTGGCACTAGGAGGGAGTCTCTCGACAAGGATCAATGTGCTTACTGTAAAGGAAAAGGCTATGAGTCAGGGATTGCCCCAACAAGAAGAAAAGGGGACCCTAGCAACAGGACCCCTGGACCTGTGGCCCCAAAGTTTTGACCATAAAAGTCTCAGGTTTAAGGGGCTACCAGCACCAAAGGATATTTATGAACTACCAGAATATCTGTGGATATCGGAGTGGGCCAGGTATCCCACTTATTCATAGTAATGCCAGACTGTCCCTGCCCCCTATTGGGGAGAGACCTCCTGACTAAGATGGGCACAGATTCACTTCCACTCTGATGGACCACAGGTTAGAGGGCCAGAAGGGGAGCCTGTGCAGGTTCCAACCATCTGATTGGAGGATGAGTACCAATTCTACACAGCCTGCCTCAGATCAGACGGACTGGTGGCTGCAGGCATATCCATAAGCCTGGTCGAAGACTGCAGGAATGAGGGAGGCTAAGAACCAGCCCCCGCCCATATGGAGCTGAAAGTCCAGGCTAGCGGTGCATCAGTACCCCATGTCAAAGGAGGCATGAGACGGGATCAAAACATACACTATCCAGTTACTCCAACTTGGGGTTCTGCATAAGTGTCAATCAGCCTGAAGCATGCCTCTCCTCCTGGTGTGGAAACCTGGAACCAACGACTGCCAAACAGTTCAATATCTCTGAGAGGTAAACAAATGGGTGGCCAAAAGCCACATCACAGTACTTAACCCCTATAACCTGTTGATCTTATTGCCCCATCCAGAACCTGGTAGTGGGTAAAAACCCCCATGCCCCTCAAAAACTGTTATGGCAAGTTTCCTCACAGACTGGGGAGGTGATATGGTCCACCTCTAAAGTGGCCCCACCATACACATGGTGGTCTACGCTCACTCCTGACTTCTGTCAGTTGGTAGCTGGGCTGGACTTCTGGGACATTCCTGACACAGATCCCCAGAATATGCCCCTAGAAATCCCGAAAAGATTTTCACCCAGAAGCAAGTTTGAGTGTGGGAATCCAGAGGCAAGGTGCCACTTGGGGAGACTAGGATTTTACATTTGCCCCTGAGATGGCCGAGACTGGGCCACCACTCGATATTGCAGAGGCTTAGAACGTTTACTGAGTCCTGTTGGCTTTGCCTCTCCTCAGGACCCCCTTTTTATGAAGGCACTTCGTTGTCTGGGATCTTTAATAACACCACCAACTATGACACCTGTGTCTGGAACAGTAAGAACAAGTTAACCTTTACAGAGGTCTCAGGAAGAGGGACCTGCATAGGGAACCCACCAGCTGCTTATAGACATCTTTGTAATAAGACCCTTAAGAACCCACAGATGTCTACTAACAGATTCCATGCTTGATAAATGGTAGGCATGTGGCTTGGGATTAACCACTTGTATATTCTCTTCTGTCTTTGTTGATACCAAAGCTGAAAGACTAGACAAGAGAAAAAGAGACAGAGAAGAACAACAAGGATGATTTGAGAGATGGTTTAACAGATCCCCATGGCTGGCCACTTTAATCTCCTCATTAGTGGGGCCTCTTTTAATTTTTCTTTTGCTTCTTACATTTGGACCATGCATCCTTAATAAGTTAGTAGCTTTTTTTTTAGAAAGAGTGAGTGCTGTGCAGATTTTTATGTTGCACCATCAGTTTAGTGCTTTACAAAATCAAGAAAATCAAAACAATGAAGATACTGCGATATAGTTTTATAATTAGAACTAGACACTAGAAGAAGTGGGGAATGAACGACCAGGATAAAGCCCGAACGCCTAACAGGTAAAGTAAAAGACCCCTAGCAGGTAGAGTAGAGTCAAAAATGTGGGCTAGCCAGTTCTGAAATACTATCCTTCTATTGCTGAAACTGGCAGACCATAAAAGAATTTATGGCCCTAAGGTCAGGGTGACACTGTTTCAGAAACTGACTGATCATAAAAATATAAAAGTTAAATAACACATAATAAACAATCTTGAGAAACCTCACGATTCTTTACTGGTAATTTTCCACTTATAGGCAATCTTGAGAAAACAGGTATTTCCCTTATGATTCTTCACTGGTATTTTTAGTATTCTCCAATGAAGTACTCCCTCCCTCCTTGGTCGTGGTTTTTTTTTTTTTTTTTTTTTTTTCATTTAAAAACTCCCTCTCCCAGCCACTCCAGGTCAGACTCCTCTACCCCTCTTGGGATAAGTCTCTACCCCAGTGCACTGGTTCATTAAAAAAACCTCATGTAATTGCAGCAAGAATGGTCTCTTGCGAGTTCTTGGGGGGGTGTTATCCCAAGACTTGAGTGAAGGTTTCCCCTCTGCGGGGGTCTTTCATCCCCACCTGAGCCAACAAGGACAACTGAGTATCTGCCACCAGAACTCACTGCTTGCCCACAAAAATCTGAACACTCAGAAGCAATTTTCTTTCTGAGCCCATGGGCCTTCAGATCCAAGGTAGAGACAAGTGCCAGTCACTGGCAACAAGACCATCTATAACCACAGACAACAAGATGGCAAGAGAAAAACAAAAACTTAAGCAATGGAAACCAAGACAACCTGTCAACATCAGAAGCAATCTATCCCACCACAGCAAACAGTGTATTGCCAAACACTCCAGAAAAAGAAGACTCAGACCTGAAATCATACCTCAAGATGATGATGGAGATCTTCAATAAGGTCATGGATAACTCCTCTAAAAAAGTATGGGAGAACAACCATAAACAAATAAATGCTTTTAAATAAGAAACATGAAAATCATTCAAAGAACTACAGGAAAACAGAACCAAAGGGATAAAGTAATTGAAATGGAAATGGAAATGGAAATAGAAACAATAAAGGAAAGACGAAAAGAGATAACCCTGGATATGGAAAACCTGAAGAAGTAATCAGGAGACACAGATGCAAGCATCTCCAACAGACTACAAGAGGTGGAAGAGAGAATCTCCAGGGCTGAAGACAACATTGAAAACACAAACAAAACAGTCAGAGAAGATGCAAAAACCAAAAAATTCCTAACCCAAAATGTTCAGGAGATCCAGGGCACAAAGAGAAGACCAAACCTAAGGATAATAAGAATAGAAGAGGGCAAAGAATATCAACTAAGAAGCTCAGTAAATATCTTCAACAAAATCATAGAAGAAAACTTCCCTACTCTTAAGAATGAGATGACCATGAGCATAAAAGAAGCCTACAGAACTCCGAGTAGATTGGACCAAAAATGAAATTATTCCCAAAACATAATAGTCAAAACACCAAGTGTTCAACACAAAGAAGAATACTAAAAGCAGAAGGGGGAAAATGTCATGTAACATAGAAAGTCAAACCTAAAGAAATAGAAGAAGTCATCAAAAGCCTCCCAACCAAAAAAAGCCCAGGTCCACACAGGTTCAGTGCAGAATTTTATCAGACATTTATTGGGGATATAACACCAATACTCGCCAAACTATTCCAAAAGATAGAATCAGATGGAATATTACCCAACTCATTTTTTGAGGCTACAATAACCCTCGTACCTAAACCACACAATGACCCTACAAGGAAAGAGAAGTTCAGACCAATCTCACTTATGAACATTGATGCAAAAATACTCAACAAAATCCTCGCAAACCGAATCCAAGAACACATCAAAACGATCATTCATCATGACCAAGTAGGCTTCATCCCTGGGATGCAGGGATGGTTTAACATAAGGAAATCCATCAACGTAATCCACCATATAAACAAACTCAAAGACCAAAAGCCCATGGTCATCTCACTAGACACTGAGAAAGCATTCGAAAAAATCCAACACCCCTTCATGTTAAAAGTCCTGGAAAGAACAGGAATCCAAGGCCCATACTTAAACATAATAAAAGCAATATACAGAAAACCAACAGCCAACATCAAACTTAATGGCGAGAAACTTGAAGCAATCCCACTAAAATCAGGGACTCGACAAGGCTGCCCACTCTCCCCCTACCTATTCAACATAGTACTGGAAGTCCTGCCTAGAGCAATTAGACAGCAAAAGGAGATCAAGGGGATACAAATCGGAAAGGAAGAGATAAAAACATCACTCTTTGCCGATGACATGTTAGTGTACTTGAGTGACCCCAAAAATTCCACCAGAGAACTCCTACAGCTGATAAACAAGTTCAGCAAAGTGGCTGGATACAAAATTAACTCAAACAAATGAGTAGCCTTCCTGTACTCAAAGGACAAACATGTGGAGAAAGAAATTAGGGAAAAACGTATTCTTCACAATCGTTACAAAAACTATGAAATACCTTGGTGTGACTCTAACTAAGAAAGTGAAGGACCTGTATGACAAGAACTTCAAACCTCTAAAGAAAGAAATTGAGGAGGATCTCAGAAAATGGAAAGATCTCCCATGCTCATGGATTGGAAAAATCAACATCTTAAAAATGGCCATCCTACCAAAAGCAATCTACAGATTCAATGCAATCCCCATCAAAATTCCAACCCAGTTCTTCATGGAATTGGAAAGATCAATGTGCAATTTCATATGGAATAACAAAAGACCTAGAATATCGAAATCCATCCTCAACAACAAAAAATCATCTGCGGGAATCACTATCCCTGTCCTCAAGCTATATTACAAGGCAATTGTGCTGAAAACTGCATGGTACTGGTACAGAAATAGGCAAGTGGATCAATGGAATAGAATAGAAGATCCAGAAATGAGCCCTCATGTATATGGTCACCTGATTTTTGACAAAGGAGCAGTAAACAATCAATGGAAAAAGGACATCCTATTCAACAAATGGTGCTGGTCCAACTGGCACTCATCATGCAAAAGAATTAAAATAGACCCTTTCTTATCTCCTTGTACAAAGCTCAAGTGTAAGTGGATCAAAGATCTCCACATTAAACCAGATACACTGAAACTATTAGATGAGAAAGTAGGGAAAACCTTAGAACACATAGGCACAGGAGAAAATTTCCTGAACAAAACACCAATGGCTCTAGCTCTAAGGTCAAAGATTAACAAATGGGACTTAATGAGATTGCAAAGTTTCTGTAAGGCTAAAGACATCGTCAAGAAAACAAAACGGCAACCAACAGAATGGGAAAAGATCTTTACCAACACCACATCAGATAGAGGCCTAATATCCAAGGTGTACAAGGAACTCAAAAAGCTAGACACCAGAGAATCAAATAACCCTATTAAAAAATGGGGTACAGAGCTAAACAAAATGTTTTCAGTTGAGGAACACCGAATGGCTGAGAAACATCTGAGGAAGTGCTCGACATCTTTAGCCATCAGGGAAATGCAAATCAAAACAACCCTGAGATTCCACCTCACACCAGTCAGATTGGCCAAGATCCAAAACTCAGATGACAGCTGATGCTGGCGAGGCTGCGGAGAAAGAGGAACACTTCTCCACTGTTGGTGGTGTTGCAAGCTAATACAACCACTCTGGAAATCTGTCTGGCGATACCTCAAAAAATTGGATATAGTACTACCTGAAGACCCAGCTATTCCACTTCTGGGCATATATCCCAGAGACACTTTAATACACAACAAAGAGATATGCACCACAATGTTCATTGCAGCTCTATTTATAATAGCCAGAAGCTGGAAGGAACCCAGATGTCCTTCAGAAGATGAATGGATACAAAAATTGTGGTACATATACACAATGGAATACTACTCAGCCACCAGAAACAATGACTTAACCAAATTCTTAAGAAAATGGCTGCATCTAGAGAATATCATCCTGAGTGAGATAACCCAGTCACAAAAGAACAGACATAATATGCAGTCACTGATAATGGGATGCTAACCCCAGAGGCTTGCACTCCCCCAGAAACAACTCACAGACTGTATGAAGTCCAAGAAATAAAGAAAACAAAGCAAAACAAAAAAAAAAATATTTACAAAACAAGAAAACTTTAACTATTTCCATGTTACATTTTGTTTTACATGTACTTTAGCTCATTGTAACTATTAAGTTTTCAAGGCATACAATCAAACTTTGAAAAAAATCAAGTACTGACTAAAAAATATATTCATATAGTTTTATGTAAAAATTATGTTAAAATCTGAAAAAAGTACTGACAAAAAATGTATAATTTTAAGCAAAAAAAAAAAAAAGAATTTTCCAGAATTTAATTAAAATGAAAGCACCAAATACCCAGACCTATGGGATGCAATGAAAGCAGTACTAAGAGGAAAACCCATAGATCTGAGTGCCTCCAAAAAGAAACTGGAGAGAGCCTACACTAGCCACTTGACAGATACACTTAGAGGAGTAGAAGGCAAGAAATAATCAAACTCAGAGCAGAAATTGACCAAATAAAAATAAAAAGAACCATTCAAAGAATCAACATAATCAAGAGCTCGTTCTTTGAGAAAATTAACAAGATTGATAAATCCTTAGCCAGACTAAGGAGAGGGCAAAGAGAGAGTATCCAAAATAACAATATCAGAAATGAAAATGGAGACATAACAACTGAAACTGAGGAAATTCATGAAATCATCAGATCCTACTACAGAAGCCTATACTCAGCAAAACTGGAAAATCTGGAGGAAATAAAGGAATTCCTAGACAAATACTAGATATCGAAGTTAAACCAGGACCAGTTAAAACATTCAAATAATCCCATAACACATAAAGAAATAGAAGCAGTCATCAAAAGCCTCCCAACCAAAAATAAATAAATAAATAAAAAGCCTAGGACCATATGAGTTCAATGTAGAATTCTATGAGACTTTTATTGATTACCTAATATCAATTCTCTCCAAACTATTCCACAAAATAGAGTCAGATGGAACACTACCCAACTCATTTTACAAAGTCACAATAACCTTCATTCCCAAAACACAGAAAGACCTTACAAGGAAAAAGAACCTCAGAACAATCTCCCTTATAAACATGGATGCAAAAATACTCAACAAAATCCTTGCAAACCGAATCCAAGAACACATCAAAATGATCATTCAGCATGATCAAGTAGGCTTCATCCTTAGGATGCAAGACTGGTTTAATATATGGAAATCCATCAATGTAATCCACCATATAAACAAACTCAAAGAAAAAACCACATGGTCATCTCACTCAATGCTTAGAAAGCATTTGACAAAATTTAGCACCCCTTCATGTTAAAAGTCTTGGAAAGAACAGGAATCCAAAGCCCATACCTAAACATAATAAAAACGATATACGGCAAACCAACAGCCTACAACAAACTTAACGGTGGGAAACTTGAAGCAATCCCACTAAAATCAGGGACTTGACAAGTCTGCCCACTATCCTCCTACCTATTCGACACAGTACTGGAAATCCTAGCCAAAGGAATTAGACAACAAAAGGAAATCAAAGGGATACAAATCAGAAAGGAAGAACTAAAAATATCACTATTTGCAGATGAAATGATAGTATAATTAAGTGACCCCAAAAATTCTACCAGAGAACTTATACAGCTGATAAACAACTTCAGCAAAGTGGCAGGATATAAAATTAACTCAAACAAATCAGTAGCCTTAATCTACCAAATGGACAAATATGCTGAGAAAGAAATTAGGGAAAAGATACCCTTCACAATAGTCATAAACAATAAGAAATAAATTGGTGTGACTCTAACTAAGTATATAAAGGACCTGTATGACAAGAACTTCAAATCTCTGAGGAAGGAAATTGAAGAAGATCTCAGAAGATGGAAAAATCTCCCATGCTCATGGATTCAAAGGATCAACATTGTATAAATGGCCATCTTACCAAAAGCAATCAACAAATTCAATGCAATCCCCATCAAAATTTCAACTCAATTCTTCATAGAGTTGGAAAGAGCAATTTGAAAATTTATCTGGAATAATAAAAAACCTAGAATATCGAAATCTATCCTCAACAACAAGAAAACCTGTGGGAATCATCATCCCTGACCTCAAGCTATGTTACAAGGCAATTGTGTTAAAAACTGCATGGTACTAGTACAGAGATAGACATGTTGATCAGTGGAACAGAATAGAAGATCCAGAAATGAACCCTCACAATATGGTCACTTGATTTTTGACAAAGTAGCTGAAAACATTCAATGGAAAAAGGACAGCATCTTCAACAAATGGTGTTGGCTCAACTGTCATTCAGCATGCAGAAGAATGAAAATAGATCCTTTCTTATCTCCTTGTACAAAGGTCAAGTGCAAGTGGATCAAAGATCTCCACATTAAACCAGGTACACTGAAACTATTAGAAGAGAAAGTAGAAAAAAACCTTAGACCACATAGGCACAGGAGAAATTTTTCTGAACAAAACAATGGCTTGTGCTCTAAGGCCAAAGATTAACAAATGGGACTTGATGAGATTTCAAAGTTCCTGTAAGGACACTGTCAGGAAAACAAAACAGCAGCGAACAAATTGGAAAAAGATCTTTAACAACCCCACATCTGATAGAGGTCTAATATCCAATATACGCAAAGAACTCAAGAAGTTAGATGCCAGAGAATCAAACAATCCTATTAAAAAATGGTGTCCAGAGCTAAACAAAAAAATTCTCAATTCAGGAATATCGAATGGCTGAGAAGCATCTAAGGATTTGCTTGACATCCCTAGTCATCAGGGAAATGCAAATCAAAACAACCCTAAGATTCCACCTCAGACTAGTCAGACTGGCTAAGATCAAAATCTCAGATGACAGCAGATGCTGGCGAGGATGCAAAGAGAGAGAGGAACACTCCTTCACTCTTGGTGGGGTTGTAAACTGGTACAACTACTCTGGAAATCAGTCTGGCGGTTCCTCAAAAAATGTGACATAGTCCTACCTTAAGACCCAGTTATTCCACATCTGGGCATATACCTTTGAGATGCTCCAACATACAATAAGGGTACATGCACCACAATGTTCGTAGCAGCCCTGTTTATAATAGCCAGAAGCTGGAAAGAACCCAGATGTCCTTCAGTAGATGAATGGATACAAAAATTGTGGTATATTTACACAATAGATTACTACTCAGCTATTAGAAACAATGACTTTATTAAATTCCTAGGAAAATGGATGCATCTAGAGAATATCATCCTGACTGAAGTAACCCAGTCACAAAAGAACAGACATAACATGTAG